>NC_133325.1:570882164-571185063 GCF_042186555.1 Aquarana catesbeiana | reverse complement strand
TCACACTGAAATTAAAGCAGCGGCACTTTCGGGTCCGTTTGCAGGCGCTTTTATTAGCGCAATAGCGCCTGCAAATCGCCCCAGTGTGAAAGGACCCTTAGAACACACAGTTAACCCCTTAATCGCCCCCTAGTGTTAACCCCTTCCCTGCCAGTGACATTTACACAGAAATCAGTGCATATTTATAGCACTGATCACTGTATACATGAGTATGGTCCCAAAAATGTGTCAAAAGTGTCCAATCTGTCCGTCGCAGTACCACTAAAAATCGCAGATTACTGCCATTACTAGTAAAAAAATAAATAATAATAAAAATGACATACATTTTTCCCATAGTTTGTAGATGCTATAACTTTTGCGCAAACCAATCAATATATGCTTATTGCAATTTTTTTTTACCAAAAATATGTAGAAGAAATACATTGGCCTAAACTGATGAAGAAATTTGTTTTTTAAAAACATTTTTGGGGATATTTATTATAGCAAAAAGTAAAAAATATTGTTTTTTTTTTTTTTCAAAATTGTTGCTCTTTTTTTGTTTATAGCGCAAAAAATAAAAATCGCAGAGGTGATGAAATGCCACCAAAAGAAAGCTCTATTTGTGGGAAAAAAAGGATGCAAATTTTGTTTGGGTACAGCTTCGCACACTGCGCAATTGTCAGTTAACCACCTTGGGACCGCCGCACGCCAATGTACGTCCAAACTTTGTAGGGGGATATCGTTGTTATGGCAGCAGCTAGCTGCCATAACCCCGGTATCCCTGTTTTCGTGTGGCGGTCCGCTTTCTGATAAAAGTGGTCCCTGCGGCGGATTCGCCGCAAGATCACTTTTATCGGGGGCGGGAGAGGGCCCCCCCCCCCCGTCGTGATCCGGTGCCCTCCGCCGCTTACTGGAGCAGTCGGTAGCAGCGGAGGTGATCGCGTCCATCTCCCTCCTGTGCCTGGAGATGAGTGAGGCTAAGATGGCGCCTACTCGTCTCCATGACACTGCTGGGCAGAAGCGACGTCAAAACGTCACTTCCGCCCATGCCTCTTAAAGGCATATTTTTTTCAATGTCATTTTTTTAAATTACTTTTTTTTTTTCATTCCTTGTAATAGGAATAAAAGTGACACAATTAAAAAAAAAAAAAAATGTAAAAATAAATAAAATAATGTAAAATAAATGATAAAAATAATAAAAAAATTTTTTTAACCCCCCCCCCCGTCCCGACGAGCTCGCGCGCAGAAGCAAACACATACGCGAGTAGCGCCCACATATGAAAACGGTGGTCAAACCACACATGTGAGGTATCGCCGCGACCAATAGAGCAATAGCAATAATTCTAGCCCTAGACCTCTTCTGTAACGCAAAACATGCAACCTGTAGAATTTTTTGAACTTCGCCTATGGAGATTTTTTAGGGTAAAAGTTTGACGCCATTCTACGAGCGGGCGCAATTTTGAAGCGTGACATGTTGGGTATCAATTTACTTGGCGTAACATTAAATTTCACAATATAAAAAAAAAATTGGGCTAACTTTACTGTTATTTTTTTATTCAAAAAAGTGAATTTTTTCCAAAAAAAGTGCTCTTATAAGACCGCTGAGCAAATACGGTGCAAAAAAAAGTATTGCAAAGACCGCCATTTTATTCTCTAGGGTGTTAGAAAAAAAAAAAACACATATAATGTTTGGGGGTTCTAAGTAATTTTCTAGCAAAAAAAGAACTGTTTTAAACATGTAAACACCTAAAATCCAAAACGAGGCTGGTCCTTGAGTGATTAAAGTAACACAGTGCCAAATTGTAAAAAGTGCTCTGGCCAGGAAGGGGATAAAATCTTCGGGGGCTGAAGTGGTTGAAGTGTATCTACGGTCACAGTGTAAAATAACATATTAATTTCCACATATGTATTTTATATTATTTCCAGCCTACTCCTATTATTCTGAATGATCTTGAAGTTTGTAAACCTTGTGAAGATCTATTTACTGAAGAAGAATTTACTTCCTCAAATTCTTTGACACATATTCACTATATCCTGTGAGTAGGTACTGCTGTGTCACACATTTCACAGAGCCTGCCTTCTGATCTACAGAGAGGAGGAGTTTCAGGAGGCGGAGTCAGTACAAGAATCACTGCTTGCAGGCAGCAAGGTACCATGGGATATGTAATCATTAGAAATAGTAAACAGTAGGGTTGTCTCAATACCACTTTTTTAGGACCGAGTTCAAGTGCCGATACTTTTTTTTCTAGTACTCGCTGATACCGATTACGACACTTCTTTTTTTTTAATGTCATGTGACAGTGACACTAATATGCAGCACTGATGGGCACTGATGAGGCGTGGACTATATATATATATATATATATATATATATATATATATATATATATATATATATATATACATACACAGTATATATGTGAGTACACCCCTCACATTTTTGTAAATAATTTATAATGTTTTTTCATGTGACATAATTGAAGAAATGACACATTGCTACAATGTAAAGTAGTGAGTGTACAGCTTGTATAACAGTGTAAATTTGCTGTCCACTCAAAATAACTTAACACACAGCCATTAATGTCTAAACCACTGGCAACAAAAGTGAGTACACCCCGAAGTGAAAATGTCAAGATTGAGCCCAAACACAGGTTTGCCACTGGAGTCCTCTTCCACTTCTTCATGATGACATCAAAGGAGCTGGTGGATATTAGACACCTTGCACTCCTTCTCCTTCCGTTTGAGGATGCCCCACAGATGCTCAATAGGGTTTAGGTCTGGAGACATGCTTGGCCAGTCCATCACCTTTACCCTCAGCTTCTTTAGCAAGGCAGTGGTCATCTTGGAGGTGTGTTTGGAGTCGTTATCATGTTGGAATACTGCCCTGCGGCCCATTCTCAGAAGGGAGGGAATCATGCTCTGCTTCAGTATATCACAGTACATGTTGGCATTCATGGTTCCCTCAATGAACTGTAGCTCCCCAGTGCCGGAAGCATTCATCCCAAAGCATGACACTCCCACCACCATGCTTCACTGTAGGCAAGACACACTTGTCTTAGTACTCCTTACCTGGTTGCCACCACACACACTTGACACCATCTGAACCAAATAAGTTTATCTTGGTCTCATCAGACCACAGGACAGTGGTGGTGGGTCCAAAAGGGCGCACGGGCGCCGCCCTCTCTCTCCTGCCACCCCCTCTAGCAACAATAGATAGCTGCCACCCCCTATTTAGGTGCCTGGTCCCTTTTCGGGTGCAGGGCGCCTGAATTACAGCGGCAGGGGTGATTTTGAGCAATAGGCGTCAAAAAAGGTGTCCTGCGAGCGCCATGATGGGTGCTCGCATGTCACTCAGCTTTGTTAGAAAACCGAATGAATATTCGCTTTCCTAACACTAAACCACCTCTCCGCCAATCAGGTACTCAAATCTGTTACCCGTCACCTGGCTGATTTGACAGGCGCTGTGATTGGACGCCAGGTGTCCAATCATAGCAGAGGACGGGAAGAGAGGACAGGAGAAGACATCAAGGAGCTGTCCCACCGAGACATGTAAGATGCGGGGGGCACACTGGCAGCATTTCATATAGCACAGTGGCTGCGTTTGATGGGGCACAGTAGGAGCAATTGATGGGCACAGTGGGAGCAATTGATGGGCACAGTGGCGGCAATTGATGGGCACGGTGGCTGCATTTTTTGGGGCCCAGTGGCTGCATTTGATGGCGCAGTGGCTGCTTTTGAAGGGCTCAGTGGCTGTATTTGATGGCACAGTGGCTGCGTTTGATGGCACATTGGCAGCAATTGATGGGCACAGTGGCTGTGTTTGATGGCACAGTGGCTGCGTTTGATGGGCACAGTGGCTGCGTTTGATGGCACGGTGGCGGCAATTGATGGGCACAGTGGCTGCTATTGATGGTACAGTGGATGCGATTGATGGTACAGTAGGCTGTAATTGATGGGGTTTTTTCAGAATTTTTCAGTTTGTTTGCCCCCCCAAAAATTTTGAGCACCAGCCACCACTGCCACAGGACATGGTTCCAGTAATCCATGTCCTTAGTCTGCTTGTCTGCTTGTCTTTAGCAAACTATTTGAAAGCCTTCTTGTGCATCATCTTTAGAAGAGGCTTCCTTCTGGGACAACAGCCATGTAGACCCATTTGAAGCAGTGTGCGGCGTATGATCTGAGCATTGACAGGCTGACCACCCACCCCTTCAACCTCTGCAGCAATGCTGGCAGCACTCATACGTCTATTTGCCAAAGACAACCTCTGGATATAAAGCTGAGCACATGCACTCAACTTCTTTGATCGACCATGGCGAGGCCTGTTCTGAGCAGTGGAGGCCCATGCATTGTAGGGCACACGGGCACCGCTCCCCCCCTCCAATACCTCTGCCGCCCTCCCTATTCATGTGCCCGGCCCCTTTCAGGACACCGGACACATGAAATACTATGGCGGGGATGGCCAGAGGCTCTAATAGCCTTCAAAAATGTTGTGTGGCAAAGCGAATGAATTTTCACTATTTTCACACTAACGTTCCTCCCTGCCAATCAGCAGGCAGGTCAGTGAGACCTGTCTCCCGATTGGCCAAAGCGTTAGGCGAGCCTAACGCTTTGGCGGAACAGAAGAAACGGCAGAGTAAGCCTGAGGAGCCGAACAGACACAAGAGCTGCAGCTGCCGCTTCCTGCCACTACAGAAGAGGAGGAGGAAGCCCTGTCACTCGGTAAGTGCCACCGGACTGGCTGCAGGGGGGGGGTTAGTGAAGTGACAGCCAAGCCGGGTGACGCCTGGCTGCATTTGACAGGCACAAGTGGCTGCGTGTACTGGGCACAAGGGGCTGCATTTGATGGGCACAAGGGGCTGCATATTCTGGGCACAAGTGGCTGCATATACTGGGCACAAGTGGCTGCATATAATGGGCACAAGTGGCTGCATATGATGGGGCACAGTGGCTGCATATGATGGGCACAAGTGGCTGCATTTGACAGTCACAAATCGCTGCATATGATGGGCACAAGTGGCTGCATTTGATTGGTACAAGTGGCTGCATTTGATGGGCACAAGTGGCTGCTTATACTGGGCACAAGTAGCTGCATATGATGGACACAAGTGGCTGCATATGATGGGCACAAGTGGCTGCATATGATGGACACATGTGGCTGCATATGATGGGCGCAATGGCTGCATATGATGGGCACAATAGCTACATTTAATGGGCACAGTGGCTGCATTTGATGAGCACAATGGCTGCATTTGATGGGCACAGTGAGGCTGCAATTGATGGGGGGGTTCAGTATTTTTCAGTTTGTTTGCGCCCCCCCAAAAAAATGTTGAACACCAGTCGCCACTGGTTCTGAGTGGAACCTGTCCTGTTAAACCACTGTATGGTCTTGGCCACCGTTTCAGGGTCTTGGCAATCTTTTTATAGCCAAGGCCATATTTATGTAGAGCAACAATTTTTTTTCAGATCCTCAGAGATTTCATTGCCATGAGGTGCCATGTTGAACTTCCAGTGACCAGTATGAGTGAGAGTGAGAGTGATAACACCAAATTTAATACACCTGCTATCCATTCATACCTGAGACCTTGTAACTAACAAATCACATGACACCGGGGAGGGAAAATGGCTAATTGGGCCCAATTTGGACATTTCCACTTAGGGGTATACTCACTTTTGTTGCCAGGGGTTTAGACATTATTGGCTGTGTGCTGAGTTATTTTGAAGGGACAGCGAATTTACACTTTTATAAATTCTTTATTTTTTATATTTTTTTTTAATATCATGTATTACATGCCACATGAAACATTTCATTTAATCTTCGTGTCCACTCATATAACTCCTTTTTATCGTAATATAACAACATAACACATTTCCTTACAAAATGATTCTAAATCTCCTCTATTCCAAAGGCATGTATATTTTCCCTTTTCTTTTCCCGTACCCCTTATACCCCCACCCTCGGAAAACCCCCCCCAAAAAAAAAAAAAGAGCACTGTCAAGGGGTACCCCCTCCTCATTTCCATTCGATCCTACATAATCTACCTCTCCTGTTCTCTAATTCTATAATCCACTAGAGGGGACCATATCCTCCGATATTTCTCGTCTTGTTCTTTCAGCATCATAGTCAAGTTTTCCATTTGTTGAATTTCTATAATTCTGGCCCACCACTGGGTTTTGGTCGGAGGGACTGTACTCTTCCACAGAGCTGGTATACAGGCCTTTGCAGCCGTGAGAAGATGTTTGAGCAGGGAGTTCTTATATTTTTCCACCGATAAGGGGACATCATTTAGTAAGAATGCAGCCGGGTTATTCCCAAGAGACACACCTGTGATATCCTTAATCGTTTCCTCGACCATTTCCCAGAAACTCTTAATTTTCTCACAGTCCCAAAATATGTGTAGCATCGTGTCCTCAACTCTCTTACAACGCCAGCACCTATCTGAAGCCTGTGGGAAAATTTTTTGAAGAACTGATGGTGTTCTGTACCATCTAGTAAGGATTTTATATCCTCCCTCTTGGTATCTACTAGCAATCAATGTCTTATGTATAGAGTTTAACATGTTAACCTTCTGTTTTTGAGAAAACGTTACCCCTAACTCTCTCTCCCATGCTTGCATGAAATTCAGCTCTTGTGGGGCTTCCAGGCTCGTTAATATTTCATAAAAGTGTGATAGAGAGTGTCTCATACTTTCGCCGCTTAAGCATTTCCGCTCGAAACAGGATAACTCCCGTATCACTGGGTATGTTTTCATTTTTGAACGGATAAACGCTCCTAACTGCATGGCCCTGAAATAATCCAGGTCCGATGCCACTTCTCCCTCTATCTCACCTCGTGTCATCAAACGGCTATCCCTAGAAAAGTCTATGAGCCTGCTTCTCCCCTTGTGTTTTAATACCTCATAACTCCGATCTGATAAGCTTGGTTGAAAATCTGGGGAGCCCAATACAGGGATCATAGGGCTCGGATAAGGTGAAAGGTTTGTTTTTTTGAAGATCATATTAATGGAACGAATGGTTGCGCCTGTTAGCGGATGTTTTTTCACTATTGTAGGTAATTTCGATTTTGCTATCCATGCTATTCCCTCCAGTGGAATTTTAACCGTCGCTTGTTCTAACTGTACGTGTGGTTTCCTTACGGAAGCACACCATTCCACCACTCTAGCTAACTGTAGGGCTTCCTGGTATCTCACTGGGTCTGGAAAGCCAATACCTCCTTTTTCTTTTGGGAGCACTAGAATGTTTCCCCTTACTCTTGCTGGCTTCCCTGCCCAGATGAACCTCAGGAACCTTGATCTAAGGTCCTTTAGGAAGTTCGAAGGGATCTTTATTGGCAAGGTATGCAATAAGTAAAGGAGTCTAGGCATCACGTTCATCTTTATAATATTTGTCCTTCCAAACCTAGTGAAGGTTTCCCTATCCCATCTCCTAAAATCCTGTTTAATTTGTCTTAGCATCGGGGCATAGTTTAGTTCAAACACTCTACTAAGCTTCTTTGGAATTTTGGTCCCCAGGTAACTTATATGAGAGTCTGACCATCTAAAGTTAAATTGTGACTTTATCTGTTGTGTTTCAGTTACCTTCATTTCCAACCACATAGCTTCGGACTTAGTATAGTTTACTTTATAGTTTGCTAAGTCCCCAAAATTATTTATCTCCCTTAGAAGAGATGGAAGGGATATAATTGGGGAGGATATAAAGAAGATCAAGTCGTCGGCATATGCTGCCAGCTTATGCTCTTCACTTTCTGTCTTAATACCCTTAATGTTAGGATTAGCACGATTTTCCTTAAGAAAGGTTCCAGTGTGAGAATAAAGATAATTGGCGATAGGGGGCAACCCTGCCGCGTTCCATTTTGTATCCTAAAGGGGTCCGACAATCTGTCATTTACCTTAACCCTCGCACTTGGAATTGAATAAAGGTTTGAAAGCCAACTCAGCATTCCTTCGCCCAGTCCAATATGTTGTAAAGTTGCTTCAAGAAAAATCCAGTCAACTCTATCGAATGCTTTTTCTGCATCAGCTGAAAGCAATATAAGGGGTTCCTGTCTACTCTGTGCAGTGTATATCGCATTGATTACTCTCTGCGTGTTTTCCCTCCCCTCCCTTCCTGCAGTGAATCCCACTTGATCTGGGTGAATTAATGCAGGAATATACTCTTCTAATCTTAACGGCAAAATTTTAGAAAAAATTTTGAAATCCACATTCAGCAACGCAATTGGTCGGTAACTGGAACATTGGGATGGATCCTTTCCCTCCTTCGGGATTACTGCTATATGTGCCATCAAAGTCTCCCTAGGTATCGTCTGTCCCTCCCGTAGGGAATTAAAAGCCGCTATGAATCTTGGAGCCAATTTCTCAGCGAAAAGTTTATAATACATCAGGGTATAGCCATCTGGGCCCGGGGCTTTCCCTACTTTTAGAAGGTTTATTGCTTTCTTAAATTCTTCTATTGAGATTGGTACATCTAATTCTCGTGCTATCTCCTCCGTTAGCCTTGGCATTTCTGAGTTGCATAGGTAATCTCTTGCCCTCTCTTGTTTATTTTTACGCCTCTGTGGGGAATGGTGACCATCCAGTTGGTAAAGATCCTCATAGTATTCTCTAAAAATCTGTGCCATGTCCTGCGATGATTTCACCACCTCACCCCTCTGGGTCTGTAGTGAGGCATCTTTGAGGCCCTTCGCCAACATCCTGCTTGGTTTATTCCCAAATTCATATAGTGTCCGCCTTCCCCGTTTCAATTGCGCTTTTGCCTGTTCAATGAGTAGGGAGTTCAGGTCTTCCCGGAGACCACCTAATTTCTCCTCTAATAGCTGCATCTGGGATTTTTTATGTTTTAATTCTACTTCCCAAATTTTTTTTAACATAACCTCGATCTGTTCATTGAGCTTTTTTTTCCTATGCGCCCCTAGCGATATCAAAACTCCCCTCATCACGCATTTATGTGTTTCCCAAACACAGAATGGGGTGACTTCATCCGACTCATTTGTCAGAAAGAAGGAATCCAGTTCCTGGCTTAGTTTTTGCTCATACTCCTTATCCTTTAGCAACGTCTCATTAATCTTCCAGTGCCACTCACGGCGTTCCTCCTCCCCCAAATCCAGCGTACAGTCTGTCGGAGCATGATCTGACAAGGTGAATGATCCTATGTCAGCACTCACCAATGATGTTATGGCTGTCTGTGATATCAAAATGTAATCAATGCGAGTGTATGTCTTATGTTTTGCCGAAAAGAAAGTATAGTCCCTGTCTTGAACATGGAGTGTCCTCCATGAATCTATTACCTGCAAATTACTTAGTAATTTCTTAACTCTTCGTATTTTTGTCAGTGAAAGATGTGTTGCTCCCCTGGATGTATCCAGGAGAGGATCCAATGTGAGATTTAAATCTCCTCTTTCACTAGGATTCCATCCTTATGTTGATGTATCGTTTGCAGGCAAGTTTCTAAATAACCGACCTGGTCTTCATTCGGGAGGTATAGGTTCACCAATGTGACCCTCTGTGATCCAATTAGTCCTTTTACAATTAAAAGACGGCCCTCCTCATCTGTAACTACCTTCAACTCCTTCCATGGGATCTGTTTCGAAACGATAATAGATACTCCATTGGATTTGGCGCTCAAAGATGCACTATGATAGACTATTGGAAATTTATGGTTTACAAGTTTTGGTATTCTATCCCTTCTAAAGTGTGTCTCCTGGAGAAAAACAATCTGCGCCTTAAGCCTGCCCACTTCCGCAAGTAATCTAATCCGTTTTTCTGGAATGTTCAGTCCCTTGACATTATATGAGGTGAATTTTATTCTAGTCATGTCTTTGCGATCCCTTGGGGGCTATGAGGAGGAGGACCCCCAGACTAGAGAAAAAAAAAAAAAAAAAAGCCCCTCCCCCAGTTCCCTTATACCAGTTAAGGGAGAAATCCAATCGGCACAAATCCTCGATGCCGTTGGGAAAAAAACAAAAAAAACAAAACTGGGTTAAAAACGCCTCCGACTTTTCCTCTACTCGGAGGGGAGACGTCTATTATTGGGGAATGTCCCTGAACAGGAAAAGTTTGAGCGTGAATATATCAGCAATAGCAGTGGCGCGCCTTTTGATAATAACTAAAAAGAGGAATTTTCCAACATGTTTGTCTTCCCCGATCCTCAGGACATCGCCCTATATCTTCCCTTTTCACATCAAAAGAATGCAAAGATAACCTTATGCAGCTGTATTTGCATTTCCATACTTATTTGGTAATTGCCATCCTAGTACCTAATTTACCCCCCCCCCCACCCTCCCCACACATCTAACCAACTTCCTCTCTACCCTTTACTCCTAGTGGATTACCCCGTGTGTCTCCCTCCTCTACCCCTATCCTCCCCCGGTCCCCTCCCCTAATACCCCCACACTCCCTCCCAGAGCCACCCCACCCACCCCTACCAACCCCAGAAGGGCGAGGCGATGAAGGAAAAAAAAAAATTAAAAAAATTTTTTTACCACTCCCCCCACCTCCCCCTCCCTCGAAAACCCACACCTCCCCGACCCCCTCCCCCTTCCCCACCCCCCCTTTACGCCTTTCCCGTCTCTTTCTTCATGTGCATCAAGTATATCATGTGTTTCCTAAGACCCACGTGCTATTCATCCAAAACACAGCAATAATCTACCAACCCCACAGCACGCCACCAAAACAACAACAAAAAAAAAAACAAAAAAAAATTTGTCTTTTTCTTCCCCCCCCCCCTCCTTCCCTCCTCTTCCCTCTTCCCTCATTTACCACTCCCCCCACCTCCCCCTCCCTCGAAAACCCACACCTCCCCAACCCCCTCCCTCTTCCCCACCCCCCCTTTACACCTTTCCCATCTCTTTCTTCATGTGCATCAAATATATCATGTGTTTCCTAAAACCCCCGTGCTATTCATCCAGAACACAGCAATAAATCTACCAACCCCACAGCACACCACCAAAAAAAAAAAAGATGAAAAAAACAAAAGTGTGATAGGGAGAAAAAAAAAAAAAATTTTCACTCTTTTCCTTTCCCTTCCTCTCCCTTACCACTCCCCCCACCTCCCCCTCCCTCAAAAACCCACACCTCCCCAACCCCCTCCCCCTTCCCCACCCCCCCTTTACACCTTTCCCATCTCTTTCTTCATGTGCATCAAGTATATCATGTGTTTCCTAAAACCCACGTGCTATTCATCCAGAACACAACAATAAATCTACCATCCCCACAGCACACCACCAAGAAGAAAAAAAAAAAAAGGGGGAGCAGAGGTATCTTCCACTGACACCACTTTGAGACTCATTGACTCTATATCCAAGGTTTTCCCCACCTGCATTCCATAATACATAAAATTCTTATGGGAGACCCTCCATTAAGCATAAAAAATAAAAAATAGGGCCATTTAAAGGGGCAAGGCAAGGGAGGGCACACGGGGGGGGAGCAACACGAAGAGAAGCGAAAGAAAAAAAAAAAAAAAAAAAAGTCAGGGAGTACCCCATAAAATCCGGATTAGGGAGAAGTAATAAAAAAAAAAAAAAAAAAAACAAAAAAAAACAGGTCCACCAAAGTACTATTATTCTGCTTCCTTCTCCCAATTCCTACTCCTCTGAGGTTTCTTCTGTTGAGTATACTCCCCCACATTGTCAATAGAAATATCAATCCAGTCAGGGACCTCCACTACTTCTGAGCCTAAGAACTTAGATAAGTCCGGTAGTTGCTCTGGTACCAACAGGGCAAAGGTATGGCCATCCTTTTTTATAATTAATGATAATGGGTGCCCCCATCTATAAGTTGCAACCTTTGCCCGTATTTGATCCAGTAGTGGCCTCAGTAACCTTCTCCTTTTCTTCGTCTGCCAGCTAAGGTCTGGGAACACCTGGACCTTCTGGCCTGCATATTCCAGTGCACCTTTCTGCCACGCTGCTCTCATTATATCTTCTTTTACTCTGAAAAAGTGCACCCGGCATAACACATCTCTGGGGGGCCCTTGTTCCGAAATGAGCCCTACCGGACTCCTATGAACGCGGTCCAGCTCAATATGGGTTTCAGAGGGTTTTTCTAAGTATTTATTAAAGATATCAGTTACTGTCTTTCTCAAGTCGGGTGTTTTTATTATTTCTGGGATCCCTTTGATGCGTACATTATTTCTTCTGCTTCTATTCTCAGATTCTTCTGCTTGCAACTGTAACATTAGCAATTTTTGATGTTGTGTTTTAAACTTCCTTTCCAACAAATCTATGCGGGCGTCTGCCGAGGACTGTAAGGACTCACAGCTACACAATCTTTTGTCCATTACCTCTAGCTTAGCAGCTACTTCGCTCATTTCTTCCCTTACCGCCGCCTTTAGATCGCTCAACAGGACTTGTAATTCCTCTTTAGTTGGTAGCGCCTGTATGAGCTTCATAATATCCGGTTCACCACCACCAGCCAGTGCAATCGTTTCCCCCATGTTAACAGAACATACCTGAGTCTCTGTAGTAGCCCTGGTCCAGGGCATGATTGGGGGACTCACTTCAGCGGCCTCCACCAGCTCCGAACACGATCTCCTGCTCGAGCGCGCCACTGCGGTGCACCGCCCCTCACTCCGTCATGCTCAGACCGCACCCCCCAGCGTCAACGCCACAACGCTCCCAAGGCCAGGCGATCCCCAAATTTACACTTTTATACAAGCTGTACACTCACTACTTTACATTGCAGCAAAGTGTAATTTCTTCAGTGTTGTCACATGAAAATATATAATAAATTATTTACAAAAATGTGAGGTGTGTACTCGCATTTGTGAGATTTTTAATGCTTTCTTTTTTTTGGGGGGGGGGTGGACAGTCAGTGTCAGTGTTTACTGTATTTATTTATTTATTATTTTTACTTTAGAATATTTAGTTATTACAATGTTTCCTTTTTGTGAATTTTTTTTATTTATTTAACCCTGTTAAATCGTGAAATACAGTATTTAGAAGTCCCGTGACACTGTTTTGATTTTGAATTTTAAAAGCAGCAGTGTTCTGTCACATTAGCAAATGTGTGGTTTCAGCGGGTATGCCACTGCTTTTAAAATTCAAGATCAAAACAGTGTCACAGACTTCTAAATACTGTATTTAACTCTATAATCTCAGTTTAGTGGCAAAAATAAGTGTGAAATGCAAGATTTCGGTGGGTGTAAAAAGATGTCCGCATGGCGACTTCATCTTGCAGGCTTAGTGTGGAGGAGTGCGGGGTATACCAAGATGGCCATGACGGAACATCACTTCCGTTACGAAATCTGACAGGTCGCCTAATCTGACGGAACACAGGGAATCCAGGAAGTTGAGGAAAGAGATGACTAGCAGACAGGCAGCACTCACAACATGAAAGGAGATTATGCAAGAAAATTTATATTGTCTTGTCAAATATAACTATTGCTTATATTGGTATTAACAATGGTGATGTTAAAATATAAAAGTGCATGCTGTGATCATAGATCTTCTTAAAGTGATAATAAAGTCTTCTTTTTTTGTTTAGAAATAACAAACATCTTATACTTACCTGCTCTGTGCAGTGGTTTTGCACAGAACAGCCCAGATCTTCTTCTTCCTAGGTCCCTTGCTGATGCCCCTGGCCATTCCCTCCTGCCAAGTTCCCCCCACAGCAAGCAGCATGCTATGGGGGCACCCAAGCCACAACTCCGTGTGTCCATTCTGACACAGAGCCTCCGCTCCACCCCCTCTCTCTCCTCATGACAGCAGCAGGAGCCAATGTCCGCCTGCTGTGCGTCTCAGCCAATTAGGAGGGAGAGTCCTGGACTCATGCAACATCGTTGGATCGAGATGGGGCTCAGGTAAGTATTAGGGCAGCTGCTACACACAGAAGGTTTTTTATCTTAATGCATAGAATGAGTTAAGATAAAAAAAGCTTCTGCTTTTGGAACCACTTTAAGCTAAATTCACACATACTGAGGCGACAGACGTTTTACCGCATTGTAAAATGTCTGTCACCGCAAGAAAACACAGGAAACAATTGTTTCCTATTTGTCCCATTGACACAGCAATGCAGGCTAGGGTTACTCTGCAGTGTGCTGCGATAAAATGCAGACATGCTGAATTTTATCGCACCGCACTGTGCCAAATCGCATGGCAATGTACAGCACTGCTGCGCTTCAAAAATGAAGTATACGTTTTGTACACTTCACATAAAGTTTGTACAAAACAAAATGAAAAAAAGGTTGTCGCGTGATGCGCTGAATCACATACCTGACCATATCATGCAGCCCAGGGGGTAATGTAGCATTTAGGTTGTAAATCCATTTACATTCGAGTTGTAAAAGGGTTTTGTTCCCCCCTTTACTAGTGTGAACCCAATCTAAAGTCAGAAATTACATTTTTGGAAACTATTGTTCATGCACTGATATCACAGGTCTACCAAGAGAGAGATCGTGATTGCGTGTCTTCAAACTTAAAGCGGTAATAAACTCAGAAGCTCACAATCCTGGTAAACACAGATCCGCACTGCAATGCACATTACAATCATTACCAGACAGCACCACTGGAGTGTCCTTACTTTTATTGCAGCTGAACGTTTATTTTTCATCCCACACTACAGAAGCAGACGCCATCTTTGGGGAAACTTTCTGATGGCGTTCGCAACCTTACTTCCGCCTTTCTATTATGTGCCCCAGGCAATCTCGCACATGCCCTGTACCATATAGCAAAGGCCAGTAAAAAGACTTGGAGCTCTCGCAGGATTCAGCTACAATGCCGGGAAGTGAGGACTATGGCACATCATTATACAATTCACAGCACAGCCAGTGTCAGTCAGGGTGCCGTAAATGCTGCACATGCAAATTACATAACTACACAGAGAACAGGGCAAAATCTCCTTAATGGCACATCTTCACAAGCATTTACAGAAACCTGTACAGTGGATATAAAAAGTCTACACACCCCTGTTAAAATGTCAAGTTTCTGTGATGTAAAAAAAATGAGACAAAAATAAATAATTTCAGAACTTTTTCCACCTTTAATGTGACCTATAAACTGTTCAACTCAGTTGAACAACAAACTGAGGGAAGTAAAAATAAAAAACTAAAATAATATGGTTGCATAAGTGTGCACACCCATAAACTTATACTTTGTTGAAGCACCTTTTGATTTTATTACAGCACTCAGTCTTTTTGAGTTAGAATCTATCAGCATGGCACATCTTGACTTGGCAATATTTGTCCATTCTTATTTGCAAAAACACTCAAAATCTGTCAGATTGCGAGGGCATCTCCTGTGCACAGCCCTCTTCATGTCACCTCCACAGATTTTAAGGTTTAAGGTCTGAGCTCTGGCTGGGCCATTCCAAAACTTTAATCTTCTGTGAAGCCATTCCTTTGTTGATTTGGATGTATGCTTTGGGTCATTGTCATGCTGAAAGATAAAGTTCCTCTTCATGTTCAGCTTTCAAGCAGAAGCCTGAGGCTCGGTTCACACTGGGGCAACACGACTTACAGCGCGACTTAGGAGGCAACTTCAGCGCGACTTTGAGCGACTTACAACGCGACTTAAAGTCGCCTCCATGACAGGCGACTTTGCCTGTGGCCAACCATAGCTAAGCATCTCCTGTGACATCATTCTTGTTCCTGTTCTCTTCCTGGTTCCCTGTTTCCTGTGTTCTGTGACCAAAATGTACACTTTGCGCTATTTAATGACAGCTGTCGTAACAGCTGGTGTGGCAGTAATGATGGAAGAAGAAGAGGAAAAGAGGAAGCGAAGGATGAGGATGAGAAGAAGACGTCGCTATTGGATCCATCCTATTATTGCTAATAGAGATAACAGAGGCCAGTTCTGGGCCATGTATGAGAATTTGCGTGTGTTTGAGGACAAGTTTTTCAACTATACCAGGATGTCGATTGCAAGGCAAGTACATATGCGATATGTGGATCTACACATTTGAACTAGCCTATTTGTCACATATACCGTATTTTGTCCCATTTTGCTGATCAAAGACCAGAGCACTCTTTGCGATTTGGCACTGCATCGCTTTAACTGACAATTGCACGGTTGTGTGACTTTGCTCCAAAACACATTTGACGTCCTTTTTCCCCACAAATAGAGCTTTCTTTTGGAGGTATTTGATCACCTCTGCGTTTATTACTTTTTTGCGCTATAAACAAAAATAGAGTGAAAATTTTGTAAAAAACACAATTTGTTTTACGTTTTGCTATAATAAATATCCCCAAAAAATGTATAATAAACATTGTTTTTCCTCAGTTTATGCCGATACGTCTTCTTCTACATATTTTTGTTAAAATAAAATCACAATAATCGTTTATTGATTGTTTTTTGCCAAAGTTATAACGTTTACAAAATAGAGGATGGTTTTATGGCATTTTTATTAATAATTTTTTTCAATAATAATGGCGGCGAATGGCAGTTTCTATTGTGACTGCGACATTATGGCGGACACATTGGCCAATTTTGACACTTTTTGTTTGCATTGTCATTTATACAGCAATCAGTGCTATACAAATGCACTGATTCCTATGTAAATAACACTGGCAGTGAAGGGGTTAACCACTAGGTGTCAGTGTAGGGGTTAAGTGTGTCCTGGGGCCATGTTTCTAATTGTGTTGGGGGATGACGTGGCTGTGTGTGACACATCACTGATCTCTGCTGTGATCACAGCAGAGATCAGTGACACAGACACTAGCCACTTCCCGACCACCGCACGTATATATACGTCCTAAGTTTGAACGGGGATATCGTTGTTATGGCAGCAGCTAGCTGCCATAACCCCGGTATCCCCGTTTTCGTGCGGCGGCCGGCTTTCAGATAAAAGTGGTCCCTGCGGCGGATTCGCTGCGAGATCACTTTTATCGGTGGCGGGAAAGGGCCCACCCCCCTCCCGCCGCGATCCGGTGCCCTCCGCCGCTTACCGGAGCCGTCGGTAGCGGCGGAGGCGATCGCGTCCTTCTGCCTGGTGTGTCTGGAGACAAGTGAGGCCAAGATGGCGCTCACTCGTCTCCAAGATACTGCTGGGCGGAAGCGACGTCAAAACGTCACTTCTGTCCACGCCTCTTAAAGGCATATTTTTTCAAATGTCATTTTTCTAAATGACTTTTTTTTTTTTTTTTTTTTTTATTGCATTTTAGTGTAAATATGAGATCTGAGGTCTTTTTGACCCCAGATCTCATATTTAAGAGGTCCTGCCATGCTTTTTTCTATTACAAGGGATGTTTACATTCCTTGTAATAGGAATAAAAGTGACAAATTTTTTTTTTTTTTAAACAGTGTAAAAATAAATAAAATATTTTAAAATAAATAATAAAAATAAAAAAAAAAATTTTTAAAACCCCCCTGTCCCGACGAGCTCGCGCGCAGAAGCGAACGCATACGCGAGTAGCGCCCGCATATGAAAACGGTGGTCAAACCACACATGTGAGGTATCACAGTGACCGGTAGAGCGAGAGCAATAATTCTAGCCCTAGACCTCCTCTGTTGTGCAAAATATGCAACCTGTAGAATTTTTTAAACGTCGCCTATGGAGATTTTTGAGGGTAAAAGTTTGACGCCATTCCACGAGCGTTTTTCAAGCATGACATGTTGGGTATCAATTTACTTGGCGTAACATTATATTTCACAATATAAAAAAAAATTGGGATAACTTTACTGTTGTTTTATTTTTTTATTCAAAAAAGTGAATTTTTTCCAAAAAAAGTGCGCTTATAAGACCGCTGCGCAAACACGGTGCAAAAAAAAGTATTGCAATGACCGCCATTGTATTCTCTAGGGTGTTAGAAGAAAAACCATATATAATGTTTGGGGGTTCTAAGTAATTTTCTAGCAGAAAAACCTGTTTTAAACATGTAAACACCTAAAATCCAAAACAAGGCTAGTCCTTAAGTGGCTAGGCAGAACGGGGAGATGCTAGTTTACATTAGCATCTCACCGTTCTTCCTCCACATGAGACTATCACTTGTATCGCTGTAATGTGTGGGTGTAGTTCAAAATGGCTGATATGCCTTATTTTCAATATAGTAAATTAGCTTTTTTATTCATTTTACAGTTTCGATGAATTGCTTAGTCTGGTTTACATCCATCTGGAGCGACAGAATACATCATATAGGAGGAGTATCTCACCAACGGAAAGACTAATTATTACACTAAGGTAAACTATCTATTTTTCAATGAACATTAGTATTATATTTGCAACATTATAGTAAGGTCCAGCCTGAGCTCATTTGTCTGGGCTTCTCCAACGGGTCACGTGAGTGCAATTCTTTTGCACTCCTGCACCCCCTTTGCAGTGGAGAGTGATCAGAAGTCCGCTTTGTGCAGACGTCACCAAGATCAGTTGAGGCAGCGCATCAACTTCACTTCCAAAGTTCTTTATCCACCAGCTGCCTGGACTGATGGCAGTGCCAGCCACTCAGCAAGCTGCTCTTCGCCCATCCACATCTCACCGCTACAATGAGCGTGGAGGAGCAGAGCAGGAGAGGAGCTGACTGACAGTCAGAAGCTCTCAGCTTGGGGAGAGAACCAAGCCATTGACGATGTTTGTTGACTCAGTTCCGTGTGAAGAAGCGGCAGTGGACAATTGCAGCATTGGTGCGAAGCTACATCCACCTAGGTAAGTATGATTATTCCAAAAAAAAAAAATACTGTTGAATAAATTTTGTAAAATTTACCACACAAACATCCATTAATTTTAGAATAACAAACATCTTTAATACTATGGTGTATACATATATATAGAAGAAAAACATATAAGACACATATCTAAAACATAAACTTTTTCGTCTTATTTATTTACAATTGTTCATAAACCGGTTCGTAGCCAGAGGTTACAGAGCTGGTGGAAGGCCTTGGGGATGGTGTTGGTGGGAAATCGTTGGGAGTCTGTCTGAATTGTTGGTACCTTGCGCCAATAGTTGATGAAATTGGGGATGGAGACGGATAGGGGATTGGTGGATGGGCAGAATTCATGGCATTGCCATACTCATCTGAGTATGGACGGAAACGAGGGGGGTAGTAGGGGTGGGTTCTGGGCGGTGGAGGGTGGTATGTGTAGTAGGGACCAGATGGTGGTGGTGGTCCAAACATTGGTGAGGTGGGAATGGATGGCTCATCGCGTATACTTGCTTTAAGGAGGTCCATCACTGCCTTCTTCACAGCATGTTTACGCTCCTGGGGAATTATCTGAAGCATTCCTGCCACCATTACACCAAAGCCATGATCTTTAGAGTTTAGCTCCTCTAATTTTTGGTTCATTCTTTCGACAAGTAATGCAAATCTGTCCATATTTTCAGTGTGCCTTCCCCTTGGTGGTCTGCTCCTACACTGGCTTCTGAGACAGATAGGCTGAGCCGGCTGCTGTATGCTTGATGAAGCCTCTACTCGGTTGCTCTCCTGTGCTGCTTCTAAATCATCAAAAAGCGAATGATCCAGCAACAGCGACCCTTCTGCTTCCTGGGATGCTGCTTCTTCAGTTGCAGCCGCTTGTGATTCCTCCTGCCCTTCCTCATGCACTTCCCAACTGGATTGTGTTCTGCATTAAACATAGAATACAGTTAGGCACACCCTTATTTATATAATTGTATAGTATCACTTTACAAATATGAAAGATGTTATCTCACTCTTTCAGATCCATATAAGGTCTCAGAAACTCCAGCTCGTCCGCGTGTATGTAGGGTAGCACCCTTTTAGTTGCAGATCCACTCCTGGCATCATTGATTTTTCTGAGGTACCTCTTAAAACAGTCACGCAATCCTTTCCATCTGACTTGTAATATCGATACTGCAAAACATAAATAGGAACATAATGATTATGTATTTTGTCTTTCAGATACCTGGCAACTGGTCATTCCCTAATTAGCCTACATTATGAGTTCATGGTGGACAGGTCGACAATCAGCGGCATCATTAAAGAAACCTGCCAAATCTTATGGGATGTGCTTAACACTATAGTCATGAAGAGGCCTACACCAGAGAATTGGCGGGACATTGCAAACCTATTTTGGAGTCGGTGCAATTTCCCCAATTGCATTGGTGCTATAGATGGGAAGCATGTGCGTGTTATAAAGCCTGTTGGTAGTGGAAGCATGTACTTCAATTACAAAAAATTCTGTTCTTTTGTACTGCTGGCTGTAGCCAATGCAAACTATTGTTTCACCTATATAGACATAGGATCCTACGGTAGTAGCTGCGATTTGCGGATTTTTGGTAATTCCTCTTTTGGTGAAAGGCTACGGGATAATCGGTTGGATATTCCTGAGAACTGTCCTCTTCCTGGCACAAATGAACCCCCAATTCCATATGTGTTCATCGCAGATGAAGCATTTGCATTGGGGGAACACTTAATGAGGCCTTATTCCAATAGGAACCTGTCTACCCCTAAGAAAGTGTTCAACTATCGCCTAACAAGGGCAAGAAGGGTGGTTGAATGCAGCTTTGGTATTCTTGCAAATAAATGGCATTTGTTACATACGCCAATTGCATTAAACATTGAAAATGCAATTACTGCTGTTAAAGCAGCTTGCGTGCTGCACAATTTTGTCCGGATACATGACGGGTACCGTTTCAAGGATTCCCTTATGCACGATATGGAAAGTGCACACCTCAGTGCTACAAGGGGATCCAGCGATGGTGCCACAGTTCGAGAGCAATTTGCTTCTTTCTTTCTTTCTTTCACCGGCTGGTGAATTAGAATGGCAAATGGATGCGATTTCATAACTGCATTGATTAAATATGTATTTTGCTGCTGTTACCTTTTCTATAAAGTTTTAGAGCCTGCAGTTTATTGAGTTTCTAATTTTGTCAGGCTATGGTACTGTCGTTAATGTTTTAAATACTATTTTTTTTTAACATCTGACATATACTGTGATAATAAAGCAATCATTATTTTGGCTGATATTGATCATTCATTGTCTACATTTATTACCAATAGAAGTATACATCATTGAAATACTGCACCAGGGTTCTCCATAGGCCCCTTTAACACGGGTGGTGGGGGCATCGGCGGTAAAACGCCGCTATTTTTAACGGCACTTTACTGTCGTTTTAGCAGCGTTATTTGGCCACTAGCGGGGCGGTTTTAAACCCGCGCTAGTGTCCAATAAAGGGTTAAAACCGACCACAAAGCGCTGCTACAGCGGCGCTATGCCGGCGGTATAGCCGCGCTGCCCCATTGATTTCAATGGGCAGGATCGGTGAAGGAGCGGTGTATACACCGCTCCTTTACAGCTCCAAAGCTGCTGCTTTCAGGAGTTTTTTTTCACTCCTTCCAGTGCACCGAGGGCTTTCACACTGGAGACACAGCAGCGGCAGTTTCAGGTCGGTTTGCAGTCGCTATTTTTAGTGCAATAGCGCCTGCAAACCGACCCGAAAGTGCCGCTGCTTTAATTCCACTGTGAAAGCCCTGATGGCTTTCACACTGGAGTGGTACGCTAGCAGGACGGGAAAAAAAGTCCTGCTATCAGCATCTTCGGAGCGGTGAAGGAGCGGAGTGTATATGCTCCTTCACCGCTCCTGCCCATTGAAATCAATGGGACGGCGTGGCTAGACTGCCGGCAAAGCGCCTCTGCAGAGGCGCTTTGCGGTGGTTTTAACCCTTTCTCGAGCGCTAGCGGGGGGTAAAACCGCCCCGCTAGCGGCCGAATACCGACAGTAAAACGCCGCTAATAATAGCGGCATTTTACCGCCAATGCCGCCCCCGCCTCAGTGTGAAAGGGCCTTTACTCTGGTCCTCCAGTTGTTCCAGAACTACACTTCCCATCATGCCTAGTCAAGTATGTCAGTGCCTTGCACAACACATGGATAACAGACATAAATTAAATAAAAGGTAAAACTTACATTTGTCACTACGTTCGGTTGTCGTCAATGTGTCCCAATTATCGATAGTACGTCGACAGATCTCCAGCCAGGCACTATCCCTCTTATTTTGATTCTTGTAGTTGGGATCAGTCCTGGCATAGATACAGGGATGCTGCCTCACATGTCTTATTAAGGACTCATTGTCAACTGCCTCTCTGTGATGGACTTCCCTGTGGGCTCTGGTTGACATTGTGCATACAGGTTGTTCACCCTAGTATACACAGAGATCACGGCATCCAGGAAGTACTCTGTGGGAGGGACGGGGCTGCCTGCAGTGGGGAGTGGTGGGTAAAATCTTTTCTTCTTCCTGTGAAGTCGCTTCACTATAGACCACGATCCGACTTGTAGGCGACTTCCATTGAAATATATGGGTACAAGTCACCTTGAAGTAGTACAGGGACCTTTCGGCGACTTCAGTAGCGTACATTAAGACGGCTCTCATTCACTTGCATGGATTTTCTGATGTCAAGCGACTTGGGGCGACTTGAGGTCTGACAAGTCGGATCCCAAGTCGCGGTAGTGTGAACCGGCACTGAAGGTTTTGTTACCTTCAGTGGGGACGGAAAGTATTCAGACCCCCTTAAATTTTTTTACTCTTTGTTATATTGCAGCCATTTGCTAAAATCATTTAAGTTCATTTTTTCCTCATTAATGTACACACGGCACCCCATATTGACAGAAAAACACAGAATTGGTGACATTTTTGCAGATTTATTAAAAAAGAAAAACTGAAATATCACATGGTCCTAAGTATTCAGACCCTTTGCTCAGTATTTAGTAGAAGCACCCTTTTGATCTAATACAGCCATGAGTCTTTTTGGGAAAGATGCAACAAGTTTTTCACACCTGGATTTGAGGATTTGGGGATCCTCTGCCATTCCTCCTTGCAGATCCTCTCCAGTTCTGTCAGGATGAATGGTAAACGTTGGTGGACAGCCATTTTTAGGTCTCTCCAGAGATGCTCAATTGGGTTTCAGTCAGGGCTCTGGCTGGGCTATTCAAGAACAGTCACGTAGTTGTTGTGAAGCCACTCCTTCGTTATTTTAGCTGTGTGCTTAGGGTTATTGTCTTGTTGGAAGGTAAACCTTCGGCCCAGTCTGAGGTCCTGAGCACTCTGGAGAAGGTTTTCGTCCAGGATATCCCTGTACTTGGCCGCATTTATCTTTCCCTCGATTGCAACCAGTCATCCTGTCCCTGCAGCTGAAAAACACCCCTACAGCATGATGCTGCCACCACCATGCTTCACTGTTGGGACTGTATTGGACAGGTGATGAGCAGTGCCTGGTTTTCTCCACACATACCACTTAGAATTAAGGCCAAAAAGTTCTATCTTGGTCTCAACAGACCAGAGAATCCTATTTCTCACCATCTTGGCATCCCTCAGGTGTTTTTTTAGAAAACTCCATGTGGGCTTTCATGTGTCTTGCACTGAGGAGAGGCTTCTGTCAGGCTCTTCTCCTCCGATAGCTCAGTTTGGCCGGACGGCCAGCTCTAGGAAGGGTTCTGGTTTTCCCAAACGTCTTCCATTTAAGGATTATGGAGGCCACTGTGCTCTTAGGAACCTTAAGTGCAGCAGAAATTTTTTGTAACCTTGGCCAGATCTGTGCCTTGCCACAATTCTGTCTCTGAGCTCTTTGGGCAGTTCCTTTGACCTCATGATTCTCATTTGCTCTGACATGCACTGTGAGCTGTAAGGTCTTATATAGACAGGTGTGTGGCTTTCCTAATCAAGTCCAAGCTGTATAATCAAACACAACTGGACTCAAATGAAGGTGTAGAACCATCTTAAGGATGATCAGAAGAAATGGACAGCACCTGAGTTAAATATATGAGTGTCACAGCAAAGGGTCTGAATACTTAGGACAATGTGATATTTCAGTTTTTCTTTTTTAATAAATCTGCAAAAATATCAACAATTCTGTGTTTTTCTGTCAATATGGGGTGCTGTGTGTACATTAATGAGGAAAAAAATGAACTTAAATGATTTTAGCAAATGGCTGCAATATAACAAAGAGTGAAAAATTTAAGGGGGTCTGAATACTTTCCGTCCCCACTGTATATTGACTGGTATTTGGACCTGTTCATAATTCCCTCTTCCTTGACTAAGGCCCCTGTTCCAGCTGAAGAAAAACAGCCCCAAAGCATGATGCTGCCACCATCATGCTTCACTGTGAGTATGGTGTTCTTTTGGTAATGTGCAGTGCTGTTTTTGCACCAAACATATCTTTTGAAATTAAGCCCAAAAAGTTGAACCTTAGTGTTATCAGACCATAACACATTTTTCCACATGCTTTTGGGAGAATTCAGATGTGTTTTTGCAAAATGTAGCCGGGCTTGGATGTTTTTCTTGGTAAGAAATGGCTTCCGTCTTGCCACTCTACCCCATAGCCCTGACATATGAAGAATACGGGAGATTGTTGTCACATGTGCCACACAGCCAGTACTTTCCAGATATTCCTGCAGCTCCTTTAATGTTGCTGTGGGCCTCTTGGCAGCCTCCCTGACCAGTTTTCTTCTCGTATTTTCATAAATTTTGGAGGGATGTCCAGTTCTTGGTAATGTCACTGTTGTGACATATTTTCTCCACTTGATGATGAAGGTCTTCACTGTGTCCCATGGTATATCTAATGCCTTGGAAATTCTTTTGTACCCTTCTCCTGACTGATACCTTTAAGAATTGAGATCCCTCTGATGCTTTGGAAGCTCTCTGCAGACCATGGCTTTTGCTGTAGGATGCGACTAAGAAAATGTCAGGAAAGACCTACTTGATCAGCTGAACTTTATTTGGGGTATTTAGAGGCACTTTAAATGATGACAGGTGTGTACTGACTCCTATTTAACATGACTTTGAATGTGATTGCCTAATTCTGAACACAGATACATCTCCAGTTATAAGAGGGTGTGTATACTTATGCAACCACATTATTTTAGTTTATTTCTACTTCCCCCCCTCTAAAAGATTACCGTTTGTTTTTCAATTGAGTTATTCAGTTTATAGCTTTTAAAAGGTGAAAAAAAAGTTCTGACATGATTTATCTTTGTTTCATTTTTTTACATCACAGAAACTTGACATTTTAACAGGGGTGCGTAGACTTTTTATATCCACTGTATGTAAGTCTTATAGTAAAGGTTTAAATGGAGCCAAGTAAGGGCCCTTTCACACTGGGGCGGGGTCAGCGGTAAAGCGCCGCTATTGTAAGCGACGCTTTACCGTCGGTATTCGGCCGCTAGCGGGGGCGGTTTTACCCCCCCGCTAGCGGCCGAGAAAGGGTTAAAAACCACCGCAAAGCGCCTCTGCAGAGGCGCTTTGCCAGCGGTATAGCCGCGCTGTCTCATTGATTTCAATGGGCAGGAGCGGTGAAGGAACGGTATACACTCCGCTCCTTCACCGCTCCGAAGATGCTGCTAGCAGGACTTTTTTTCCCGTCCTGCTAGCGCACCGCTCCAGTGTGAAAGCCCTCGGGGCTTTCACACTGGAATCAAAGCAGCTGCACTTTCGGGTCGGTTTGCAGGCGCTATTATTAGCGCAATAGCGCCTGCAAACCGCCCCAGTGTGAAAGGGCCCTAAAGAAGTAGAGTTTACTACCACTTTAAGACACGTCCTGTTAACCTGTCCTGTTAAACCGCTGTATGATCTTGGCCATTGTGCTGCAGCCTAGTTTCAGGGTCTTGGCAATCTTCTAATATCCTAGGCCATCTTTATGTAGAGCAACAATACTTTTTTTATGAACCTCAGTTCTTTGCCATGAGGTGCCATGTTGAACTTCCAGTGACCAGCGATAAGACCAAATTTAACACACCTGCTCCCCATTCACAGCTGAGACCTTGTAAAACTAACGAGTCACATGACACCAAGGAGGGAAAATGGCTAATTTTGCCCAATTTGGACATTTTCACTTAGGGGTGTACTCACTTTTGTTGCCAGCGGTTTAGACATTAATGGCTGTGTGTTGAGTTATTTGGGGGGGCAGCAAATTTACACTGTTATACAAGCTGTACACTCACTACTTTACATTGTAGCAAAGTGTCATTGCTTCAGTGTTTTCACATGAAAAGATATAATAAAATATTTCCAAAAATGTGAGGCGGTGTACTCACTTTTTTGAGATGCTGTATATACTGTAGATAGGGTGCTATATGCAGATCCACTACAAGACCCTTTGAATCCTACTGGATATGTACTATCAAGTATTTTCTATTTTATGACCTCTCACTACCACCATAAATATATTTGGCCTTTTTAGATCCACTCGTATGCACCCTGCTCTGAGTTTGTTGGCCCTAGTGTACATCGGCCGCTGGATCCTTCTTTCACATGATTTGACCCTCTGCTGGTCCCACCGAGCAACATTACCCAAAACGTTTTTTTTAAATCACTACGGCTATATGTGCTTCATATAACTCATTTGTTTAAACCATGAGCTAACAAAAATATACATGTATATATTACCACACCCTGTTACCTATTGGTCTATATTAGAGCTGCATGATTCTGGCCAAAATGAGAATCACAATTTCTTTGCTTAGAATAAAAATCACGATTCTCATGGGGTAACATCAACTTTCACACTATACAAAAAATTGGGCTAACTTTACAGTTTAGTTTTTTATTAATTCATTAAAGTGTGTTTTTTTTCCCAAAAAAATGCGTTTGAAAAACAGCTTCTCCTATCTTTGTGTTTTATTAAAAAAAAAAAAAGCCTCATTTACCGGGTTTCAGAGCGGCTCCTTGCAATTATGTCACCGGCCAGCTGTCACCTCTACTCTGCTAACAGATGAGGTGGGCGGGGCCAAGATTCCCCCGCTGATGTCAGCCGGGACGCGAGGAGGAGAGAGAGAGACGGCCGATAACGTGAAACCCGGTAAACGAGGCGTTTTTTAATAAAACACAGAGACAGGAGCAGCTGTCATTAGGGAACCAGCAGGATTATATAAACTTTAAACAGTTATGAGAGCATAAGGAGTTGCGGGGCAGGCACTGACACGAGGGCAGACAGGCAGGGAGGAGGGAGGAGGACACAGGAGCACATAGGAGGACAGGAGAGGTGCAGCTGACGGAGGCATGTAAATTGACCACGGTGTCAGGCTCAGCAGCTATGATGAAGCGTGGTCAATTTACAGGGGGGGGGGGGGGGACAGAAACTGGCAGGAGCAGCCAGGTATTTCAGGTGATACAGGGGGCCAAATGACACAGCACAAGCACTGTGTTGTATAACATGCTTTGAGGGAGCAGGATCCAATTAATTTTTTTCTTTTTGGGTTAAACGCTTTAAGTGGTTAAAATTCCCTCATTTAGGCCGGGTTCACACTGGTACGACACGACAGTCGTACGACTGTGGATCCAACTTTGCCCTGTGACTTGAAGTCCAACATCTATCCGACTTCAATGAATGGGGATCTGACTTTGATCTCGACAATACCAGGCACTTTGTGTCTGCTATGACTCTTTAGTGGAAACTCCATGCCAAATTAAAAAAAAAAAAACAACATGGGGTTCCCCCTCCAAGAGCATATCAGGCCCTTTGGTCTGGTATAGATTTTAAGGGGATCCCCCATGGCAAAACAAATCCCCCCCCAAATCCATACCAGACCCTATCCAAGCACGAAACCCGGCAGGTTGCGAGAGGGGGGTGGGGACAAGTGAGCATCCCCCCTCTCCTGGACCACACCAGGCCACATGCCCTCAACATTGGTTCCCCTTAAAATCCACACCAGACCGAAGGGCCTGGTATGCTTTTGGAGGAGGAACCCTATGCCGTTTTATTTTTTATTTTTGGTGTGGTGTTCACCTTTGAGATCCTCAGAGCACAAATCGCATGCCAAAGTCGGATCAGTTAAGACGATGATCTGACTTTGATCCGACTTCAATGATATCCAATGGGCTGAAGTAGGATCAAAGCCATGCCAAAGTAGTGCAGGAACCTTTTTCTAAGTCAGACCGATTTGTGTGGGACCAGTTAAGACGGCTCTCATAGGGAAACAATGATTTCCATACGTAATGCAACATATGCTCACAATGTTGGAGCCTTTGTCGTACAAGTGTAATCCCTGTTTTGTTTTGTTTTGTTTTTTTTTAGACAGCTGTCAGCTATGAGCAGAGAATTCTGCATAGAATTGGGAAAATGCTTTATTAAGATCGCGAGGGGGGAAGAATCCCGATCTGATTCTTTAACAATTAATTGTGCAGCTCTAGTCTATATGTATACTGATGGGCTGTATTTTATTGCAGAAATAATATGTATTGGTGTGTGGTACAACCCTGAAGAAAGGAAAAACCGAAACATGGGTGTTTCTTTACCCTCAAGGCCAATAAGAGGCCGTTTTAAGGGGAATTATAACATATGCAACACCTGTGTATTATTAACGCATGAATATAAGGCCGGGTTCACACTAGTGCGACAAACGCTCCGACATTGGGAGCTCATGTCGCATGACGTGTGAAAATCATTGTTTCCCTATGGGAGCCGTCCTAACTGGTCTAACACAAGTCAGTCCGACTTTGAAAATGCTCCCTGTACTACGTTGGTCCGACTTGATCCTACTTCAGCCCGTTGAATATCACTGAAGTCGGATCACCATCTTGCATGATCCGACTTTAGCATGCGACTTGTGCTCAGATGATCTTGAGGGGGAACTCCGCGCCAAATTTTAAATAAAAAACCGGCATGGGTTCCCCCCCCCAAGGGCATACCAGGCCCTTGGGTCTGGTATGGATTTTAAGGGGAACCCCCTACGCCGAAAAAACACCTAGGAAAAAAGTGTCAATAAAAAAACACACTAGACAGGTTTTCAAAATAATTTATTAGGCAGCTCCGGGGGTCTTCTTCCGTCTTTGTAGGTCTCTTCCTTCTTCTCCGCGGTCTCTTCCTTCTTCTCTGCGCTCTTCAGCCTCTTTTCAGCGCTCTCCGGTTCTTCTCCTGCTCTCCGGTATCTTCTGCCGGGCTCCTCCGCTATCTTCTGCTCTTTCGCCCGCTCTTTTGCTAGCGGTGGCCCGGTCTTCTCCGCCATCTTCTTCCCTCTTCTCTTCTTCCGATGTTGGCACGACGCTCTCTCCCGCTGTAATGCCGCGTGCGCGTTGCGCAACGACTTATATAGGGATGGGGCATGGTCACCGGGTGATGTCACCCGGTGACCCCGCCCCTTATGACATCACAGTCCTGGGGCATGATGGGACTGTGGGAAAAATTTTCCACATTTTGTCATGTTACAACCAAAAACGTAAATGTATTTCATTGGGATTTTATGTGATAGACCAACACAAAGTAGCACATAGTTGTGAAGTGGAAGGAAAATGATAAATGGTTTTCAAATTTTTTTACAAATAAATATCTGAAAAGTGTGGCGTGCATTTGTATTCAGCCCCCTTTACTCTAATACCCCTAACTAAAATATAATGGAACCAATTGCCTTCAGAAGTCACCTAATTAATAAATAGTGTCCCCTATGTGTAATCTCAGAATAATTACAGCTGTTCTGTGAAGCCCTCGGAGGTTTATTAGAAAACATTTGTGAACAAACAGCATCATGAAGGCCAAGAAACACACCAGGCTGGTCAGGGATAAAGTTGTGGAGATGTTTAAAGCAGGGTTAGGTTATAAAAAAATATACCAAGCTTTGAACATCTCACGGAGCACTGTTCAATCCGAAAATGTAAAGAGTATGGCACAACTGCAAACCTACCAAGACATGGACGTCCACCTAAACTGATAGGCCAGGCAAGGACAGCATTAAGTAGAGAAGCAGCCAAGAGGCCCATGGTAACTCTAGAGGAGCTGCAGAGATCTACAGCTCATGTGGGGGAATCTGTCCACAGGACAACTATTCCTCGTGCACTCCACAAAATCTGGCCTTCATGAAAGAGTGGCAAGAAGAAAGCCATTGTTGAAAGAAAGCCATAAGAAGTCCCATTTGCAGTTTGCGAGAAGTCATGTGGGGAAACAGCAAACATGTGACCTAAAAGCAAAATGCTATGTGTGGCAGAAATGTAACATTGTCACCCCCGTTGGGGGGGGTGCAAGGTGTTCTGCTAGACACAGCTTTATAATATATATATATAATAGCTGTGTCCAGCCGCCCCCCACCAGCCCAGCTCACTCAGCTACTGTGCCTATATCTAATATAATATAGCTGTGTCCAGCAGCACCCCCCTCCCCTCCTGGCCATGTGCCACCCCAACCTGCCCTGTGCCATGCCAGCCTGCCTGCCATGTGCCACCTCAACCTGCTCCTGTGCCACCCCAGCCTGCCATGTACCACCCCAACCTGCCCCGTGCCACCCCAGCCTGCCATGTACCACCCCAACCTGCCCTGTGCCATGCCAGCCTGCCATGTGCCACCCCAACCTGCCCTGTGCCACCCCAGCCTGCCATGTACCACCCCAACCTGCCCTGTGCCACCCCAGCCTGCCATCTACCACCCCAACCTGCCTGGTGCCATGCCAGCCTGCTATGTGCCAGCCCAACCTGCCATGTGCCACCCCAACCTGCCCTGTGCCACCCCAGCCTGCCGTGTACCACCCCAGCCTGCCCTGTGCCACCCCAGCCTACCATGTGCCACCCCAGCCTGCCCTGTACCACCCAGCCTGCCATGTGCCACCCCAACTTGCCCTGTGCCACCCCAACCTGCCCTATACCACCCCAACTTACCCTGTGCCACCCCAACCTGCCCTATGCCACCCAAGCCTGCCCTGGACCAGCCCAGCCTGCTCTGTACCACCCAGCCTGCCCTGTGCCACCCCAGCCTGCCATGTGCCACCCCAGTCTGCCCTACACCACCCAGCCTGCCATGTGCCACCCCAACCTGCCCTATACCACCCCAGCCTGCCCTGTACCACCCCAACCTGCCCTGTGCCACCCCAACCTACCATATACCACCCAGCCTGTCCTGTACCAACCCAACCTGCCCTATACCAACCCAGCCTGCCCTGTACCAACCCAACCTGCCCTATACCACCCGAAGCCTGCCCTGTACCACCCCAACCTGCTCTGTGCCACCCCAGCCTGCCTTGTACCACCCCAACCTGCCCTGTGCCACCCCAGCCTGCCCTACACCACCCCAGCCTGCCAAGTGCCACTTCAACCTGCCCTGTGCCACCCTAACTTGCCCTATACCACCCCAACCTGCCCTATTTCACCCCAATACCGCCTTAATCTGCCCTGTACCATCCTAACCTCTCATATACCACCCCAACCTGCCACTATACCACCCTATTTTACCCTAACCTGCCACTATACCACCCTATACTATCATTTACATGGGCTGGTTTGGGGTGCGCCTCGTTACCGTGCGCTACCTGAATGGTGCTGGGCAGCCTAGACGGGGGGGTGACACCATGTTTTACCGCACCAGGTGACACCAACCCTAGTGACGCCACTGGCTTGAGCTATTTTGCAAAGGAGATTCGACAAAAATGTCACTCTATATATGTGCAAAGCAGGTAGAGACATACCCAAAAAGGCTGTAATTTCAGCGAAAGGTGGTTCTACAAAGTATTGACTCAGGGGGGCTGAATACAAATGCATGCCACGCTTTGCACATATTTATTTGTAAAGAAATTTTGAAAACCATTTATCAATTTCCTTCCACTTCACAATTATGTGCTACTTTGCGTTGGTATCACATAAAATCCCCAAAAAATACAATTACGTTTGTGGTTGTAACATGACAAAATGTGGAAAATTTCAAGGGGTATGAATATTTTCCAAGGCACTGTAATAGACCAAACGGCACTGACACACTGCACTAGTGCAATTTAAATAGCCCGTCTGGCGCCAATGCACGCTTGTGCAGTCGCATCCTAACCGGCCACAGACAGGATTTCTCAGGTCTGCGTACAGTACATGAATGTTCCTTTCCTGACATTGTTCCCCCCTCGGGCAGCCTCTGCATGCCCAACTGGGCCCTTTCATAGGATGCCTATGGAAGAAGGCTTGAATCAGTTCCTTGGTATGTATGTTAGTCTCTGGTTCCCAAGAGTTTCCCTTCCATTTGATCAGGAATTGCAACTGATTTTTTTCTCCTCCTGCAGTCCAAGATGGATTCAACCTTGTATTCTTCTTTGAAACTGAAAGGAGATAGAAAGTGTTACGTGAGCAGAGGTAGTCAGAGCTGGTGGGCTACTAGTAGAGGAGATGGACAGGCACTTACGTGATTTCACAGGGCAGTTCCGCACATAATGGCCTGCCTCTTCACTGTATAGGCATAGGTTATGCTGCCTGTGACTTTAACATTCCTTTGGTGTAAGCAAAGGGCATAGAAGGCTTAACTGCATGGGTTCGGGTTTATCAGATGCAGCTGCACGGACTTGGCCGGTGTATCTCTCAGGCTGACGTTCTCTGAATCGCTGGTCTATCTGGATTGAAAGGGCTATCAGTCCCTCCAAAGAACTAGGTACTCCTACCCTGGCCAGTGTCATGTAGTCTTCAACTGCTCTGTGAACTTTCGGAGAGAATGGAGAGCTGCCTCTGCAGAAGCTGCACTCTAATGCCTCGTACACACGATCGCACATTCCGACAACAAAATACATGTTTTTTTTCCGACGGATGTTGGCTCAAAGTTGTCTTGCATACACACGGTCACACAAAGTTGGTCGTAAATTCCGAACGTGAAGAACGTGGTGACTTACAACACATATGACGGGACTAGAAAAGGGAAGTTCAATAGCCAGTGCGCCACCCTTTGGGCTACCTCTGCTAATCTCGTGTTTATCTCCTGTTAGTAGAAGTTTGGTGAAAGACGATTCTCGCTTTTCAGACTCCTGCTTTTCCGATCGTTACTGCTCTTCAGTTTATGCTTGTGGGTTCGTAGTCCATGAATAGGGCGAGGAGGTTCATGGACGAATAATTGGTTGCTCCAGCGTGACCAATTCTCTCATATGCCTTTGTTGCAGGAGATCCAGGAGAATAATTCTGATAATTTCAGGAATTATCTCCGGATGACGGACCCCATTTTTCACTGTTTATTGGCTTTGCTGTCCCCTTATATTACAAAGCAGGACACCTGCATGCGGCAAGCCATCACTCCCGAGCAGAGGCTAGTCGCCACGTTGCGGTACTTGGTGACAAGGAGAAGTCTGCAGGACATCAAGTTCTCGACAGGCATCTCCCCTCAGGCTCTGGGGATCATTATTTCATTTAATGCTCCTTTTTTGTCCTTCATGCATATTTGCCTTCACAAACCTCCCCAGCATGCTATCCTGGGCCCATACACACCTAGCCTAGTCACTTGGCAATGTATTTTGTCAGCTCTATAGTAGTGCTTTACCCTAAACACCCCCTAAAATGTGAAAAAATGTTATTTGTGTGCTTAAATTCATGCAGAGTGCCAGAGGCTTTTTTTTGGGTCCCAAAATCAGTCGGAACTCTCCCTCCCGCTAAGTCAACCGATACCAATCCTCTATCTGCTGACTTTGCCCAACCCATATACACTATACCTACCTCTTTTGTGGTCATTATTTATGGATGAATTCCCCAAAGCATGTAGTGAAAGGGCCTGTCCTAATACTTTCAAATGGTACTGTTTAAATTTTTTTCCTCCTATTATCTTGATAGGTAATTGCAGAATGTAAAAATGTGCTTCAATTAGGGCAGTGTGTATTGCTATGTTTCATTTATGACACTTCTTACTTGTCCAGTGGGCTGCCAATAGTGTAAGTAAGGAGGGGCTGGACAAAGTAAAACATATTATGCAATCAGCTCTCAATGAAGTGGAGAGGGTTACCTGTCCAAAACACCCCCCCTAAAATTTTTACAATGGGCCATCAGAGGGGGGGGGGGGGGAATCTGATAAGTGGACCTTATACTTTTGTCTTTAAATACTCCTTTAAATAAATGTTATACTGATGTTGGCCAAGAATGTGTGTGTCTAATCTGCTTGCAATGTTTATGTGCAAAATGACTAATTTTTTTTTTCTTGTTTGACTCCACAGTTTCCTTCAACGCCACAGGAATGGCAGACTGTGGCATCCCACTTTGCTAATTGTTGGGACTTTCCCAACTGTGGAGGGAAAATTGATGGGAAACACATCCACATAGTCCCACCCCCCAACTCGGGGTCATACTATTATAATTACAAGGGGTTTAATAGTATTGTGATCTTGGCAGTGGTGTCGGCGACATATGAGTTCCTCTATGTGGACATCGGGAAGAATGGCCGGATGTCAGATGGTGGAGTCATCGACCCAGACTGAGTTCTACAGGTGTCTCCAGAGTGGTGGCTTGGGATTGCCACCTCTGGAAGAGAACGTGGAAGGACTCCCATTTGTGTTTGTTGCTGGTGAAGCATTTGGTCTGGGTGAACACCTGATGCGGCCGTTCCCGATGAGGACCCTCACCCCGGAGCAGAGGGTTTTTAATTACTGGCTGGCCAGAGCCAGAAGAGTGGTGGAGAATGCTTTTGGGATAATGGCCAGCTGGTTCCGCCTATTCCTCACTGCAATTAACATGGCGGAATATAAACTTAATCACATAATTCTTGCCTGCTGCATTTTACATAACTTTTTGCACAAAAATACAGCAAACTATGTGGCCTCAGTTGGGCCTGAGGCCTGATTCTTACCGGATCCAGCACTGACAGATCTTGAAGCTGGCTGTCCTGGCTTGCCCCCTCAAAGAACCTGTGAAGTTTGCCAAAAGTATCTAGAGTACTTTGCGGGTAGGGGGGCCATTGACATGCCACCAAATGTCTGAGACATTTTTTAAATAAATATATTTTTGAAACAGAACTAATATTTCATTTGATTTACTGCTTGGGTTTCTTTTAGCTGTCTCCTAGGTTCTCCAATGAGCTTTTTTTTTGGCCTCTTTCTTCAATAGTGCAAACGTAATTTATTTGATACATGGGCTGACAATCTCTTCTTCAGCTAAATATTATGTTGTGGATCTGCTACACACACACACCTTGTTTTTTTGTTAATGTCTGTAATGCATTAATGATAAAAATATTCATCATTTTCAGCACCATAAATGAGATTTGTGGATTCAGGAAAATGGGCTGATTGTGGCAATTTATAAACCACTGTGGGTGTTATTTACTTAAGGCAAATCCACTTTGCAATACAAGTGCACTGCAAAAGTGCACTTGAAACTGCACTGAAAGTGCACTTGTAGTGCAAAGTGGAATTGCCTTTAGTAAATAACCCCCATTGTCACTGTAAACACCAACTTACTCCAAAAACTGCTATTGAGCATTAAAAGAAGAAGCCACACATTGTTGAGTAGAAAACATTTTACTCAAAGCATATTCACATGTGCGTTTAGAAAAGTATTTTTGAACAAACCAACATCTTTGGTGTTTAACATTTTTTTTGTCACATTAGAAATAGCCTTTTTTTGGTTAAACAGGCATGTTTCAAAACATAACATACACAACTCAGGAACTTACAAAGTTCAACTTTGATAAATTGAAGGCAATATGAGACATAATTATGTCCAAACTGTGTTGATGTTGCCTTCATCAGATGGAGTGATGTCACCCCTGTGCGGACCTCCCATCATGAGAGATCAATTGACATTGTCAGAGAGGTTACCTGGTTGGTGCGCGTGTTCCTGTGCATGCTGGGGCAGGTGTTCCTGGGGTCGCCGGCGTGTCTGGTCCGACCGGCCATGGTGTGCAGGGTGGCGTCCGGGCGCACGCCCGCCTATGGGCGTTACTGCGGGCATGCCTGGTGGTGTTGGTGTGCACGCCGGTGTTCGGGGGCACGCTCGGGCGCGTGTGGGTGTGTGGGCGTATCGGCGCGTGCACGAGCGCGGCATTTGGCGCCAATCTGCCTATTTAGGTCTGCCTCAATTCCTGATCGGTGCTGCCTGATCAACAGCTCTGTGCCAAAGTTCCGTGATCCTCTCTGTGTTCCGTATCTCTGAAGTTCTGACCTGTTACGACCCGGTTTGCCTTTTGGACCTTCCTGACTGCTGCCTGAACCCGACCCCGGCTTGTTTGACCCCGCTTTTGCCTGCTCCTTTTGTACTTCTGCTGCCAGCCCGTTGCCGACCTCTGCCTGTGTGTGACCAGCCTAGTAAGCTCCTGCTCAGCATCAGTTCCAGTGTTCTTGAGTTCTACCTGCTGCTAGAAAGACCACCTTTCTCCAGGATCCATATACCAGGCTCACATACCACTCTGTATTCGCGGGCTTCCTGTCTGCTCTATCAGGGGCCCGGAGTCAGATACGTAAGGAAGCCTACCCTCTGCCCAAGCGGACTCATCTGTCTGGTAAGTGTGGGACCTGACAGTATCAGGCAGCCATGACTGAGTCCGGGCAGGGGGCCTCCCCCATGGATGAACTTTGCAGGCACCTGGCGGGCCTCACCCAGGTGGTTAAAAGCCTACAAGAAGGCTATACAAGACTGGAAGGACAGGTCCAGGCCCTCTCAGCATCTTCTCAGGGAGCAGCACCTGCCAGCCCTTCCGCAGCACCCTCTGTAGTAATGCTCCCCCCGGAGCCCAGGGTGCCTACACCCGAAAAATTCTATGGAGAACATTGCAAGTTCCGGGCATTCCGCAACGCATGTGAGCTTTATTTTGCCTTACAACCCCGTTTTCTTTGGAAGCCACTAAAGTGGGGTTTGTTATATCACTTCTGACAGGCAAGCCTCAGACCTGGGCCCACCGTCTACTGGAGCAAAAATCTAGATCTCTGGATTCCTTGGATGACCTCTTCTTAGCGATGTCTCAGCTATACGAGGACCCCCAACTAACGGCTACTGCAGAAGCCGCCTTGCACTCTCTGCAACAAGGTCGCAGAGCGGCCGAAGATTACGCTGTAGAGTTTAGATGTTGGAGCTCTGATACGGAATGGAATGATGCTGCCTTGCTTCACCAATATCGGTTGAGGTTATCCGACCCCCTTAAAGATGAATTGGCACGTGTGGGGATACCTCAAGCGCTGGATGAATTCATAAGCCTGTCAATCCAGATTGACCGCCGTCTCAGAGAGAGACGTTCTGAGAGGTCCGTTGGCCACCCACGTCCCACTTGGATGTGCCCAGGGTTCCTAGTGCCCTGAATCAAGCTTCTCCTGTCTCATCTGTTCCGGCCCAGGAAGCTCCAGAACCCATGCAGCCAGGGCTGCTCCATCCCTCTCTGATCCCAGAAGAGAAGACGCGCAGACGCACACTCAATCTGTGCCTGTATTGCGGAGAACCAGGACATTTTGTAAGGGCTTGCCCCAACAAGAGACGTAAGTGCCTGCCGTCCTTTTCTTTATGTGCACCTGTCTCATCCAGATCCGATAACCATTTAACACTTTCTGTTATGTTACAGCTACCTGGAAGGAACATCCCAGTACTGGTCATTATTGATTCGAGAGCATGCAGCGGTTTCATTGACCGAACCTTTGTTGAAAACCATAATATTCCCATCCAACCCAAGGCCCAGGAACTGGCAGTATTCTTAGCAGACAGATCCACCCTCAACTCCGGACCCAGGAGACCGTTCCCTTACTGGCCACCATTGGCCCGGAACATCAGGAACTCTTACGCCTGGGTGTCATCTCCTCTCCTCTCTTCCCAATCATCTTGGGTATGCCTTGGCTACAAGCTCACAATCCCAGTATCGACTGGTCCACAGGCAAGATCTAGTTTCTGTCCAATTATTGCAAACAACACTGCTTGTTGGGAACCCCCATGTCACCATCTCAGTGCCTTTGCTTAGACTCGGATGCCAAGTCTTATCAAACTCTTCCTGAACCCTACCGGGATTTCCTGGATGTGTTCAGCAAAAAGGGGGCAGAGACTCTCCGAGTACACAGACCCTACGACTGCCCAATAGAGCTTTTACCCGGAACTGAAGTTCCCTTCGGGAGGATTTTTCCCCTAACTGAGCAGGAGCTGGGCACCTTGAAAACCTATATCGACGAAAACCTAAAGAAAGGATTCATTCGTCCCTCCACGTCTCCAGCAGGTGCGGGCATCTTCTTTGTTGAAACAAAAAATCACTCCTTACGTCCCTGCATTGATTACCGGGAATTAAATAAGATTACTATAAAAAACAGATATCCGTTACCTCTAGTACCTGAACTATTTCAAAGATTAGGATCCGCTACCGTCTTCACCAAGCTGGATCTCCGCGGAGCCTACAATTTGATCCGCATAAGAGAGGGGGACGAGTGGAAGACGGCCTTTCGTACTCGATTCGGACACTACGAGTACCTCGTCATGCCCTTTGGCCTGTGTAACGCGCCAGCCACCTTCCAGCACCTAGTCAACGATGTCTTCCGTGACTTCCTGGACCTGTACGTCATCGTCTACCTGGACGATATCCTGGTTTTCTCTGCTTCCCTGATTGACCACTGCAGACACATACGAAACGTACTTAACCGACTCAGACAACATGGGCTTTATGCCAAACTTGAAAAATGTGAGTTCGAGCTCCAATCTATTCAGTTCCTAGGCCTGGTTATCTCTCCCGAGGGTATCAAGATGGACCCGCAAAAGGTATCTGCTATCTTGGATTGGCCTGAACTTGTAGACAAAAAAGGAGTACAGCGCTTTATTGGCTTCGCCAATTTTTATAGGAAGTTCATTAAAGGATTTTCTTCTATAATAACTCCCATTACTGAACTCATCAGACAGGGAACCCGGTTTTGCTGGACCCCTAAGGAGCAATTGGCCTTTGAAAAACTCAAGGCTTTGTTTACTTCAGCCACCATTCTTAAACATCCCAACCCAGCCTTACCCTTCGTATTAGAAGTTGATGCTTCCGAAGTTGCGGTAGGAGCCGTGCTCTCACAAAGACAAGGCGCCAAAGTGCTTCTGTACCCTGTGGGGTTCTTTTCACGTAAACTCGTCTTCTGAAAGAAACTACGACGTGGGAGATCGGGAACTTCTAGCCATTAAGGCAGCTTTGGAAGAATGGCGTTATCTTTTGGAGGGTGCTGCTCACCCCATTTTGGTCTACACAGACCATAAAAATTTGGAATATCTGAGAATGGCGAAGAGACTAAAACCCCTACAAGCCAGATGGGCACTTTTTTCCCGATTCCTATTCCACATCACCTGCAGACCCGGATCCAAGAATGTCAAATCTGACGCTCTCTCCCGCATGTTCCTTGATTCAGAAAAAGCCCTACCTCCAGACACCATCCTCCCTTCTGGGAATTTCCTGCTGTTGCAAGAAAATCTGGTCTCTCAGATTAGACGGGCCTCTATGGGAATGACATCACCTGCTGAAGCTTGTACCAAAGACGGGCTGTTCTGGTACAAAAACAAAATTGTGGTCCCTGAGGAGCTAAAAGTACGGGTGTTAAACTTGTGCCATGACCACAAGTTGGCCGGTCACTTTGGCGCACGAAAGACAATCGAGCTAGTACAACGTACCTTCTGGTGGCCTCACCTTGTTAAGGTCTGCAAGAAATATGTTGAGTCTTGTAATACTTGTGCCAGAAGCAAGAATAGCCAGGCAAGGGCATGGGGTCTGTTAAAACCTTTACCGGTCCCAGAGAGGCCGTGGGCCATGATTTCAATGGACTTCATCGTTGAACTCCCCCCATCAGAAGGTTTCTCTTCCATCTTTGTTGTGGTAGACAGGCTGTCTAAAATGGCCCATTTCCTCCCCATGAAGGGCACCCCCTCGGTTATGGAAACTGCTACCATCTTTATCAAAGAAATTATCAGATTGCACGGAGTACCAACCAACATAGTTTCTGACCGAGGTGTCCAGTTCACCTCCAGATTCTGGGAAGCCCTCTGCAGCTCCTTGGAGATTGAACTGGCATTCTCTTCGGCCTATCATCCCCAGTCCAATGGACAAACTGAAAGGACGAATCAGACCTTAGAGCAATACCTCCGCTGTTTCTCTGCATTCTCCCTGGATGACTGGGCTTCCCTGCTTCCCATCGCAGAGTTCTCCTACAATAACTCACTGCACTCAGCTACCAACCAATCACCATTCTATGCTAATTACGGCTTCCATCCATCCTTCTTGCCTGGGTCAATACCCGAGTGCTCCATCCCTGCAGTGTCCGAAACCTTGGACTTTTTTTCAACAAACAACAAATTACTGCAAAATACCATGGCCAAAGCTCAGGAAGATTACAAGAGGATGTTTGACAGGAAGAGACGCAGAGAGCTCGTCCTGGAACCTGGCAACCCAGTCTGGTTATCCACCACTAACCTAAAGTTGGCCTGTCCGTCCAGAAAACTAGGCCCTAAATACTTGGGTCCTTTCTTGGTTAAAAGGAAAATTAACAACGTGGCCTATGAACTTGACCTACCCAACGCTCTGAAGATACATCCCGTCTTCCATGTGTCCCTTTTGAAGCCGGTCACTCCCAATTCCTTTGTTGGCCGCAGTATCGGTCCACCCAAGCCTATCCTAGTTAACGGTGAAGAGGAGTTTGAGGTGGAGGCAATTTTAGATTGCAGAAGAAGACGCAACCAAGTCCAATACCTCGTAAAGTGGAAGGGCTATGGGCCCGAAGACAGCTCTTGGAAACCAGAAAGCAGCTTGCACACCAGGGAGCTCCTACAGTCATTTAAAGCTTCTCATGCCTCGAAGATGGCCCAGCTGGGCATCCGGAGTCTGCCCTTGAGGAGGGGGCACTGTCAGAGAGGTTACCTGGTTTGGCGCCGGTGCGCGCTGGGGCGCGTTGGTGCGCGTGTTCCTGTGCGTGCTGGGGTGCGTGTTCCTGGGGGTGCCGGCGTGTCTGGTCCGACCGGCCATGGTGTGCAGGGTGGCACGCTAGCACGCGTCCGCCTATGGGCGTTACTGCGGGCGTGACTGGTGGTGTTGGCGTGCACGCCGGTGTTCGGGGGCGCACTCGGGCGGGTGCGCGGGCGTCTGGGCGTATCGGCGCGCGCACGAGCGCGGCATTTGGCGCCAATCTGCCTATTTAGGTCTGCCTCAATTCCTGATCGGTGCTGCCTGATCAACAGCTCTGTGCCAAAGTTCCGTGATCCTCTCTGTGTTCCGTATCTCTGAAGTTCTGACCTGTTACAACCCGGCTTGCCTTTTGGACCTTCCTGACTGCTGCCTGAACCCGACCCCGGCTTGTTTGACCCCGCTTTTGCCTGCTCCTTTTGTACTTCTGCTGCCAGCCCGTTGCCGACCTCTGCCTATGTGTGACCAGCCTAGTAAGCTCCTGCTCAGCATCAGTTCCAGTGTTCCTGAGTTCTACCTGCTGCTAGAAAGACCACCTTTCTCCAGGATCCAAATACCAGGCCATCATACCACGCCGTACTCGCGGGCTTCCTGTCTGCTCTATCAGGGGCCCTGAGTCGGATACGTAAGGGAGCCTACCCTCTGCCCAAGTGGACTCATCTGTCTGGTAAGTGTGGGACCTGACAGACATGTTTAGGGGGTGCAACCCCTTCCTCTCACCTAATTGATTTGGGAGGAAGGGGTTGCACTTACAAAACGCGTACATTGATATCCCATGATGGCAGATAGCACGTGTTGACACACTGTGTGCATCTTCAAAATTTGGCTTTTAAAATATGTTAAAACATTTTTTAAAATTCAAAAATACACAATAAAATGGTACAATTTTGTTGTTTTTATATTCTGCCTAAAACATCAATGATGTTCTTCATTTTTTTTTATATTAATGATGTTTCCCTTTATATTTTCTAAATCACGATTGCACCCCATTATCTCTCCGATGAGGATATGGGCACTTTCTCTTGAGATGAGATTCTTCTTCCACAACATCCACATCACCTAAAAGAAAAAAACACACCATGGATTATAAATATGCAGGCATCCATCTATTACCTGAAGCTGTGGTCTCAGACACTCACCTGTTGTGGTGACAATTTCACCCACTTCATAAACCTCTCCTTCCTCCACATCCTCTGCTTATGTTTTGGGGACTTCCCCTTCTTTAGAAGGTGAGGGGTCCCTGGTGTCCTCAGATGTCCCGAGTCTTTTCTCCCCTGTGTGAATAAAAAAAAGGTATACTTAGCACACAGATATTTGAGGGCAGAAATAGGAATATGAAACATTGCTTGGAAGTGTCGTACAATTGTCTGTTTTAGCAGAGTTCCAAGCTGAAGACATTTTTAGTTCCTTTCTAAAGCTGGAATACTTACCTTTTTTGTACAAGTTTCACACATGGAGACACCCCTAGTATCCACTGGAGCACCTGTGTGGGACACCCTAAAAAGTTTGTTCTGGTGTCCCACACTAGTGCTACTGCGTCCAGATGTGTAAACAGCTGCCGAGTGTCCTCTCCTTACACTGAATCAAATTTGCATTTCATTCTAATCACAAACCCATCTAGACAACAATGTCATAAACGTCTTTGAATACAAATAGGCATGACCAAATGTAGTTAACCTGCATCTGCAAAACACATCGTATTAGTGGGCGAACGAACGATGTTTCCTACGAATGATTACTGTGCCCACGAACATGAAAGTTGCCATTTTAAACTGTACAACAGTAAAGAAAAGCACATGGAGCAGCATGCAAGTAATACTAAGATAGAAACACACGACAAATACTTTTTAGAAGCAGTTTCCGGATCATTCTGTACTGATCGTGTTCCCTCAATTTGAGGTCTGACCATTGTTTCCTTAGTTGATCCTCGGATCGCCGTACCCCAAAATTCTTCTGCAGACTTTTCACAACTTTAGTCATGATCTTGGCCTTTCTCACATTTGGGTTGGGGTAAGGTCCATGCTTCCCGTCATAGTCGGCCCTCTTCAAGATGTCCACCATCTCCACCATCTAACCAAAGGACATATTTGAGGCCTTCAATCTCCTCTGGGATTGGGACATTTGTGGCTCCAGGCTTTCCTCGTTGCTGCTCTCCTCTGCATGCACCTGCTGTGTCTCCGCCATGTTCTCTGCCCACTGCTTGAAAGAGAAGGGGCGGGGAATACACTGGAATGAACGTCAGGGGCGGGGGAGTTTCACGCATGCGCAGTGTATATAAAGCGTAACACGTGTGCGTCGTACGTACGATCTGTGAGTGGAGGACGGCATATCGGAAGCGACAATCGTTATAACGAAGGTATAATTTTAACTTGGTGCATCAGTGGCCTGTACTGCTTATAGATTGAGGCCTATATTGGGTCAAGATTAGGAGAGTTTCGCCTGACATTAGGGTTTGTCTTGTGTTGTGTCTTGCAGAGAAAATGGATGGGTTCAAAGACCACAGCTTCCTCCCAATATTCATAGATAAATACAGGGAGCTGCCCTGTCTGTGGCATGTCAAACATTCACATTATAATAACAAAATAAAGAGACAGGCAGCGCTGGAGAAACTGCTGGATTTGGTGAAGCCGCAGATCCCCACGGCAGACATCAACTATTTAAAAAAAAAAAATGGTGGCCTGAGGAGCACATATAATTGTGAGCTTACTAAGGTCCAGAAATCCATGAGATCAGGAGCAGCAGCAGATGACATTTATGTCCCCAGGCTGTGGTACTATGACAGACTTCATTTTCTGGCAGAACAGACTGAAGTCAGGGAGTACCTCTCAACTCTACCTTCCACACTTCCTTACACCCCAGCTGAGGCTTCCGATGCCCACCCTGGGCCTTTCAGCCAGGAAGACGTGTAGGAGCCCAGCTTGAGCCAGGTATAGCATTGTTCAACATATTTCTTGTCGTAAAATAAATTATATGAACTAGATGTTATTATTGATCACTAATTGCTGATTTAATAAAGTGTTTTACATATCAATAGACAGTAGTAGCCAAAAAGGTTTGGGACAAGAATAAAAAATGCTGGGGTCAGAATGAAAGTCTTTTCTATTTGTTAACATTCAGTTTGCAACAGTCACGAGCTGAAAATTGTGTGTGATTGATGAACAAAATACTAAAACTATGTCCCTTTTTCTTACACAGGAAAGCCTCAGCCAGGAGGAGGCTGTGGAATGTGGCAGCTAGGAGGAGGCTGTGGAATGTGGCAGCCAGGAGGAGACAGAGGTAATGGGATCATAGTCATAACCAATAACCAGTAATATTAAATAACATATTATAATCTTTGAATGAATAATACTTCATAAAATACCTGTGGTTTAAATTGGCTGTGGCCTTTTATTTATAGGTATAAATTATAAATCCAGTCATATCAACTTTTAATAAATCAGCAATATTCAACACACTTAGCGTGAGTTAAAATTAAATATAATAATAATATATCAATATAAAAAACATATAAATAGCTCAGCCATTTAAGCTCAAGCTATATAATTAAAACCAAAACAATTATCCCTTTTTGAAAAAAGGACATAAAACCTCATAAATCAGGCCACGACAGGGAGGGAGAGTGGGATGTGCTCCTCTTCAAATCTTCGCCTTCTTCTGCCCAGTAATGACCCATCCTCTTGCTTTCATAGGCTGTATTCTCGTGCCAGAGGACCGTTTGGGGCAACTGTCAATCTCAGTAACCAACCAAAGGTAAGCATATAAATATATAAATAACTTAATTAAACTTTTTTTTTTTTTTTAAAGTAGGTCTGACGATCCCATAGGTGGTGGGACAGGGACATTTCATGCCCTTCCCTTCATCTTTAGTGGCAACCAGGAGGTGGCAGGGGTTAGTGGCAGACAGGAGGTGGCAGGGGTTAGTGGCAGCCAGAAGGTGGCAGGGCCCAGTAGCCTGACACAATCTCAGGTCCCTCCCCTCCTCCTTCCACAAAAAAGGGCCAGGAAGGGGAGTACTGTGGAGGAGGCAGCGCTCTGGCTGATTAGGGAGGCTAATGCTGCCCTCAGAACCCCCCTCAATCCTCAAGAGGCCTTTGCCTCCATGGCAGCCTGCAGAATGCAGGACATGGAGGAGGGCCAACCCATCATGTGTGAGGAAATCATTTATCTCACAATAAATAAGGGGTTGAGGGGCCAACTCACACCCAATACCCACCTGTGTGAGTTGGACTATCCTCCTCCTTCTCCTCTTCCACCTCCTGCCACACCTCCAACACCACAGCCACAGCCTGGAAGCAAGCATGTAAGGAAGACAAGAAAGTGATGGCCTGGGTTCAGTCTGGTCTGGCAAAAGATACAGGCTGTGGTATGACCACAGCCTGGGGACATAGATGTCATCTGCTGCTGTTCCTGATCTCTTGGAGTCCTGGACCGGATAGTGCTCACTATTATATGGACTCCTTAGGCCACCAATTTTGGCTGGCAAATGTGTTCCCTGGGGTATAAAGGCTTCGCCAATTTCAGCAGTTTCTCCAGCGTTGCCTTCCTCTTTATTTTGTTATGACCCATAATAAATGGATATTTTTTTAAAGAAATACTTGCCTATGTGTTTAACTTCAAAAAGGACAGTTTGTGAGTAGGCAGGTACATTTCCAAAATACAATGTCAAATTAACAAGGGACACCAACACCAAACAACCTCCTTGAGATTAAAGCGGGGGTCCACCTATCTATCGTTTTTTTTTTTTTTTTTAGTTCATTCACAAACTTTTCTTCTCAGCATTACATACTCACATATTGTGTGTAATATGTCCGCCTGTGTCAGATTTCGTCGGAAAGAATAACTTATATTATTCACTGCAGGCGGTTTCCATCTTCATTGTGGGCATTTGAAGCCCACAAGCATTTATTTCCTGGATGTGGTGAATGCTGTGCTCCCAGCATTCACCGCTCGTTCCTGCACATGCTCAGTGGCATCCTAGGAAGCCTGAGACTAGCTCCCAGGAGTCTGGGAGAGGCTAGAAACACGCCTACTCCCACGGGAGGAGAACCAGGAAGTGCAAAGAAGAATAGAAAAATAAAAGGTAATTACGGCGATTTAAATTTTTTTAAACGGCATGTCAGCATCTAGGCAAGGAAGAGAATACATACAGATATTGTTCAAAGTTTGGGTGGAACCCCGCTTTAAAAAATACAAGATAATAATGGTGTTGTGGTAACTTGACACACAAAACGAGAAAAAATATTAGGGAGATCACAAAAATGAATAAATAAATAAAACAGGAGATCTTGATTTAAAAAAAAAAAAAACCCGTAAAAATATCACTATAAAAACAAAAACAAAAAATGATTCTGGAGATCTGACGAAAAAAAAAATTATATTCAGGAGATCAGGAGATCACGAGAAATAATAAAGAAATCAGTTTGTGAGAACTCTGTGTGAATATGAGCAGCAAAACAACTTAATTCTTCTAGCATTCTAAAGAAGAAGAGAATGCGCTGCATTAAACTATTTAAAAAATTGCAGCGTGACGAATGTGCTATCTCCATTATGAACGGTAGTTTTACCAGACCGAGTGCTTCCGTCTCGTAATTTATTCTGAGCATGCAAGGCACTTTGTGCGTCGGAATTGTCTACACACGATCGGAATTTATGCGAACGGATTTTGTTGTTGGAAAATTTGAGAACCAGATCTCAAATTTTGTGCGACGGAAATTCCGATGGAAACTGTCCGATGGAGTCTACACATGGTCGGAATTTCCGAAACTTTATAATTTGGCCTCGTGGGTGCAGAGTCTATCTCGCTGGCTCACATCTCCCTAATAGACGATTATCTACTCTCCTCGGGTGTTCCCACGTTGACACCTCAGGAGAGGGAAGAAATGGAAGCCCATATTACAGAACAAAAAGTTCTCACTGCCATCCAAGGTATGGAAACACGGAAAAAAACCCGGAACCCGACGGTTTCCCTCTACTTTATTATAAGACGTACGCTTCGCACCTGGTGCCTCGATTTTTGCAGGCTTACAATGCACTCCTGGACGGGACTCCGCTCCCCAGGGACTCCTTATTTGCTCATATAGTTCTAATTCCTAAAGAGGGTAGGGATGCGACAAATTGTGCAAACTACCGCCCAATATCTTTATTGAATGCAGACCTCAAGATATTTACCAAGATACTAGCCAACCGCCCGATTTCCATTGTCCCCAAATTAGTCCATTATGACCAGGTAGGTTTTGTGCCGACTAGGGAGGCCAGAGATGACACGGTTAGGGCCCTGAATCTTATTCACTTGGCCCGGTCTAGGAAAACTCCAATGTTGCTGATTATCTGGGCATTTTTCTTACCTCCCCATTGTCAGCAGTCTTTCTGGAGAATTTTACCCCCTGGCTAACCTCTCTACATCTGAATCTACAGCGCTGGCACAAGAATGCTTTCTCCTGGTTCGGTAGGAACAGCATTTTAAAGATGGTGGTCTTGCCAAAATTATTATACCTCCTCCAAACTTTGCCAATAACGGTCCCAAGCCACTTCCTGCGTTTGGTCCGGGGGGGGATTTTTGAACTTTCTCTGGGGCTACAAAGCAAAAAGACTGTCTCATCGTATCCTGACCTTACCGAAAGACCAGGGTGGCATGGGGTTCCCAGACCCGTTTAAATATTATAACACTGTCCATTTAACTAGAGCCCTAGAATGGGTCAAGCATGCCTCAGAGAAGGAGTGGGTGGGAGTGGAGCAGGCAATGTCCTCCTTTCAAAAATAAAAAGAAAAACTGCGCTACAGAGCAAAAAAGGTCAAAGGTAAAAGCTGCACACAAAATACACCAATATCTGTGTATACCATGAAAAATAAAAAATAAATAAAGTGCGCTAATTATATGAAAATACACACATAGATGTGAATACATGTGGGTAGTAGTAAAAACCACAATCTACTGAGAGCAAGTAAATGACTCCATGAGTGGTAAAAATATATAAGTGCAAAACATAAAAACTCAAATAAAAAGAAGAAACAAAAAATGTGTACATGTGAAATACAATGATATTAATAGCGTGAAAATCTGAAAATCAAACAAACTCAGTCCATGGGTTCAAATATAAAAAGTTCATCAGTGAAAAAAAGCTTCCATCCACTATACAGCTCAGCAGCAACTAATCCCCCTATGAGTGGATTGACAAAGGAGAGAGATGTGCAGGATGGTGCAAATCCACTGGCGGTGGCTCCAATAAGTGAGAAAGTGATAAAGGTGGACTCTTACCCTCCGTGTTGGACCCCCTCCTTGGCAGGGTCTATCAGGCATGCAGATTTTTGCCCTCTGCAAGGACCATGTAATGAGAAGATCTCCCCAGCAGCTGTTAGGAATGTTGTCTCCGATCCGGGCTGGTCCAAGTGAAACGCCTGGAGAGGGGGGGAAGGAAAGCTCTCTTGCTCCCAGTGCGGCAAAGGAAAAAACAAAAGAGCGGAGCTCCAATAGTGTAAAAAGTTTCGGAATTTATTAAATAAAAGTACAGACCGCAACGGAGAGTGCACGCTCCGTGAGGTGAAAATACAATTAAAAACAAGCCGGCATATAAAAATCGTAATAACCCGTGCATAACATGGGGCAATCGTGACGGCTTACAACGTAGCCACGCCCGTCATGCTGCCTTCTCTGTCTTCTCATTTCTTTCTCGGTATTTAGAAAACCTATTTGTGTGCACCTGACTAGGGGCGATAATAAAGTCTTACATTGATGTAGCATATGTTTATTTAGGTGAACTGGCGCTATGTCGACATCAACCGATTTTCTATTTCCATATTGATTGTTGCTGCTCCTTTTTGTTTTTGGTTTTTGTATAAGCCTGTTCTTGTTCAAAACATTGTTGTTGGACCTGCTCTGCCCTGTCTGGTGCACTCAATAAAACTTTTTAAATGAAAAAAGGTTTAAAGAAATCCTGACCCCAAAACTATGCACATATTTGAATGGATTGGGAAGGAGGTATGAGTAAAGAGGCCTTTTTTGTCATCAATTACCATTATAGCAAAAAAAGGCAAAGATAGTTCTAAGTGTTCAAAATATAGACCTATATCATTGCTAAACGCGGACACAAAATTGTTCGCGAAAATATTAGCAACAAGGATGAAAGATTTAATGACGGAGCTGGTCCATCCCGATTAAGTGGGCTTTGTACTAGGGATAGAGGGGAGGGCCAACAGGGTAAGAACACTTCTGTTACTCCTAAAATAAAATTAGGGAGAGTCCCCGGTCTACTACTGTCGATAAATGCCGAAAAGGCATTTGACAGGGTAGACTGGGGATTCATGATGAGCACCCTAGAGAGCATGGGGATAGGTCCAAGGATGATGCAGTGGATACAAGCATTATATAAAGGTCCTACAGCAATGGTGAAAGTAAATGGAACATTGTCACCCCCCTTTAGAATGAATAACGGGGCGAGACAGGGATGCCCCCTGTCTCCGCTCCTGTTTGTGCTGGCGCTGGAACCTTTCCTGGCGACGAGGAGAGGAGAAGAGGAGCATAAATTAGCTGCATTCGCAGACGATATATTATTATAAATATCAAACCCCCGAATTACAATGCCCAATCTTTTGAAAGCGCTAAAGGAATACGGAGATCTATCTAATTTTAAGATCAACCCGAGTAAATCCGAAATATTAAATATAAATATGAAATTGAAAGAGGAACAGAGTTTACAACAAGAGTTTCCATTCCCTTGGAGGAGGACAGAAATAAAATATCTTGGGATCAAACTAACGGCATTGTCAGAGGAAATATATCAAGCAAACTATATCCCATTATTAGAGGAGATAAAAATAGAAATAAAAAGGATAGCAGCACGCCCTCTATTATGGATGGGCCGGATTAACGCCCTAAAGATGATAATACTTCCGAAGATCATGTACAAGTTTTAGATGCTCCCCATATATATACCCCCAGCATATTTTAGAACTTTAAGAATTTTAATCACTAAATTAATATGGCACAATAAGAAACCTAGAATTCAAAGAAAGTAAAAAGCCAAGGGGGATTAAATGTAACTGACTTTCAAAAATTTACGAGGCAGTTCTGTTAACACGCTTGGTGGAATGGGCTAAATCAAACAATGAGAAAAGATGGGTTAATAGAGAACACATAATGGCTAATACACATTTAGGAAGGGATATATGGATACCACCATATAATAGGACATTGGGAGAAAATTCACACACATTGACACGGATGGTATTAAAAATTTGGGATGCGCTACACAAGAAAAATAAATGGAAATATAACTCACCATTGATGGCACTAAAGGAGAATAATTTATTTGCACCGGGGGGAAAAGTTCGATAGGGGGGAACTAGATTAAAAAAGAAAATGCACAACTACGTGATATAATACAAGGGGGAAAAATTTGCACTTTACAAGAATTAAAAATAAAAAAAGATATACTGGAGATTAATGAATTGAGGTATTTTCAGCTTAAACACTTCATAGAAGGACTTCCTCACCCAATAAGAGAAGAAGAAGCACTTACAGTGATAGAGCGATTATGTACCATCGAAAAAACAAGTGGGAATATATCTAGGATATATAAATCCTTGATAGAAGGGGAAGATCTGGAAATTCCAACATTTATAAAAAATTGGGAGAGGGAATTGGGGAAACGAGGAAGGAATCAAGAAGTAGGAACATTTCTGAAACTGGTACATGGATCATCAGTAATGGGATGGTGGAAATGAATTATAAATGCGTAACCCGGTGGTATAGAACCCCAGAAATATTGGGAAATATCAAATGGGACAAACAACTGAGTGTTGGTGGGGCTGTAAACAAACGGGAACCATGGCCCATATATGGTGGGGGTCCCCTAAAATTAGAACCTACTGGAAGGAAATACTGAGTTATATCAAGGAAATTTCTAATATAGATATACCTGAGGAACCATGGACATGTCTATTTCATGGGGTAGATATCCCAACAAAAGAATATAGAAACTCAATGATTGTACATATGATGAACGCTGCAAAAAGCTTAATACCGAGGAAATGAAAGGAAGTAGAGTCCAGAGAGAATGGTTTGATAAAACAGAAGAGATATATAACATGGAATTTCTAAGACAGAGCCATGAGGATACTAGAGAGGGATTCATTAAGAGATGGGAAAAGTGGAAAAAGTTTAAATCAACAAAGAAATACAGTAAGATTAAGATTACTTAGAGAAGAGGAGAAAGAAGGGTCTGAGAATAGGGTGGAAGGTGGGGGGGGGGGGGGAGGGTAAGGGTAGATAAAGGTATGGAAACAAAGATTGTTAATGTATATCCCTATTGAGTAGGAAAAATGTTTTTATCTTCTTGTGTATAATACATTTTGATAAAATAAACAATAATAAAAGAAAAAAAAAAAAACAATTCTATTCTTTACTGATGTATTTTTCCTATATATAAACCTTGGATGGGTCCGGAGTATTTTTTTCAAAGTTTTATCCTTTAGTAAAATCTGTCAATATTTTTTAATAACGTTTTCCAATTCTTTAGACTGCACATTAAAATCTGTGATAAAACTATAGCTCATATCTGTTTGTTTCTTCTTAAACAATAACTCCTGTCTCTAGAAAAAAATCTGATTTCTTTTATCAATCACAAAAGATTTAGTATAACCTTTCTGAAGAAACCTTTCGATCAGTTTGTTAGTCTGATGAAATAGTCTGAGTCCAGTAGGCAGTTCCTCCTAATTCTAGTAAACTGGCTACTGGGCGTGTTGTATATCCACCTGCGATGGTGACAACTGCTGGTGGGGATAAAACTATTCCGATCGGTTTCTTTGAAAATGTTTTTTTGCCAATCTTCCCATTGCACTTAAAAAGGGTGAGATCCAGGAAGCTAATCTGTTTCCTACTGTATTCATCTGTGAATTTCAAGTTGTATCTATTATAATTAAGTTCTTGAAAAAATCTTTCCAGACTTTCACATCAGCCTTCCCTAACTATCATCATATTGTCCGTGTAGCGATTGTATAGCGCCATCTCTGCCCATTTATCATAAATTATCTCTTCCTCCCATTTTGCCATGACTAAATTGGCTACACTGGGAGCATATTTAGCTCCCATGGCTACTCCCATACATTGTTGGTAGTACTGTTTGCCATACCAAAAAACTGAAAATTTCCTATCAAATACTTACCATAAAGTTTCTTTCTTGATGGACTCTATGGCAACATACCTATGGGTTTATCCCACCACTCCTCATCCACTCTCATAAATCTTTGCTCCGAGATTTGCTGCGAGAGACCGCATTCCGTAACTGGCCTCCTCAAGACACTGGGGGGACCGGGGGGGACTCCTGCTGCCATGGAGTCCATCAGGAAGGAAAATTACTCCATGGCAGCATACGTATGGGAATAAACTCGCCATACACCCAATGGGCGGGCAATGCTAACCCAAAGGCTTTAATTTGTACCGTCAACAAACAGGACCTGCAAGCCAAAATAAACAGAGGATAAGGAAGCTGTCAGGTCTGTAGTGTGAGGCCGGGTTGCTGAGAGGGCGCCCCTTGCGGCTGAGTGCAGCGCGTCCCTGGATTTGGGTACAGGGAATGTGATGCACAGAGGTACACGGGTTGCCAGGGATACTGCAAGCTGGCTGGTTGGCTGTAAGTAGCTAGAGTGCGTTGTGGCAGCCGTGCGGAGAGAAGTCTTGAACGATAACAGCAGGGTAAACCAGGAACAGGAGCGTTGTTGAGGACGTCATGTGACGAAGCGCGCACAACGGCATCACGCTCTGCTAGTCAACTCCAAAGCATACGAGAGAGGAGGACGCAGCCAGCGGCTGGGGCACTACTATTCCCCACCTCACTGTTTATGCTTTCTAGGAGGGACTTTTTCTATTTTAGCTCATGTCTGGCAACTAATGCTGTCCTACTCAATCTGGATTTTGTCTGCATTTAGTGCCTGGACTTTTTAATTTTTTAATTTTTTATTTTTAGTCATTTTTTATTTATTTTTCAGTATTGATTTTTTATGTTTTGTCATTTTTGTGGTGTTTATCCATCTGAACTTTTTGTTTATCTGCTGAGTCCCTCATTTGAGGGTACATATATATATTTTTTAAAATAAAGTCGTATACTTTATCACACTATGGAAGCCCCTTTTTTTTTTTTTCTCAATTTATGAGGGGAAGCAACATCCTTATTAAGTAAGAAGCACAGGAAACATCCAATACAATATTTGGAGGCAAAGCGGCCCGTTTTTTCCAGCATAATCGCATTACCCTGATGTGTGACGTGGAGAGCTGATCATATAATTAGAATCCACCAGAGAAAGCAACAAGGGAAACAACTCAGTATACTACATTACAGGCGTAATACCCCTGCCGGGGTTCTGGGAGCTGGTGAGTAAGCAACCAACAGGGGGAGCACGAGAGTCACCAGGCAAAATTGTTTCAGCACCAAAGTCACCATTGGGAATCCACTTACTATTTTATTATTATATATATTTTTTATATATTCTTTGTCGACATATGGGACTGCTATAATATGCCCGAAGCATTATTGCTATATTCTTTGTGCTATTATTTCTAACTGTATATATATTTAACCTATAGGCCCTACTTATGGTATCTGAGTAGGGTGGCATAAACCTGTATGTATTGTATGGTAGTCGTACCAGTAATAAGTTACCTTGAGGTCGTATTTTCATGCTTGATATGGTCATAGATTTAATACAGTAATAGAGCATATGGGATATTGTCCAATAAATGCACTATAGGAAATATAGCCTCTGGCTTTACTACCAGATGCTGAAGGACCAATTTATCTTGTGCGACACTTGAGCGTTTGGTACATATCTGCAGCATTAATTCAGAGGCACACACTTATCTGTTGAAGAGACATCTTTAGCATAAGAGGAAATACTTTCTTATATGTTTAGTATCTTCTAAACCACGTATAAGGAACCGCTAAAACCTTAGGCTGTCCCAGTTCAAAACTTAGAGGTAGCGCCATTATACCCATTCTTTATAATTTATTAAACCAGGAACAGGGTCCGCAGCCAGGAAAGGGGTCAGATACCAAAAGACAGTCCGAGAGAGGTACAGGAACAAGCCGGGTCATTCACAGAGGGCAGAAGATCGGAGAGTAGTCAGCCAAGCCGGGGTCAGAGCGAGGAGATAAACAGGAACACAGGTCAAGCCAAGCAGAGGTCAAGCAGGGGTCTTTAGAGTATACAAGGCACAGGAGCTGTTTGATAATCCAGCAAACTGCAAGTGTCAGTGGCAGGTTTAAATAGGCCGGAGGGGTGTGCCCACAAGATCGGGGCGTGCTCACTAGACTCGCCTGCCACCATGACGGTTACTGGCGGAATTGCCCACAACACGGCCATTTCCCTGACAGTGCCCCCCCCAAGGGGCAGCCTCCGGATGCCCAACCGGGCCCATCTTTCGGGGTAACGAACTCGGAATCTCTGCAAAAGTCTAGGAACATGTATATTGGCTGCAGGTTCCCAAGAACTTTCTTCTGCTGGGTAACCCTTCCACTTTATAAGAAATTGAATGATCCTACCTCTCCGGCGGCAGTCCAGGATGGCCTCAACTTCATATTCTGTTTCATCTCCCACAGAAACTGGAGGCGGAGGATCTTCTTTCCTTCCTGAAAAAGGACTAGAGATAACAGTTTTAAGTAAGGAGACATGAAACACAGGGTGCACTTTATAAGAACTCGGGAGTAACAGTTCAAAAGCTACTGGATTAATCTCCCGTCTAATCTTGAATAGGCCAATAAATCTTGGTCCCAATTTCCGGGAGGGACAAGGAAGTTTAAGATTTGCTGAGGAGAGCCAAACCTCATCTCCAACCTTAAAGCTAGGGCTCTCCCCCCTCTTTTTATCATATTGTTCCTTGTAGTCCTCTTGGGCCTTTTGCATGGTTAACTGGAGAGTTTGAAAGTTAGTCTGAATGGATTTTATCCTGTCTTGAACTGCTGGAACTGAGGTCTCTGGAATCAATTAGGTAGAAATGAAGGATGGAACCCATAGTTGGCCCAAAACGGTGATTGATCGGTGGTTGAGTGTACTGAGTTACTGTATGCGAACTCCGCACAGGGGAGTAACAAGGACCAGTCATCCTGGGAAGTGGAGCAAAAACAGCGTAAATATTGTTCTAAGGTCTGATTAGTCCTTTCAGTCTGACCGTTGCTCTGGGGGTGATAGGCAGAGGATAGGCAAACTTCAATAGACAAAACTTTGCAGAGCTCTTTCCAAAATCGGGAAGTAAATTGGACCCCTCTATCAGACACAAAGCTGTCAGGAAGGCCGTGAAGTCTGACTATCTCTGTTATGAAGGCCTTTGCTGTGTCTGCAGCGGAAGGAGTACCTATCATAGGCACGAAGTGTGACATCTTGGACAGACGGTCTACAACAACTAGAATCATTGTGAATCTTTCAGTGGGTGGCAGCTCTACTATGAAGTCCATAGATATATTCCTCCATGATTGTTCTGGTACTGGCAAAGGATGTAGCAGACCCCAAGACTTAATGTTGGACCCCTTGTTTCGCTGGCAGGTAGTGCAGGAGCTTACATGCTTTTTGCAATCAGTTTTCAAGGTAGGCCACCAAAAGGATCGCTGAATAAGCTCCATAGTTTTCCGTACACCGAAGTGGCCAGCAAGTTGCTGATCATGTAAAGTTTGTAAGACCTGGATTCTGGCTTGTTGTGGGACAAAGATCTTGTCCTGATACCAGAGATACCCCCCCTGGCTTCTTAAAGAGGAAGTCTCTGGTTCCTGGCATTGGAGGGAGGCCTGTTCAAGAGAAGACCTTAGATCAGGTTGAATCAAAAGAAAGTTCTGTGCAGATAAGATCGTACTGGATGTTGTTTCTTCTGGGGTATCAGGAAACATTCGGGATAAAGCATCAGCCTTGCCGTTCTTGGAGCCAGGGCGGTAGGTGATGTGAAAGTTGAATCGTGAAAAGAACAGAGCCCAGCGAGCTTGACGGGGTCTCAGGCGTTTGGCAGTGCGGAGGTACTCGAGGTTTCTGTGATCGGTGAATATCATTATTGGGTGCGTGGCTCCCTCAAGAAGGTATCTCCACTCTTCTAAGGCTGTCTTAATGGCCAGAAGCTCACGATCACCTACGTCGTAATTCCTCTTGGGCTGGCTCATTTTCCGGGAGGAGAAGGCCACAGGGTGAAGCAGAGACTTGGGTCCCAGGTGCTGTGAAAGTACTGCTCCTGTGGCTACCTCTGAGGCATCGACCTCTAAAATATAGGGCAGGGCAGGATCAGGATGTCGAAGAATTGGTGCAGAAGTAAACAAAGACTTCAGTTTTTCAAAGGCAGATTGGGCTTCGGAGGACCACAGGAAGTGAACATGTAGGCTGCTTACTTGGGTTATGGGCGAGATGATGGAAGAAAAGTTCCTTATAAACCTTCTATAGAAGTTTGCAAACCCTACAAACCTTTGTACACCCTTCTTGTCTGATGGAGTTGGCCAGTCTAGGATTGCCTGCACTTTCTGTGGATCCATAGCTACACCACCGGTAGAGATGATGAGCCCTAGGAATTGTATGGATTTCTTTTCAAAGTCAAACTTTTCTGCTTTCGCATAAAGTCCGTGTTTTCTTAGTGTGAGTAATACTGTCTTTACGTGAGTTCGATGGAGCTCCAAGGTGGTTGAGAAGATAAGGATGTCATCCAGATAGAGGATGACGAAGTAGTCAAGATATTCCCGGAAGATGTTGTTTACAAAGTGCTGGAAAGTAGTCGGGGCATTACAGAGCCCAAACGGCATCACCAAATACTCAAAGTGCCCGAACCTCGTTCTGAATGCCGTCTTCCACTCATCGCCCTCACGGATGCGAACGAGGTTGTAGGCACCCCGGAGGTCGAGTTTGGTGAACACTTTGGCTGAACGAAGTCTCTGGAAGAGTTTGGGGACCAGTGGGAGTGGATATCGGTTCTTTATGGTGATTTTATTTAATTCCCTATAGTCCACACATGGTCTTAGAGTCTTATCTTTTTTTTCGACAAAGAAAATGCCGGCATCGGCAGGAAAAGAAGAAGGACGGATGAAGCCCTTTGCCAAATTTTCAAATTTACTTTGAAATTTACTTTGCCAATGTACTGTCATAGTGTCCCCAATTCCACTTCAGAGAGGGAGAATATACGTCCAAATGGAACTTCGGCCCCTGGAAGCAGCTCGATAGGACAATCATATGGCCGATGTGGTGGTAGGACATTGGCCTTTTTCTTATCAAAAACGTCCAGGAATTCATGGTACGCCTGGGGTACATCCTGGTTAGTGGAGGATACCGACTGGACTGTCAGACAACTGGTGGTATCTCTGGATTCAGGGATGAGGCAATGTTGTTGGCAATAGGGGGAAGTGAACAGGACTTCCTTCTTGATCCAATCGATCTGGGGGTTATGAGCTTGGAGCCAAGGGATACCCAAGATAATTGGAGACATAGGTGAACTCAAAACGTCAAAATATATGAATTCCCGATGGCCATCGGGAGAGGTAATAAGGAGAGGAGAAGTCTCTTGAGTAACAAGGCCGGAGTTAGGTAGGGTGCCATCTGCTAAACGGGCTTCCAGACCCTGTTTCTTGTGGAGGAGGGGCAACCTAAGGTTTCTTGCCAGGTTCAAGTCCATGAAGCAACTGCATGCTCCAGAGTCGATTATAGCCTGGAGCCGGATCTCTTCTTCTCCCAACTGCAGTGAAATGGGAAGAACGAGTTGTGAGGGAGAAGTCCCGGAAACCTGGAAATATACTGGAGAGTAGGTAGGTGGCTTCTTGAACTTCCTGGGACAGTCCCATAGAAAATGTCCATTTCCTCCACAATAGAGGCAAAGATTGGCTAGGATACGACAACGTCTTTCATCAGGAGTTAGTGCGGAACGTAACAGGCCAATCTGCTTGGGAACTGATCCAAAGGTGGGTGTACTGGCGGGTCTGCATGTTCGTGATCGCTCGGACTCTCTTTCCCACAAATGTCGATCCAGTTGGATGGATAATTGGATGAGACCCTCGTAGCGGGAATCTCGATCCTGGCCAACTCATCCTTGAGGGATTCAGAGAGTCCTAGGCGGAACTGGTGTAGTAAAGCTGCCTCATTCCAGGCTGTGTCTGTGGACCACCGTCGGAAGTCCAGGGTATAGTCCTCTACTGGTCCCCTACCCTGCTGCAGAGAGTGCAGAGCGGCTTCAGCGGTGGCAGTACGCTGGGGATCCTCGTAAAGTTGTGCCATATCTGCCAGGAATGCGTCCACCGTGCAAATGACTGGACTCTTTTGTTCCCATAAGTTATTGGCCCAGGCCTGAGGTTCATTGGACAGCAAAGAGATGAGGAACCCGACTTTAACAGTCTCTAAAGCAAAAGTCCGGGGTTGCAGGGCTAGGTACAATAGGCAGGCAGTCTTGAAGGATCTGAACTTTTTCCGGTCTCCGGAGAATCGTTCCGGAATGGGAACTCGGGGTTCTGGAGGCGGGAACATCATCAAGGGAGCCGCAGAGGATTGTTCGTGAGCAGATGACTCTGATAGTTGCTGTAACTTATCCGTTAGTTGCAGATAACCTTCCTGTAATTTCTGAACTGCTTGGGTCAGAGTGGTGGCTTGTTGGCACAAAGTCTCTAATGGGGACGCGCCTCCGCCGGCCTCAGTCACGGCTGGATTATACTGTCACAACACAACACGGCCATTTTCCTGACAGAAGCAGACTCTACACAATAATGAGCGAGAAAAGGTATTGATTAATGACCACAAGGCCCCCTACAGACTATTTTAGGAACCACATGCTGCAAAGCTGCTCAAGGTGTAGACCTACTCCTGGTCGAGTGAGCAGACACTAGCTCTAAAGGTGCCAAGCCCTTGGTCTGTGAGCCTGTTGGATAGCCTAGGCAATCCATGCCACAATCATCCTAGATGAGGCACGTTTCTCTGTCCTTTCTGGCAAAAGAATGAACAGGTGTTCTGAAGCCTGAAGAAAGTTGTAGCTTTGTAGATATAACTTCACAATATCTGAGGGATTCCTAGAACTGAAGGAAGGCATTGCTGGGAGTCAACTCAGGATTTCCTGTCTACTAGACATACGCTTTAACCAACTAAGCCACAGCGCACCCTCCCCCACGTCTAAAGGATGCAAGTTAAAACTCTAAGGTTGGCAGAACAATTTATTGGCTCCCATGAAAGACTCATGCATCCTTGGGATTGAGTTGAGCATAGGTAACAGCACCGCTCGAACTGGAAAGAACATAAGAAAGGTTCTCCATGACCAGTGGATCAATCTCTAAGTCTTTTTATGCCGACATGATGGCCAGGAAAAAGGCGAACATGACCGAGAGGCCTTTAACGGAGACAGCCCTAGAACACTCCGCTCCAATTCCCGAGGGGGAGTTGAAAACAAGAGGGAGACTTCACCTGGAAAACCTCTGCTTACTCTGAGGCCTGAGCCTAGCTACTCCCCTGAAGAATTGTTGGACAGGAAAAGATGCCTAGACTGGGATACATCTGACACTTGAACTCTGAGGGAGCTGACCGATAGAGCCAGATCTAAATCCGACTGGAGGAAGCCTAGAATATATAGAAATTCTAGGTCACTACATGATCTGCCAGCAGCAGACATGTAACCGTGCTGGACATGGATGCAGAATTGCACCCAGTGACAGAAGGTCTGGCCTGAGAAAAAGATGCACTGTTTTCCGAAAGCTGAACTGTGCTAGCAAGGGGAACCATGGCCTAATTGGCCAATAAGGCATCACTGCCACTACCTCCACAACCTTTGTTTGGAGTCTTCGTAGAAACCCGAGGTTGACCAGGACTAGAGGAAATGCACAGGTCCTACTGTATTTACAGATGATCCATCAGGGCATCTGTGCCTGAAAAACCTCTACATGTAGAGACCATTCGTTGTTGTCCAATTGGACTCTGGAAAGAAAGTCTGCTAGAATATTTTGGACTCTGGGGACATAAGCTGCCAAGATGTAGGCTCGATTCTTCTGAGCCCAAGACATAATTGGCTATGCTTCCTGTAATAGAGAATAGGCTGTGAGTCCCCCTTGTCTTTTAACGTAGGAGACGGCCGTAGTGTTGACTAACCTAAGACCTTTGTTATATGGTGAAAGGCCTGTAGGGTACAGAAGGCTTGTAGCCTCAGAACACAATCTTGTGAAATTGACAGTCCCGCTTGCCTTGAGCTATCCCCAGCCAGAACTGGTGCAAGGATTCTTGACACCCTAGACGAAACCTCATTTTGCCGCCCCCTTGGCTCCACCCCTGACTCCACCCCCTTTGCCCTGCCCATGTATAACCTACCTATCAGCGCCAATAAATGCAGCCTACCGGGGCCCATCAAATGCAGCCTCACCAGTGCCCATGAAATGCAGCCTACCAGCACCCATCAAATGTAGCCTACCCATCAACTACCAATTGCCCCCTTCCCCCTCTCCTCCGGATCTTCCTACTCAGGTAAGCCCACCGGGTACCCTAGAAGTTGATCCAGGCTCCTGGAGTCGATCTCCCTTCGGGGGGTCAGGAAGGAATTTTTTCCTCTGCTGTAGCAATTGGCTAGCTCAGCTAGGGGTTTTTCACCTTCCTCTGGATCAAAAGGAGGGAGGTAGGTAGCCCCCCCCATCACCTCCAGTACTCCACACCATCATTCAGCCGGCAACTATATCTCCAGCAGCAGAAGCAGCCATCTGATCCCTCCATCCCCCAGCAACTCAGCATCCTCCTTCAGCAACTAGTCTTTACCATCATGTGCAATTTCAAGTACACAGCAGACGCCCTCCACAGGCTAAGAAACACTGCCTTAACTTTACTACCGCCACTCAAAAAAGACTAAAAAAAAAAAATTACTACGGACCAAACCACAATCAACCATCAAATACAGGGAGACACCAATCCAACCACAACAACTAACATGCGCCCTGATCAACACCAGATCTGCAGTCAAGCACAGACTGGAAATCCATGACTTCACCACCGAAAACAACATAGATTGCCTCTTCATTACAGAAAGCTGGCTAACATCCGACTGCAACACCATCCTAACGGAACTGGTGCCTGAGAACTACAGCATCCTAACTGAGCATGGAATAGGAAAAAAAGGTGGAGGCCTAGCAGTGATCTTCAAATCGCACCTTGTGTTTACCAAACCAACTTTACAGAACTCAGTGCCTTTTATGGAAACACTCTCCCTGCATCTTCAAACAACACCCCAAGACACCATTCACATACTACTATGCTACAGACTACCAGGACCAAAGACCAATCTCCTTACACCACTCACTGAATTCATTTCAATGCACACCCTGAAAAACGGTTTCTCTGGCCAGTTTCTCCATTGCAGCCACCAGGGGACTCACTCTTTTGACTGAGGTTATGTAGATGAGGGGACTCACTCTCATGACTGAGGTTATGTAGATGACCTGAATACTGCTTCCTGGCCTCCACTGCTGGAGAAACCCCTTCTGGAAAGGGCTGCCTTTTCCAGCTTTCACTTGACCCTTGGAACCGTAGACACCATAGTGCCAATCATTTTAGACGCTGAAAGGCGCGCAGGTGGGAAGAAGAGAGGGCCAGGAGTATTCTGTTCCAGAACATTGGGTTCCAGAGTCAAGGCAATGGTCCCCTTGATTATATTGAACTGAGCCCCGTGGTATGCAAGAGACTGAGTGGGCTCCAGGTGACTCTTTTCCAGATTCAGCTGCCAGCCGAATTTGAGGAGTATTTGAAAAGTTTATGCCTCAATTAGGATATTTTTTAGATAGGGGTGGGAACCATCATCCATACTTTACAGAAAAAGGAGCCTGGGGCCACCTCAGATGTGCCCCTGGCAAGGGAAAGGTAGGTTCCGACTATCTCGGTACCTCAAGGACTTTGACAAGATATATTTAAAAAAAATAAAAAATAATGAGAATTAAAGAGTAAAAACAATATGGTAGAAACCATATGAACAAAAATATTAGTACAATCAATATTTACAACAGTATACAATGCTTGAATATTGATAGAGAAAACGGTAGTTAACCCCCAGTGTTGATATGGGGTATCGAATATGATGCGTCTTGGCAGCTGTCCTCTACTAGTTTGGCAGCAGAAGCTGCTTCTTCATGAGCAGCCAATCACAAACATCTATTAAAATAGATCATAGTCTTAATTAATGTTTATATGATTATAACAAGGATACATTTTTAGAGAAGAAAGAAATATTTATTTAACATCAGGTAAAGCTGATATGTATTCTGAGGAAAGACATGCATTGCTCACCTAGGAAAGTCACGGCCGTAAGGCAGCACAGATAGAGGAACCCGAAGGTAATTTCCCCTCACGATGGTAAAAAGCAGGAGTAGTTATGGCGCTGCCCTTATGGAGTTGGAAAAAAAAATTTTCTCTTTTAATGAACAATTCCTCTATATATTACCTGGTATACATAATTCCTAGAGTATTGCTTCTAAAAATAGATTTTATAGAAAAAACTGCGTGTGCCAAAAAAATAATGTGAATATTTTAAATCTGAAATCTGTGACTGGTGCTAGATTCTTACTAGTCTCATTGTAATAAAAGTGAAGTTGCAACATAAAGTGCTTCAATTATTTCAACAAAGTGCATTTGTGCAAAAACCAATGCTATAAATACCATAAAGTGACTAGTGCTAAATCATACAAATTCATACAAAATTATACAAATTCTCCAACATAAATTGTGACTGGTGTGTTTTTAACCAGTATTATTGGATAGGAAAAGTTCCATTTGTGAAAAAAGTTCTTTTTGGAGTGTTTTAGGATGTTTAATCTCTGGGGAACAAATTTCTGTAGGAATTATCCTATTCTTATCCAGGTGCTGGCTCTTTAATTAGTGCCTTATCTGCATGCTCTGACACTGCTTGCACTCACCGTATTTTCTTTCCCCTGCATGGTTGCAGGCAGTCACAGTATCTGCCACTGTGTAGCAATCATGGATGTCTCCAAACTTTCTTTGCGTGTTGTTTTGATGTGTTACATATGAAAGAAAGGAGGGATACCCATCGCGTAAAACCGTATAGGAACTTTATTAAAGCTTAATAAATTTATTGTACTCACATTTTCAATGATAAAAGCGAGCATAAGAAGAGATATCAAAATCACTTTGCTAGAGGTGCTGCAAGATGTCCGTAACCCGCCCTACGCGCGTTTCGTCATCAGACTTCTCCCCTCACGGCGGACATGAGAGACACCTCAGAATAGCTGGGTTCTAAATTTACAAAGTTTATAAGTGGTAAGATATATCATCTATTTAAATGGTAGAAAAGAAAAAAGGGGGGGCAGAAAGAGGGGGGGAGAAAAGGGAGGAGGAAAACAGTAGAGAGAGTAAAAGGGGGGGAGAAAGAAAGAAAAAGAAAGAAAGAAAGAAAGAAAGAAAGAAAAAGAAAGAAAGAAAGAAAGAAAGAAAGAAAGAAAGAAAGAAAGAAAGAAAGAAAGAAAGAAAGAAAGAAAGAAAGAAAGAAAGAAAGAAAGGGGGAGGAGGGAGTGAGGTGAGAAAAAAAAAAAACAAATAATAGGGAAAAGAAGAGTGGAGTGAATGAAGTGAATAAGAAGACTGATAAGAAGAAAAAAGGGGGAAAGATAAAGGTGATCAGGGCAAAAAGGGAAGGGGGGTTTAAAAGGGTAAGGGGGGAGAGGAGGGGAAAACAGAAAGAGAGGGAAAGTAAGAGGGATGAGGAGAGGCGGAGGGGAGAGGAAATAGGAGGGGAAACAAAATTGGGAGAAGGAGAATGAAGGGGAAGGAAAGAAGGGGGGGCAAGGGGAAAAGAGAGAAGGGACAAAAAGAGGGAGGAAAAAAACAAAATGGGAAAGGAATAAGGAAGTGGGGGATAAAATGAAAATAAAAATAGATAAAGAGTGTAAACATAAAATATAGATATAGTATATTCAACCGTTAAATAGCAATCAACCTATTGTGTCTAAGTATCCGATATAGCAACTCGGGGGCAGGAGGCGAGGGATTCAGTGTGAGTTCATCTGCTTGCTTTTAGGAGGATATTTTCAGGTAATTGTTAGTTGATGAATATTGACATATAGATCTTTCCATATAGATATATCTCAGCAGGAGCACAGTCCCTAGATAGATAGATATATGTGGGTAGAATAGAGAAAAGTATGTGTGTAATATTAAAAGTAATGTTAAAAGCCCGAATGGCTGGAGCTGGAGATGGTTTTGACTTACAGCGAACCGAAGGAACTTACGGAGGTCTTCTACGATGGGCACATGAAAGTAAGCATCTTAGGACTATTGGAAACAAGCCAGCTGGCTGTGCCCCCTTTGAATCAGGGACAATGTTTCCACCTTGAACTTCTCCCTTGCTGACAATTGTCTCAGGTACTCAAGGTCCAAAACCAGCCTCCGCAAGCTGTTCCTCTTCATGACCATAAAGAGGGGCGAGTACCTGCCCTGAAATCTCTTGCATTCAGAGACTGGCATGGCAGCACTTTGCGACACCAGTGACTTATGTAAAGCATGAGTATAGGCTTCCTTTATCTCAGAGTGAGGTAAAATCCATTTAAATAAATCTGAGATAAGGAGGACTTCTGATGGACAAGTATGTCCCAAAAAATACCATTTTGACATTCCAATAGCCTGAGGCCCAAACTCAGTAGCTTCTTGGATACCTGAGTTGAAGCTTTAGCATACTTCTGAGGGGAAATCTGGTCTCCACACCAGCTTTTCCTAAAATCCCAACCTGGTCTGTAAAAACGTGTGACCCTCGCAGGCTCCGGAATTTGTTCTCTAGACTGTCGTCTTCCTATTAGTTGCTGGTCCTGAGGCAGGACCCCGAATTGCCAACTGTGGCCTGGGTTGCGGTGCTATCCAGCTTGCCAAAGATGAAGCTCCCTCAAAGGGAATGCTATATTACACCTGTTAGAGGCGGGATCAGAAAGCCCAGGCCCCAGCCATAGCACTCACTTGCCGTAACTGACGAGAGCATAACCCGCACCCATATGCGAATGATGTCAATTAGAGCTTCATCATGGAAACCGACACCAGCTCCGGGTCCTGAACTACAGTTTCTGAAAACGCTCTTGAATACTGCATCCACATTCTCCATCCACATTTTTATCCTTTTCAACATGGCCACAAGAGCCCAGGCCGACTTCGTGCTATTCACTGCATCTTCCAAGGAAAAGCGACATATTTGTTCAGAAGGGAGGTATATCTCGCGATCATCCAAAATTATGTCCTGAAGTTCCACTGGGAATGGGGAAAAATAGAGCACTCTCTCTAAGGCTACATCTCCACTATTGCTTCCCCAAAGTCGCATGATTTAGAGTGCGACTTCTGAGTGCAGCCCCGAACCAACTTTACAGTCTCTGGATCAAAGCTGCATCAAAAGTCGCACCAAAGTAGTGCAGGAACCTTCCCAGAGTCGCTGCAACTTTAAGTCGCATCGATTGGAATGGGTGGCATTGAAATAAATGGTGTCCAAGTCGTATGTCAAGTCGCACTAGAGGAAAATGGAGCTCGAGATGCTTACAGAACTTCCTCTTGCTTTGCAGGAGACTCTACAGGTTCTATTCATGTAAATGCACCCATCATTGTCTTGACCAAAAGGCGTTACCAGGGTAAAGATACTCATCTCCCTCTGCCTCACTGTCTGGGGTTTTCATAGATGGATGGCTTGGTTTAGACAGATCCAGTTCTTCCTGGTCATCCTAGTGGGAGAACACGCCACAATGGCTTATTGAATTTTGCGTGTGGCTTGTATCCCACTTTCTAAGGGGTTCTTGCACCACGTGCTTCACCAGAGATTTCATTTGCTGGGAATCACCACCCCTTATTCCAACCGCCTGGACTTAGCATAGCTCACACTTGCCCACACTTGTCCTCTGGGACCGGAGTCCCGCATCCCCAGCAGGCTCCCTCTTTGGAATGGCTGACATTGCAGTGGGTGCGTACAGGAGGATTCATAGCTTCTGCTATGAAGGCTGGACCTTGACGGTGACCTCTGTCAAATACATTTGGAAGAGGAATGTTGTGACCTAAGAGGTCTTTATCATTCTTGTGCTGTGTATTGTCAATCTGACCGACACATCTCCATGATTTGCCCTTTCCCTTTTTGGATCCTCCAGACACCCTGGGCACTCTTGGTATTGGCTCTTAATCAATGTTTCAAACCGACAGTGCCCTTTCTGTGTCAGTTTGCTGCCTCAGCCCTTCAGCCATTTTTCAGTCTCTATTTCCCCCGATGTTAGGTTCTTGGCTTCGGCTTGCCCGTCCAGCTCCGTGCCCTCTGTGTTTTTTTGCCCCCTATTACATCTCTTTCTATGGGCTCAGGATTTTCAAAGATGGCTGCCATCGAATGTACGCAATCAGCGTCATTGTCGATGCTGGCCACTTTGACTGTCGGCGCATGCACAATGGCACTTCTTTTACGTCCACGGCACGGCGATGATGTCAGACGCTGCTGCGCTGGAGCACTGCACAAATACAGGGAACTGCTCGCTCTTCCCCGTCATTCTTTGTCAGCTACACGGAGGGTACGAGAGGAGGTGTTTCCCTCTCCCGCTGGCCCTCTAATCCTTTGCCTTAATCTTTATCAGGTGTGTCTCATTTCCCTTGGGCAATCACTGAACCTTCTGTTTGTTATTGTTTTGGCATTCCTAGATTTGAAATGCCCTATCTCAACTCAGTGGATTCTCATTTTTATCGACCATTACCTAGGTTTATTCACCCGATGCATATCCCAGCATCTGGCTTACTTTGGTTTTGCCCCATTCAAACTGGGAGCACCTTCCATATGCCTGGTTTTACTCTTTTCTCTACCCCTTACATCCCGCTTTTTAAAGTGAATTACTCCAGTCATCACTGCGGATGAAATTACAGGATACCATTGATTCTACTATATTGATGTTGTAAAGGTAATTTACCTCAATTTCTTCATATTTTTTTCATTCTTAGAAAGAACAAAATTTTCCCACTTATGAATTGAATTATATTATTTTTTTCATTCATTTATTTTTATGTTGGTCTTTTCCTTACCAGAAAAGACACTTCAATTGACAACTTTTGTCTTTCTCTGCAAACGTCTTTTGAGGTTCTTTTATGGAAGGAGGCAATCATTGGGATATACATCTAATATGTTGTGACTCTTATTTCTGAGTCATATTTATTGAGACAATTTGTGGGTAAGGTTCATTTCTCTTATTTTTGTAGCCTCACGGTCATTATCATTATTATTGTCATTGTTGCTTGCTTTGTTTTTTCTTTATGCCCTACTGTGATAATAAATTGTAACTCTCTTTATTTTGTTATGGTTTTTGCATTATGCTTAAATAATTGATGTATGCCTTATTTGTGGTATCTATCTACAGTGTATCTAAACTTGTATGCCCTATTTGTGGTATCAATCTATATCTAAACTTGAATATTTTTCTTGTGATTTTTAGTAAAATTTGATGCCACATGCAAAGTCTCATGAAGAAGCTCCATAGAGCGAAACATGTTGAGAAAGTGGTATTAATTCATGCAATATGTCTCATTGAATTTTATGAATTTTTTTTGTAGCTAGTCCTGTCTTATGTTTTTTAAACATCGTATAATAAAATTCTGTTTTATTCATTACCGTTGATGAACTGATATTCCCTTATAACCTATACAACACCTTTAAAGTCCCTTACTGTTCTTTCCCTTTCCACAGATGACAACACTCTTCTCCCCCAGGTTTACAGAGACTTCCTGGACGTCTTCAACAAAAAGGGGGCGGAATCCCTGCCTCACCGGCCATATGATTGCCCCATTGAGCTTCTTCCTGGTTCTGCAATACCATTTGGGAGGATCTTCCCACTCTCTGAGCCTGAATTAGAAGTCCTCTGAAAATACATTGATGACAATCTTAGGAAAAGGTTCATCTGGCCCTCTACCTCACCTGCTGGCGATGCACTCTTCTTTGTGGAAAACAAAGACCGTTCCTTAAGACCATGTATCGACTACAGAGAATTAAACAGTATCACAATCAAGAATCAATACCCATTGCCTCTAGTCCCTGAGCTCATTCAGAGGTTCTGCACCTCTAAGGTCTTCTCAAAATTGGATCTGCGGGGGGCCTACAATTTAATACGGATAAGAGAGGGTGATGAATGGAAAAAGGCCTTTCATACTAGGTTTGGCCATTTTGAGTATTTGGTCATGCCATTTGGGCTTTGTAACGCCCCAGCAACTTTCCAACACTTGGTGAACGACATCTTTCGGGATTTTCTTGACCTCTTTATGATAGTGTACTTAGATGACATCTTTGTTTTTTCACCTTCCCTCGAGGCACATCACAAGCACATGCGAAAAGTCCTGTTTCGCCTCCGAGCCCATAAACTCTATGCCAAGCTTGAAAAATGTGAGTTTGAAAAAGATACCATACAATTCCTTGGCCTCATTATTTCGACTTCTGACATCTCCATGGACCCCCAGAAGGTAACTGCAGTTCTTGAATGGCCAGTACCCTCGGACTGTAAGGGCGAATCCCACGAACCTCTGGTCGCTAATTTTTATAGAAGATTCATCAAAGGCTTCTCATCAATAATTTCACCTCTGCCCCGGTCCTTTGTCATCACGACCCTGCCCTGCCTTACGTTTTTGGAGGTCGATGCTTCAGAGATTGCAGTTGGGACAGTCCTTTCTTAGCGCCACGAAACCACAGCCATCTTGCATCCTGTTGCCTTCTTTTCCAGGAAGTTGTCCCCAGCCGAAAGGAACTATCATGTAGGGGACCGGGAACTCCTTGCTATTAAACTGGCCCTGGAAGAATGGTGATATCTATTGGAAGGAGCCTCGCATCCTATACTTGTCTACACTGATCATAGGAATTTGGAATACCTCCCTACAACTAAACGTCTCAGACCCAGACAAGCCAGATGGGCTCTCTTCACCCAATTTCAAATGCATATCACGTACCGTCCGGGATCCAAGAATTGTAAACCTGATGCTCTATCCCGCATGTATCCCACATCAGATAACTCACCAACAACGGACGCAATACTCCCTGCCTATAATTTCTTCCTACTTACGGATGACCTCTTGTCCAGGATTAAACTGGCCTTCTCTCTAGACCAACTGCCCCCAGGAGAACATCTGCAAGAAAGGGACGGACTTTTCTTCCATGACCATGCTGTGTTTGTGCCCCTTCAAATGAGAGTTCATGTTCTCAAACTCTGCCATGACAAGTTAGCAGGGCATTTCGGGGTGAACAAAACCACCAATCTGCTTTTTGCGAACCTTTTGATGGCCTACCTTCAAGGCAGACTGCCACGCTTATGTCAATTCCTGCCCGGTATGCATTCACAGCAAAACGGAAAAGAATGAATCATGGGGTCTCCTACGCCCCCTGCCTGTTCCCTCCAGACCCTGGGAACAGATCAGCATGGATTACATAGTGGAGCTACCACCCTCTGATGGGTTTACATCCATATTTGTTGTTGTTGACCGCCTTATAAAAATGGCTCATTTTATTCCTATGATTGGCACTCCTTCGGCCCCAGAAACAGCTCAGGCTTTTATCAAGGAGATCATACGTCTCCATGGGGTCCCCAGCAATATTGTATCGGATCGTGGGGTCTATTTCACCTCTAAATTCTGGAGGGAACTCTGTCTTGCTCTAGACATCGAGAACCACTTCTCTTCCGCCTACCACCCTCAGACCAATGGACAAACAGAAAGCACTAACCAAACTCTTGAACAGTACCTTCGTTGCTTCTCCACCTTTGTCCAAGACAATTGGGCGTCCCTACTTCCTTGCGCAGAATTTGCATACAACAATGCAATACATTCTACCACTAAGCAATCACCGTTCCACGCCAACCTGAGGTACCACCCTTCTTTTTCCCCTGTCCTACCCGCTTCTGCTTCGATCCCAGCTGTCTGGAACAGAGTGGAGTTTCTACACAACAACTTAGAGCTCCTAAAGGATACCATGGCTAGGGCGCAGTTGGATTACAAGACCATCTATGATCGAAGGAGGCGGGGGGACCTGGATCTTCAACTGGGAGACAAGGTTTGGCTGTCTACCAAGCATTTAAAGTTGGCCTGTCTCTCCAAGAAATTGGGCCCTAAGTTCATTGGGCCCTTCCCTGTCCTGTCCCGATTCAACCCTGTTGTCTACAAACTCAAACTGCCCTCAACCTACCGGATCCACCCTGTCTTCCATGCCTCCCTCCTGAAGCCTGAGGAGTACGAGGTGGAGGCCATCCTGGACTGCCGTAGAAGGGTCCGCAGACGCCAATTTCTGGTACGGTGGAGGGGTTACGGCCCTGAAGAGAATTCCTGGGAACCCGCATGTCCATGCTCCAGATCTTTCAGCAAGCTTTATCCCGGACAGGCGTCCGGAGACCGCCCCTTTGGGGGGGCTCTGTAAGAGTCCACAGCTTACTACGCATGCATCAATGGCGCGTGGCTGCAAGAGGAAATCCATGCCAACTGAACATAACCTGGAAACCTATTTGACTACTCTTGATTGCTGCTTGCCATTGACCTTGGATTTGTACCTTAACCATTCTACTTCTTTGCCCCTTTTGTACTCAGCTGCCAGATTGGAACCGACCCTGGCTTTTATGCTTCGTTGCCCAACTGGACTTGACCTCGGCTCGGATCTCGGACTAAGGCTTGCATGGTGCTCCGCACCTCTGCCACTCGGTGTCCACAAAGTCTCTGTCTCCATCTCCAGAGGCTTTGAGGCCTCCCCACTACTGCGGTCTCACATCAGGTACGTGGCCCTCGTGACACTATTCTCCATCTCATCCATTTTTGACGCATATATACTCATCTGATCTTTCATATTTTTAACATCATGTTTTAATGGGTACATGTCATCTTCTATTTGACTTATCCTCCCTTCCAAGGCTGTTGTTTTCTGCTGTTTTTTGTTGATCTTGTCTAACCAGTATCAAGTCCTCCTTCACCCCCTTCAACTGGTCACATACTTCCCTTAATGAAAACTTACATGCATGGAGAACATACTTCAGTGTCGGTTCTTTCTCAAGAATAGGGCTAGGGTCAGAGGGAGTCTCTTTGTTTTGCTCTATCGGCCCCAAACTCTTCCTACCTACAGTTTTTGATACTGAGGCAGCTGGTGCTATGGCTGATGAATGACCCAGATTTTTCTGTCTGCTAGTACCCCTGTTGTATTTTTATCTGCTGAGCCCCTCTTGTAGGCGTCTGCACCGGAGTATGGACAAACTTTTCTAACTTTTCTGTGGCCGCTGCGGTCCCCTGCTGGGCGTTCTTTTCCTTTGAGGAACGCAGTTGTTTTGTCCCCACATTCTCTGACTGCATATCTATTTTTATAAAACACAGTCCTACAGGCATCTGGGATATTTGAAATATTGTATATAAAAAAAAAAGGTCCTCTAAGCAGTGAAGCAGTGACTATGTTTCAGAGGTCTCTCAAGCTGAGGGAACAGGTTCCATATACTCAAGTTATATTCAAGTTGCCAAGAGGAACAGTGAAATATTGCAATCTTCAGTTAGCATCTCCGCAAACAAAAGTAGCTTGATATTATGTTATACACTTAAACTGTGGGAAAAGTGCATATTATGATAAACGCCATATCTGTTAATCCAGGAATTCTTAAATGTCAAGGCATAGGTGTGCGCAAGGGGTGTGCCAGGTGTGCCTGGGCACACCCTAATCCTGGGGTTGGCAACCTGTCAATGCTGGGCAGGTGACAGGTAAACCAAAACCCTTCCTTGCCGACCCTCAGAACCTGGACAGGAGAGGTGGCGTGGGTGGAATTTAGTGGAAACGATCTGTATTTTCCTCCTGCAGCAGCAGAAAGTAGGCTTCTCCTCTCCCTTTTGTCAACATTCAGTTGCCACAGGAGGAAAATATAGGGGATCGGTAATAATATATGCCACCCCCGCCACCACTCATTTCCCTGTTCCTCTTCCTTCTGTTGCCCGGGTCTCCCATGTGCTCCCTTGCTCCTCCTTCCTCCCATTGTTTAAGGATGCAGAGGGGGGAAGAGGCTGGTAAATATGTCAAACGCATATGTGTTGGAGCTTTGTGGTGCACACCCTAATGCAATAGGCTGCGCACACCTATGTGTCAAGGCTATATTCTCTGACAGCCATAAGGCTAAAACAGTACCAACTGAAAAATGTTCCAGAAAAAAAGTACGCTCTGCATACTACTGGAATACTTATAGACCAATTATCAGAGCAAGATGCGTGGACTTATTCCCAGTTCAAATAGTTCATATAGCTCAATCCCTATCCGGCCAGCATCCAGCACGGCATTTGTTTATACAATAGTGTCACTCACCATCTGGGTCAGTTCTATACCCCCCAGGGGGGACCCTGCTCATACCTCTCAGAGTTCTCCCCACTCCGCCTCTGGTATCATATTTTTTTTTCCCTTCGGGTCATCTCACCGTGCTCTCGCGGCTCCTCCAGCGGTATTACCATTGAACAGTTTTGCGTCCTAGGCTCCCTCTCTCTCACAAGACTTTGCGGGGCTTCCCATGTACACATCGTCTCCCGGCCACCTCGGCATCACTCGCATCTCTCCGTGGCCACTCGGAAGCACACTCCTCCTCCTCTCTCGTCACTCCGCTCGGAGGGGGGCATGGCTCCCCCCCGCTCACTCCACCGAGGAACGGCAGCCTCAATACGCCAGTGCAGATGGGGGAGAGCCCACACACATCCTCAAGCTCTCCCTTCTCTCACTCCCTTCTCTCACATACGGTCACGCCCCCGTTTTTTATTTTATGAACGAAAAAAAGACCGAACATTTTGAAAAAAAAATGTTTTTTTACTTTCTGCTATAAAACATCTAATGATAAAAAAAATATATATATGTAGGCAAAAATTTATTCTGCTACATGTCTTTGGTAAAAAAAAATCCCAACAAGCATATATTAGTTAGTTTGAATGAAAGCTATAGTGTCTACAAATGTTGAGATATATCCTGGAATTATTTTTATACTAGTATTGGCGGTGATCAACGACTTATAATGGGACTGTGATAGTGACACTAACTGACACTTTGTTGGAACTAAATGACACTAAAGCATACAAACGGCAAGGAATTGTCGGCCAACAAACACAAACGTAGTGACGTACTACGTGGTTTTTCAGCTCTTTAGCGCCACCCTTTGTGCTCCTTCTGCTAATTTCGTGTTAGTAGAAGTTTGATGAGTGATTCGCGCTTTTCATTTCGCACTTTTCATTTCGTTTCTGTACGTCCGTTCGTCAACCAGACATGTTGTGGAATCGGAGGAGATAACGTGTTATTTATTATTGGCCTTGGAGTTATTTCTTTGACCCAAGTCCAGTCCAGGAACAGGAGGAGGAGGATTTATTGGACCAAAAATTGGTTGCTTTATTAATCATGATCAATTATGTCACATGTCTTTGCTGCAGGAGCTCTAGGAGAATAATCCGGATGATTTTCGAAATTATCTCCGGATGACGGACCCCTGCTTTCACCAACTCTTGGCATTGTTGACCCCCTATATTAAGAAGCAGGACACATGCATGAGGCTTTTATTTTATTTTTTGGTTGAATAATGATTTGATTTGGTATATTTTTGGATGCATAGAATGCACTTTTTGGTTAAGTTCTATTGGCAGATAGCATGTCTAATTTTATTTGTTTTTTTTTGCAATAAAAAAATTGTGGAGAATAATACTTGGCTATGTGTTTTACTTCAAATGACAGTTTGGGAGTAGGCAGGTGCATTTTAAAAAAATACAAGGGGCACCAATATAGTTGTATTTTTGATCTTAAAAACTACGGGATAATGGTGTTGTGCTAACTTGCACCAAAAAAAAAAAAAAAAAATAACAAGCATAATAATATTATTCTTGCTATCGCTAGAAAAAAAAAGCCTTTGAAAATCAGTTTGCCATAACTCCATCAGTATCGCCAGCAAAGCAGCTTCATTATTTTTCCATTAAAGAAGAAGAGAATGTGCGCTGCATTTCGAGATTTCATAATTTACCACGTCACGAATGTTAATTCTTCATTACGAGCGCCAGTTTACAGGACTGACCGCTTCTGGCTCGTCCTTGCTTACAAGCATGCGTGTTTGTACTTTGGACTTTTGTCTGACGGAGCTGTGTACACACGCTCGGAAAATCCGACAACACACATTTGTCCGCGGAAAATTTTAAAGCCTGCCATACATTTGTCCGCGGAAAATCCGACAACAATTGTCCGATGGAGCGTACAAACGGTCGGATTTTCCGCCAACAGCCTGTCATCATACAATTCCTGGCGGAAAATTTGATTGTGTGTATGAGGCTTAATACAGCGATCAATCCTAATAATATACACTGTCACTGTACTAATGACACCGGCTGGGAAGGGGTTAACATCTAGGGACAATCAAGGGGTTAATCGTGTGCCTAACAATGTGTAATGTGTATAATGTGTGCTGCTTTTTACTACTGATCGATTTGTTTCTCATCTCTGCTTTGCATGGAAGGAAAAAAAAAAGATCGCTCCCTCTGTACAGAGTACTGTGTTGATTGTCAACACAGAGCTCTGGACAGTGATTTCACACAGTCGGTCAACAGGTCCCAGCCATGGGTGGGGGAATGCGCCCGAAACCCTGAAACAAGCAATGACGTACGGGTACATCCCGGTGTCTGTAGCTGCTACCTGCGGTGCAGGGTTGGCAAGTGGTTAATTACCAATGGTATTTGTAATATGCAGCACGAAAAGGGTTAATGTACTGTCATTGATGCATTAGTGACCAGTGGTAGTTAATTAACCCCTTTGCGCTGCATTAGCGGCACCAGTGTCAGTGTTAATTAACTCCTTCATGCTGCAGCATGAAGGGGTTAATTAACACTGACACTGGTCACTAATGCATCAGTGACAGTACATTAACCACCTTCATGCTGCATATTACAAATACCATTGGTAATTAACCTCCCCCCTATTCAAAGCGTTAATTAACTCATCTGCTGATGGCAATCTGCTTACTTGTGCAATGCTTGTTTCCTCCTCCTCCTCGAATGTCGCAGCTCCGGCAGGCAGCAGCACTCCTCTCCTAACCCGCCTCCCGGCCAGACACTCAGTGACGTCACATCAATGAGCTTAGAAAATGACAGTTACATAAAAAAGCCTTCTCCAGGTATTAAAACCTTGCGAATTGAACCTTTTTGGACGACAAGCTTCATGTGACGATTATGGCAAAACTGCACCTCGTTTTAGGTGCCAATGAATGGCACAAATATGTGTGCTGTCTTTTTTCAAGGATTGCAGTGAGATTTGGAATTGTGGGCAGAATCGCAGCAATTCTGCCTGTGATCACAAATCACTAGATGTGAACAGGGCCTGGACACAAACTGACCCCCACTAATCAGCCAGTTTATACACAGCTATAGCACAGGGTGTTGTGGCATCCAGGGGGTGCCATTTAGCCCTGGTTCACATTGCAGCGATTTGGCATGAGATTTGACATGTCTGGGGGCGGAGCTTTCAACGGTAGGGTGTGGGTCTTTCGGCGGTAGGCGTGGGGGATTTTCATGGTTCAGGGTGGGGCTCTCAGAAGTCCAGGAGAGGTGATCTCAGCGCTCCCACTCTGCTCTGAGCACATAGACTACATACGGCGGGGCAGGGCAGGGTCAGAGTGTCAGTGGAGCTCCCGGCCCTGCCCCTCCCTGCTGACAGAGCCTCCCTCAGCCTAAGCGGAGCCCAACAGCCCAGGCTCTATTAGTCCAGGAGGCGGCTGCGGGAGGACAGGTGGGGGTTTTTTTTTGTGGGAGGGGGCAGCACTTGCCATAGCTGCCATACCTTAGATACGCCACTGGGATCAACTACTGTAATATGATGGATTTGGTGTGTTGTTTTCTTACACTCCCACAGACCAAGTTCTCTCCTCCCCTAAAGTTATTTTTGGTAACTTCTGCTTGTCTGAATGCCCGTGTTGATATTTTAAAACACAGCCTCTTGCTGTGAAACTCACCCCTGTTCTTCTCACAAAGTCAGAGCCCCGCACAGTAGCTGCCATGATTCATTGCATGTGGAGGAAAGACGTTCCACCGAAGTCGTCTGCTGGGAGGAGGAGCAGCGTGATAGACTGCCAGTGTCCTAAACTCAGTGGATCATAGATCAGCTATATCAGAACTCTGACAGGAGCAAAGCGAACGTTTTTTTTTTTACAGTTTCCCCCGATAACAGACAGTCGAACTGCTCTGGATGGGGGTTCAGACCTCTCGCACCTCCCCCTTATCTATGTCCCTGGCTGGCCTGTATAGACAGAGTATATGTCCAGCCAGGTTTAGCAGCACACTGCCGGCAGGTCTCCTGCGCCCCCCCTTTCTCCAGTAAATGGTGCTGCCCAGGGCATCCGCCCCTTCCGTTCCCCCATACCCCTTGTACCGACCCTGCCCACACGCATATGTAAACGGCAATCGCACCACACATGTGATATATTGCTGCGAACATCAGAGTGAGAGCAATTTACCAGGCCTCCTGTGTATCTCTAAACTAGTAACCAGTAAACGCTTTTAAAGTGTCGCCCATGGAGATTTTTAGGTACCGTAGTTTGCTCCATTCCATGGATGTATGCATTTTAAAGCATGACATGTTTGGTATCTATTTACTCTGTGCAACATCATCTTTTATATTTTACGAAAACATTGGGTATTATATTGTGCTTTTGTGCATTAAAATTTGTTAAAGTGTATTTTTTCTCCAAAACCAACACCCACCATTTTATTCTCTAGGGCCTCTGCTTAAAAATATATCATGTTTGGGGGTTCTAAGTAGTTTTATAACAAAAATGTTTTACATGTAGGAGAGGGATGCCAGAATTGTCCTGAACTGGAAGTGGTTAAAGGGTGTGTTTAATAGGTACACAAGAACTTAGAATTGTTTGTGTGTTCTCAGCTTAAACACATTGTGTTTGTCTATTGCTGGGGTAGACATCCTTTTGAACATACTGTGTCGAAAAATGTTTTGAAAGAAATTGGAGTACCAGCTATATAAAAAAAAGGCAACTTCACACTTTCATCCACGAAAAGGAATTTTAGTAAATGCTGTAAACGGCTTTCTCAGCCCCAAATCCTGCACCTTCATAACTCAAAATCACCCCCAAATACTGTACCTTTACACTCTGATTCATCGCCACACCTCAGCCCCAATTCCTGCACCTTCACACCTCAGATGAGCCCAAATTCCTGCACCATCACACTTCAGAGAACCCAAATTCCGCCACGCCTCACATCACCCCATTTCCAGTAATTTCACATCTCATATCATCCCAATTCCTGTATTTTTGCACCTCAGATCAGCCTCAATTCCTGAACCTTTGTACATCATATCACCCTAATTCCTGCACCATCACACCTCGGATTACCCCAAATACTGTAACTTTACACTTTGGATCACACCCAGTTCCTGCACCTTCACACCTCAGATCAGTCCGAATTCCTGTACTTCTACATTAGTAGTTCACAATAGCTGGTTAATCACCAGTGCAACATGAGAGCAGGCAGCTTGGGGCATCCAACTCAAAGCCAGGATCAGATCTAGCCTGTCTGATGAGGGGGTGCAGTAAAAATATAAGTGGGCAGAGGAGGGGAGGTCAGCAGCACAGAGGATAGGGTCAGCAGTTTGTAGAGCAGTGTATAGAGAGGCTATTAGTTTGAAGGGCAGTGTACAGGGTTCAGTAGGGCAGAGAATGGGAGGTCAGCAGAGGAGTGTACAGGACTCAGTAGGGCAAAGGACAGAGGTCAGCAGGGCAGAGGACAGGATTTAGCAGGGTAGAGGGTGGGGGTCAGTGAAGCAGAGAACAGGGTTCGGTGGGACAGACAACAGAGGTTAGCCGGACAGAAGATGGGGTCACCAGGGCAGTGTACAAGGGTCAGTTAGGTAGTGCAGGTCAATCAGATCTCGTCTTCCCATACAGCACATAATTGAGATCCCCTCCATCTGCACAGTATGTAGCTGGCTACTGTGGCTGTGCTGCTGTTCCAATCTAGGGATTTCACACATCAGAACAGCAACATAGCAGGTAACTACTGTACAGACTGTGCAGATGGAGGCTCTGTTTGTAAAAAAAATATACCAACTCAGTAATGTGCTGTGGGAATATGAGATCTGCTGAGTGCCCCGTGCCCAGGCTGTGTCTGTGCAGGGAAGGGAACTCAGCAGCAGCCCAGAACCTGCCTATGCGCAACTTAAGGCACATCGGCACAGACATCCAACTGGACACAGCACCTGCTAGATGCAGCCATGCTTAAAGCAGAGGTCCGCCTAAAAGAAAAAAAAAAAAATTTTTTTTCAAATACAAATACTGCAGCTGCTGACTTTCTAAAATAAGGACACTTACCTGTCCAGGGCGCCCCCCGATGTCCTCATCGGAAGCCGACCCGTCCCTCGGGTCCGGTTGGAGGTGCTGGCATCTTAAGTAAGGGGATCAGGAAGTGTAGCTGTGCAGCTTCACAGTCTGCTTCCCTACTGCGCATGCGCGAGTCGCGCTGCGCATTCTAAGTGGTCCCTGCAGGGGGGGGGCTGAGGAGGGGCTGGACATGGCATAGTTCCCTGCGGATACTGCAGCGATCTTTCGCCTGGAAGTGGGAGCAAATACCTGTATTAGACAGGTATCTGCTCCCCCCCACCCTCCCCTAAAAGGTGCCAAATACAGTGGGGATGGAAAGTATTCAGATATTCAGACCCCTTAAATTTTTCACTCTTTGTTATATTGCAGCCATTTGCTAAAATCATTTAAGTTCATTTTTTTTCCTCATTAATGTTCACACAGCACCCCACATTGACAGAAAAACACAGAATTGTTGACATTTTTGCAGATTTATTAAAAAAGAAAAACTGAAATATAACATGGTCCTAAGTATTTAGACCCTTTGCTCAGTATTTAATAGAAGCACCCTTTTGATCTAATACAGCCATGAGTCTTTTTGGGAAAGATGTAACAAGTTTTTCACACCTGGATTTGGGGATCCTCTACCATCCAACCTGATAGAACTGTAGAGGATCTACAAGGAGGAATGGCAAACGTTGGTGGACAGCCATTTTTAGGTCTCTCCAGAGATGCTCAATTGGGTTTAAGTCAGGGCTCTGGCTGGGCCATTCAAGAACAGTCACGGAGTTGTTGTGAAGCAACTCCTTTGTTATTTTAGCTGTGTGCTTAGGGTCATTGTCTTGTTGGAAGGTAAACTTTCGGCCCAGTCTGAGGTCCTGAGCACTCTGGAGAAGGTTTACGCCCAGGATATATCTGTACTTGGCCGCATTCATCTTTCCCTCGATTGCAACCAGTCATCCTGTCCCTGCAGCTGAAAAACACCCCCACAGCATTATGCTGCCACCACCATGCTTCACTGTTGGGACTGTATTGGACAGGTGATGAGCAGTGCCTGGTTTTCTCCACACATACTGCTTAGACTTAAGGCCAAAAAGTTCTATCTTGGTCTCATCAGACCAGAGAATCTTGGAGTCCTTCATGTGTTTTTTTAGCAAACTCCATGCAGGCTTTCATGTGTCTTGCACTGAGGAGAGGCTTCCATCGGGCCACTCTGCCATAAAGCCCCGAATGGTGGAGGGCTGCAGTGATGGTTGATCTTCTACAACTTTCTCCCATCTCCCGACTGCATCTCTGGAGCTCAGCCACAGTGATCTTTGGGTTCTTCTTTACATCTCGCACCAAGGCTCTTCTCCCCCGATAGCTCAGTTTGGCCGGAAGGCCAGCTCTAGGAAGGGTTCTGGTTGTCCCAAACGTCTTCCATTTAAGGATTATGGAGGCCACTGTGCTCTTAGGAACCTTAAGTGCAGCAGAAATTTTTTTGTAACCTTGGCCAGATCTGTGCCTTGCCACAATTCTGTCTCTGAGCTCTTCAGGCAGTTCCTTTGACCTCATGATTCTCATTTGCTCTGACATGCACTCTGAGCTGTAAGGTCTTATATAGACAGGGGTGTGGCTTTCCTAATCAAGTCCAATCAGTATAATCAAACACAGCTGGACTCAAAGGAAGGTGTAGAACCATCTCAAGGATGATCAGAAGAAATGGACAGCACCTGAGTTAAATATATGAGTGTCATAGCAAAGGGTCTGAATACTTAGGACCATGTGATATTTCAGTTTTTCTTTTTTTATAAATCTGCAAAAATGTCAACAATTCTGTGTTTTTCTGTCAATATGGGGTGCTGTGTATACATTAATGAGGAAAAAAAATGAACTTAAATATTTTAGTAAATGGCTGCAATACAACAAAGAGTGAAAAATTTAAGGGGGTCTGAATACTTTCTGTCCCCACTGTACACCGGAGAGGGGGAGGAATCTGGACAGCGGAAGTTCCATTTCTGAGTGAAACTCCGCTTTAACATCAGCTTTTGTCAGCTAAATTAGCAGAATGAAGTGGGAAAGAACCAGCCTTCTCCCTTCTGTATAGCCAGCCGCATCCATTGGCTGGCTTTGTTGCTGTGTAAGAGGGTGTCCCAGAGTCCCTTCATGTGTGGTCATATATTCGACTGCATACCATTACTTTCACGTGTGACTGGGGCTGCCACCCCTGGTCTATTTTGACTTGGATAAGGATCAGATCACTTTTTCATGGCATTTTTTTTTTAACCTGAAAGGCAATGTCATAATGTGCAGGTATTCACTGCATACTAGCACATTATGTGAAACATAACTGAAAACGAAGCCTTCAAGTGCAGCACTGTCACTTCTGAAGGCGCTTCCATCTTTACCCAGTTTTCCTTCCCGGTTTGCAGACTTCGGCTGTGTGAGTGACGGATACCGCTATAATGTCACTGCTGAGCATGTGCTCAGGAGCCACTGTTTATGGCACAGGACTCGCAAGGAACGGCGCCATTCCTTTAGAGCAGATGCGCCAGTGACGTCACCGGCTGCATGTACAGTATATTTCTCCTAAATGGTGCACTTGTAGAAGATATTTACAGTACCTATAGGTAAAATTCATGCATGGGAGTTCTCCAACTTTAATTCCAGGGGGTTCACATACTTTTTCTTGCCACTGTAGGTTTGCATTTTCTCTTAAGCTAAACACAGCTCGTGTACTTATTGTAACCAGGGACATAGATGGGTTTCAGCTTTTCTGACATTGATTCACTTTTGTCTTACTGCAACAGTGGCTGCTGTGTGTATGCACAGAATTTTTTTGTCCCTTGGATGCCAAGGATGAACCTGGATGGTAAATACAGTATGTATCAACATTATTTTTGGTTATCAAAAGGGCAGGAAGCAGCCACCAGGTCAAGGTGTTGTGTGTAGCAGGACAAACTTGTGAGAAAGAGCTGAGGGCTATTTGATCCACTGAGACAGTGCTGGGCTATTGTGATCAAGCTGGACCAAGGTCACATAGTATGTCCAAGGAGTGAAGTGTTAAAGCTAAACTCTAGCTTTCTTTTCAGTAGAACTGAATGGAATGATCAATCCGAGCATAGATCATACTTACCATGTTGCTCTGTTGTCTGCAGTTCCCTTTATAGTCTGGGTTTATTTGTGGCTTTGTACACTTTGACACTCTGTATAGCCTGCTATAGATGCTGTCCCTTCCACAGCCACTTTCTGCAGTGACCAGTCTAAAACACAGCCCTTTGTAGTCTTTTGGATTCTGTAAATGATGTAACTTCCTTCACAGCTCTGATTGTGGGTGGGATTGAATACATCTTAATTAGCATTCAGTCCCGCCCAGTCACACCTCCAGGAAAAGTCCAAACCTCCCAAGTCCTGCCTCACAGATCACATCATTATTTAGGGCCCTTTCACACTGGAGCGGTTTGCAGGCGCTATTGCGCTAATAATAGCGCCTGCAAACCGACCCGAAAGTGCCTCTGCAGAGGCGCTTTGCAGTGGTTTCTAACCCTTTCTCGGCCGCTAGCAGGGGTAAATACTGACGGTAAAGCGCCGCTTACAATAGTGGCGCTTTACCGCCGCCGCAGCTCCCGCTCCAGTGTGAAAGGGCCCTTAAAAAGGAAAGCCTTTCATATACACACACGTACACAGCCGCTGGGAAAGCTAGTTGCACTCACACTCGCACCCCATGAAAGTCACATGACTTCCAGCTGACTATCATTCCTGTGCAACTTTGATGGATCAGTAGTTTTTTTTTTTTTTAACCCTCACCTCTCCTCCATGGTCAAAACTTCCTTCCGAGCACATTCCATTCACATCTCAGCGTAGTGGAAATGCATGTTCCTGCTCACAGCGAGCGATGCCACGTGTTTTTGAAATGCACAGCAAAGCACATGTGTTCTGTGCAGATTGCCGCTCATTTAGAAATGGGCAGATGCGAGTGCAGGCTAAATGGTAAGGCAAGCGTGACCCACATTGCTACGCACTTTTAAAACACCGCACCGCATTTGCTGGCGGAGCATTTGGAAATGCGCAGATGCAAGCGAATGGTAATGAAAGCACACTGTGCATTGCCATGTGTTTTCTAAACACACATAAAAGCATACATGTTCTTGTGGGTTGCTGTGCATTTGGAAAAGCGCAGATGCAAACATATTGTAACTAGGGATGAGCTGAACACCCCTCTGGTTCGGTTCGCAGCAGAACATGTGAACAGGCAAAAAATTAGTGCGAACACCATTAAAGTCTATGGGACTCGAATGTGAAAAATCAAAAGTGCTAATTTTAAAGGCTAATATGCAAGTTATTGTCATAAAAAGTGTTTGGGGACCCGGGTCCTGCCCCAGGGGACATGTATCAATGTAAACAAAAGTTTTAAAATCTGATGTTTTTTCAGGAGCAGTTATTTTATTATTAATTAAAGTGAAACAATAAAAGTGAAATATTCCTTTAAATATCATGCCTGGGGGGTGACTATAGTATGCTTGTAAAGTGGCGCATGTTTCCCGTGTTTAGAACAGTCTCTGCACAAAATGACATTTCTAAAGGAATAAAAGTCATTTAAAACTGGTTGCGGCTGTAATGTAATGTCGGGTCCCAGCAATATGGATGAAAATTATTGAGAAAAACGACCTGGGTAACCCCCCCAGCCCATTACCAGGCCCTTTGGGTCTTGTATGGATATTAAGGGGAACACCACACTCAAATTAAAAAAAGGAAAGGCGTGGGAACCCTGGGCCCTATATACTCTGCACAGCAGTATACAGGCGGTCGCCGGGTTACAAACAAGATAGGGACTGTAGGTTTGTTCTTAAGTTGAATCTGTTTGTAATTTGGAACAGGTACATTTTTAGCTTTTTGGATAACATAGGGAAGGGTTATCATCACATCTGTAACATTTGTTTTGCTGTCTGTGCCCCTGTTCAGAAGATTTCACCTCACTTTCTGTCCCAATGAAAATTGGATTTTGAAAATTTTGGGTTATTAGGGAAACAAGGATTGGTGATAAAGCATCAGTGGAGACACCTTTTTCCCATATTAACTCTTACAGGAGAGAATTTCCCTTCCTAGGGGTAGATTTCCTCTCACTTCCTGTTGTCTTCCTCCGTTTGTAAGTAGGAGTCGTTTGTAAGTCAGATGTTTGAAAATAGGGGACCACCTGTATATACTATACGGCCTGCCCTATACACTCTGCGGAAAATTGGGCCTTAGGTGTTGGTGGTACCAGAAAACTGTAAGCCCTCACAGTTACTCTTGGTGGGCTTGGAACGGGCCCTGCTGTGAAATATTATATCAAGAATTGTAATTACATGCATGCCCTGTTGAACAGGGGCAGAAAAATTAGGCCTTAGGTGGTGGTGGTGGTGGCACAACACTGTAAAGCCTCACAGATACTCTTGGTGAGCGCAGGAACGGGCCCTGCTGTGAAATATTAGAGCAAAAATTTTAATTACAATACAGTGCACCCATAGTGCAGTTGCTACTACTTTTCTGGTGGTGTACACAGTACACAATACAGTGTAGTGCGGTGTTGCAAAACAAAATATACATCATGTCCAGAAGGCCACCAAGGAGAGGCAGACGCTCACAGGCCACTAAAAGAGGGCATGCAGGCTCTGTGTCTACAGTCAACAGTGCTGGTCGTGGACATGGTGCATCCTCTGCAGGTGGCTGTGGGGCACACTTGTCCTTTTTTCTGTTGCTGGTCGTGTTATTGAGCCAGAACATGCAGAAGAGTTGGTGGAGTGGATAACAAAGTCGTCCTCATCCTCCTCATGCTCTGTCACCCAGGCTTAGAGTAGTTTTTATTCCTATGCAGCTGCCAAAGTGGCCTATTCCACCAGCTCCTTGTCAACAGTCACCCCTTCCCTAGCCCCACCATCATGCACGGAGGAGTCCTCTAAACTATTCGACCACAGTGTCGGGTACATGCTACTGGAGGATGCGCAGCAATTTGAAGGCTCCGATGTTGGTTCCCAGGTTGAGGAAGGGAGTAATGTGAGCCTAGAGAGAGGGGGTGCCCAAGAAGGACATGTCAGAAACCATGAACCAGACCCAGACAGAAGTACAGTAAAATTACACTTGTTTATTAATAAAAATAAAAAGGTAAATAGAGTAAGCGTAGTCAAAGCATAGCCAGAGTTCAGTAACCAGATCAGGTAATCAGCCAGGCCAGAAGTCAGGGATCCAAGTAGAGGAACAGCAAGCAGGATAAGGAGCCAGAAGGGATGTCAGCAAAGCCAGTCTTTAAACAGGAAAGCAGGAGATGGTTTCTTGTGATGTGACCAAGGCGAAGGCAGGAATGAAGTGAGCTGGAGATCTTTAAGTAGGCGGGACTGATGAGCAGATCCACAACAGCTGGTTAACTGTGGAGAGAGATGAGAGCTGGCAATTAGCTGACAGCTGAGCGGCCAGCTCAGAGAAGGAAGGGCTGAGCCAGCCCCGACAGGACAAGAAACTGGCAGTCATGTTCCACCACCTGCAGCATAGTGCCAAGTTTTCTCCAGTGACAAGGAGGGAGGGGATGATGAGGTCACTGACTATACTTGGGTGCCTGATAGAATAGAGGAGGAGGCACAACTCCAACGAGCCAGAATGTCCTCTAGGGGGCAGCTTAAGGGCAGCCACCCTACTGCATCACACCGCAGAGCTCTGCAGGTGCAGGGCGCTGCTGACTCCCCGCTGAATTTGAAAAGTTCCTTGGTGTGGGCCTTTTTGGACATGTGTGCAGCAGATTGTGCCTTTGCTGTTTGCAACCTATGTCTGAAGCTGATCAAATGTGGCCAGAACAGCAGCCGCTTGTGCACCACATGCTTGACCAGACATATGAAGAGCTCCCATACAGTCTGTTTCCCGTATACTATATTTGAGATTTAATATCTCTCAGATATGATTTGGGTTAAATGAGAGTTCTTTGACCATACGTGAAAGGTTTAACACAATAACAACGTTTATTGGTGAGTAGTTGAAAGTCTATCTTATACACAACCATCTACACCAAGGAAGAAAATATTAGGTTAAAATAAGATAATTACATGAAGGAATACAGAGTATATTCCTTAAAACAATCTACAAAAATATTTAGTTACAAGTAAAATGCAGACCTTTCCCATAATTACCCTTTGCACCAAGGTTCCATTCTGATGGTTGCTCTCCCATAAAAGTGTGTGTTTGCCTCCCATCTAGTCTGTGTAAATCATTACATGCTGATGCTTCATTGGTTGGCATAGCGTGGCTCTGATTGGTGAGCTTCCCTAGTCCTGGTTAAGGACTGGCTACATCTCCAATCCCTATACTTTGCATAACTCAGCCCCCTTTAATGCAAATCCTTGTGACTATTCTGAGCAGGAGATTAACTTGAATTTTCCCGGGAAGCTAAGTATTGATTATGGGTTGGCCTCCATTGCAAATCCCAGCATGGGATCCTTTGAAGTGAGTATGTGTAAATCAATGAGGTTTAGATCCTATTGTTTGTATACACAAGACTAGGCACTGAATTGTCTGGTCTACCAGAGATTTCTGTGAAGATATGTTCTGCCCTACATAGATACAAGCTAAATTAAATATATTCATAATTACAAAGCCAACAAGTCCATTGGCAACAGCACTTGAAAGACCCAGATCAAAGAAAAAGGCGGAATTCTCCTTGCTCCTCATCTGGGATCTCCAACCCTACTATACTTCCAGTTCTCTCGAAAACCTGCACTGAGACAAATGAAGGTATAGCAATAGGTGTCCCAAGTACTTGCAGCCAATCTGCTAGCAGTACACAAACATCCGATTTTAGCAGGCAAATTTCCCTACCCCGTTGCTAAACTGTAAAAAGAAATTCGGCCCCAGCCATCCACATGCTCAGCGTCTGAATGCTAGCTTGGTGTCATGAAGATCCTGCCAGTAATCGGCGCTCCAGACGCACGGGAACACGGCCAGGGGCTCTACCGTGCATGCGCGCGCGTTCACGGGTGCTGTCACGCAGGGGCACGCGCCCGCGCACTCCCGCTGGTGTCAGGCAGGATATTTAAACCGGCTTGTCACACTCAATCCCCGCTGTCTGCTCTACAGCGTTCTGTGTGCCTAAACCTGATCTGATCTGTATACTCTGTTATCTGACCCGGCTTTGAGTTAGACCATCCTGCTATCCGCCTGCACCGCCTTGGCTTGCCTGGCCATTCTTCTGTGTTATCCCTGGTACCTCTGCTGTCCGCCCAATACCAACCACTGGCTTGTTTGACCATTCTCTGCCTGATACCAGTATCCAGTCTGTTACCTGCTGCTTGTTCCTGGTTCCAGTCCAGTGCTCCAATATCCAGTCTGTTACCTGCTGCTTGTTCCTGGTTCCAGTCCAGCGTTCCAGTCTGCTACCTACTGCTTGTTCCTGGTTCCAGTCCAGCGTTCCAGTCTGCTACCTACTGCTTGTTCCTGGTTCCAGTCCAGCGTTCCAGTCTGCTACCTACTGCTTGTTCCTGGTTCCAGTCCAGCGTTCCAGTCTGCTACCTACTGCTTGTTCCTGGTTCCAGTCCGGCGTTCCAGTCTGCTACCTACTGCTTGTTCCTGGTTCCAGTCCAGCGTTCCAGTCTGCTACCTACTGCTTGTTCCTGGTTCCAGTCCAGCGTTCCAGTCTGCTACCTACTGCTTGTTCCTGGCTCCAGTCCAGCGTTCCAGTCTGCTACCTACTGCTTGTTCCTGGTTCCTGTCCAGCACTTCAGTTCCTGCCTACTTACCTGCTGTGGTTCCTGGTCCATTCTGCATTCCAGTCTCCAGTCTCCTCTTCGGCTTCTGGTTCCAGAGGGTGCCACCACTCCTGAACTTCTGGTGACTGTTGATCCTGCCAAGCACCCATACCACTCCTCACTCCTGGACCCTCTGTCTCCATTCCAGAGGAACAGGAGTGGGAGCTGTAAGGGAGGTCTCTCTCTGCACTTCAGGCTCAAAACCTACCAGGTACGTGACAGTAGCAGACAGCCATGTCTGAGCCTGAGCAGAGAACCTCTCCCATAGAGGAACTATGTGCACACCTAGCAGGATTGACTGAAGCAGTCAAGAATCTGCAGCAAGGATACACCCGGCTGGAGGAACGAGTGTTAACTTTGTCTAATCCCATTGGGATCCAGGGAGTTCCTCCTGCTTCCGCTTCTCCAGTTGGGCCTTCCTCAACGGTGGTGATGCTCCTTCCAGAACCCAAAGTCCCGACACCTGACCGATTCTCTGGGGATCGTCATAAATTCAGGGCCTTCCGCAACTCCTGTGAATTGTTCTTTGCTCTTCAGCCACGTACTTTTTCCCTGGAGGCCACCAAGGTGGGCTACGTAATTTCTCTGCTTACTGGCGACCCCCAAACCTGGGCACATCGCCTCTTGGAGCAAAAGGATGTATCCCTGACCAACCTCTCCACCTTCCTTGATGCGCTGGGTCAGTTATACCATGACCCCCAGCTCTCTGTGACTGCAGAGGCGGCTCTGCACACCCTTCATCAGGGTCGCAGGGCAGCAGAGGACAATTTTGTTGAATCCAGAAGGTGGAGTGCGGACACAAATTGGAATGATGCGGCTCTCCGCTATCAGTTTCGAATGGGACTTTCTGATTCCTTGAAGGATAAATTGCCCAGGGTGGGTACGCAACAGACTTTGAATGCCTTGATCGATCTAGCCATTGAGATCGAACGACGCTTAAGGGAGCGTAGGACTGAGAGAGCTATGGGATCTTCTCGCCCAACCTGGGTGACTCCAAAGGTTCTTCATCATACGTCACCAACACCACCTACCTCCACGTTTAACCTACCTGAGCCTATGCAATTAGGGGTCCTGCGGCCTTCTCTTACCCAGGAGGAACGTCAACGTCGTCGAGTGAATAATTTGTGCCTGTACTGCGGGGAACCTGGGCACTACGTCAGGTCCTCTTAAGCTCCGCAAGTGCCTATCCCTGTCCACTGACTATGTTGCACCTCTGGCCAAGAATACTACTCACCTTGCTCTCTCTATCCTGTTACAGCTTCCAGGAGAGACTCTGCAAATAACCGCCATTATTGACTCTGGAGCTTGCAGCTGTTTCATGGACTCTCTTTTTGCTACCAAACACCAGATACCCCTGTTGCCTAAGGCCCATGGACTTTCCATTCATCTAGCTGATGGAACCGCCATCAAATCCGGACCTGTTACCCAAGAGACTGTTCGATACCCGTTTCTGTTTCCAATTCTCATCAAGAACTATTACGCCTGGATATCATTGCTTCACCCCTGTTTTCCATAATCCTCGGCATACCCTGGTTACAAGCTCACAATCCTGACATTAACTGGGCCACAGGTGAGGTTACCTTTTCCTCTTCATATTGTCAACAGTCTTGCAGAATTCAGAAGGTTCAGGAGAACCCTACCTTGCTCTGCCTTGACACAGATCCCAGTCTACATCTCTCCATCCCCGCAGCTTATCATGATTTCTTTGATGTATTCAGCAAGCAGGGGGCAGAAGTCTTACCTCCTCACCGGGCCTATGACTGTCCTATCGAGTTACTCCCCGGTGCTGAAATTCCTTTTGGAAGAATTTTCCCTTTGACTGAGGTAGAACAAGGGGCACTAAAGGAATACATCGATGAGAACCTAAAGAAGGGCTTCATTCGTCCGTCCACATCTCCAGCAGGTGCAGGCATCTTCTTTGTACAGAAGAAGGATAATACCCTCAGACCATGTGTGGATTACCGCGAACTAAATAAGATCACTATAAAAAAACGCTATCCTCTTCCTCTGGTACCAGAATTGTTCCAAAGACTTGGAACGGCCACCATATTTACTAAACTTGACCTCCGCGGAGCCTACAATCTAGTTCGTATCAGGGGTGGAGACGAATGGAAGACCGCCTTTCGTACCCGTTATGGACATTTTGAGTACCTGGTGATGCCTTTCGGTCTGTGCAATGCCCCTGCTACATTTCAATATTTCATCAATGATGTTTTACGAGACTTTCTAGATCTGTTCGTTATCGTCTATTTAGACGACATATTAATTTTTTCTTGTTCTCTTGAATCTCACCGCAGGCACGTCAGAAGTGTGTTGGGCCGGCTTCGACAACATGGCTTATATGCAAAGGCTGAGAAGTGTGAATTCGAACAGGAAAGTATTCAATTTTTGGGGTTAATCATTTCCAGTAAAGGCATTAAGATGGACCCTCAAAAGGTCGCTGCAGTCCTAGATTGGCCAGTTCCTACAGACAAAAAGGGAATCCAATGATTCGTTGGATTCGCCAATTTTTACCGTAAATTTATTAAGGGGTTCTCAGCCATCATTACACCCATCACACAGTTAACTAAACAGGGAACACGCTTCCACTGGTCTGCTGAAGCCCAAAAGGCTTTTGAGACCCTTAAGGGCCTTTTTACTTCCGCCTCTGTACTAAAGCATCCAGATTCCTCTCTGCCGTTCGTACTTGAGGTGGATGCATCTGAAATTGCGGTGGGGGCAGTGTTGTCCCAAAGACAGGGAACTAAGGCCCTGTTATATCCTGTGGCCTTCTTCTCTCGTAAACTGTCCACGGCAGAGAGGAATTATGATGTAGGTGACAGAGAATTGTTGGCAATCAAATCAGCGTTAGAGTGGCGCTATCTGCTGGAAGGAGCCGCTCACCTAGTCTTAATTTTTTCAGATCATAAGAACCTGGAGTATTTGAGATCTGCAAAGAGGTTGACGCCACGTCAGGTCAGGTGGGCTCTCTTTTTCACCAGGTTCTCTTTTCATGTCACTTACCGCCCTGGCTCCAAAAATACCAAACCCGATGCCCTATCCAGGATGTTTCACAAGTCCCAAGAAGTTTCCCCTCCGGACACCATTTTGTCCCTGGGGAATTTTCTTTTGCTTCAGGGAGACCTGCTTTCCTAGATTAAGCAGGCTTCCACGGAATTGGGATCTTCCGTTGGGCCAGAACTCCAAGTTAAGGATGGGTTACGAGAGTAGGATTTTTATACCTGAAACGCTACGAGTTCCAGTACTGGAACTCTGTCATGACCATGCACTGGCCGGGCATTTTGGCGTAGCTAAGACCACTGATCTGGTACAGCGTCCCTTCTGGTGGCCTCAGTTACGCGAGGATTGTAAGAAATTTGTAGAATCCTGCACCACCTGTATTAGGAACAAGGGGTGCAGAACCAAGGCATGGGGATTGCTGAAACCATTGCCTGTCCCAGATAGGCCATGAAAGATGCTTTCTATAGACTTTATTGTTGAATTACCTCCGGCCGGGGGCTTCACCTCGATTTTTGTCATAGTGGACCGGCTGTCAAAGATGGCCCACTTTGTCCCAATGAAGGGCACTCCCTCAGCTACAGAAACGGCACAGGCATTCATTAAAGAAGTCATCAGGCTCCATGGGGTACTGGTCAATATTGTTTCAGATCGGGGGGTACAGTTTACCTCCCGATTCTGGAGATCTCTATGCAAGACACTGAACATTGAGCTTTCATTTTCATCTGCTTATCATCCCCAGACTAATGGGCAAACAGAGAGAACAAACCAAAGTCTTGAACAATATTTACGCTGTTTTTCTTCTTTTGCCCAAGATGACTGGATTTCTGTGCTCCCATTGGCTGAATTCGCCTTCAACAATTCTATTAATTCTGCTATAAAACAGACTCCATTTTTTGCAAATTACGGTTTCCATCCTTCATTTTTGCCTAACTCTCTTCCAGAGTGTACAGTACCCGCAGTTCAGGGGAAATTGAATTTCTTTACTTCCAATAACCAAGTTTTGCAGGAGACCATGACCAGGAGTATAATAAATCAACCTTTGATAAGAAGAGGCGAGGTGAGCTATTGCTTACACCCGGGGACCAGGTATGGTTATCTACAATAAACCTCAGGCTGGCCTGCCCCTCAAGGAAGTTGGGTCCCAAGTTTCTTGGACCATTCCCTGTCAAGCGGAGAATTAATGAGGTGGCATATGAACTTGAACTCCCTGATTCATTAAAGGTTCACCCAGTATTTCACGTGTCTCTGCTCAGATCCTCTATTACTAATCCATTTCCAGGCCGAAGTACGGATCCTCCTGATCCAATTTTGGTAGATGGGGAGGAGGAATTCGAGGTGGGAGCTATCATGGACCATAGGAAGAGAAGTAACCAAAATCAATTTCTGATAAAGTGGAGGTGGTTTGGTCCCAAAGAAAATTCTTGGGAACCTGAGGACAATATTCATGCTGAAGATCTGTTGCAATCTTTTAAAAGGTCCCATCCAGAGAAATTTCTCCAAAGGGGCAGCCGGGGGGGGGGCAATGTCATGAAGATTCTGCCAGTAATCGGCGCTCCAGACGCACGGGAACACGGCCACGGGCTCTATCGCGCATACGTGTGCGTTCACTGGTGCTGTCACGCACGGGCACGCGCCCCGCGCACTCCTGTTGGTGTCAGGCAGGCCTTTTTAAACCGGCTTGTCACACTCAATCCCCGCTGTCTGCTCTACAGCGTTCTGTGTGCCTAAACCTGATCTGATCTGTATACTCTGTTATCTGACCCAGCTTCCTGTTAGACCATCCTGCTATCCACCTGCACCGGACCCCCTTGGCTTGCCTGACCATTCTTCTGTGTTATCCCTGGTACCTCTGCTGTCCGCCCAATACCGACCACCGGCTTGTTTGACCATTCTCTGTCTGATACCAGTATCCAGTCTGTTACCTGCTGCTTGTTCCTGGTTCCAGTCCAGTGCTCCGGTATCCAGTCTGCTACCTACTGCTTGTTCCTGGTTCCAGTCCAGCGTTCCAGTCTGCTACCTACTGCTTGTTCCTGGTTCCAGTCCAGCGTTCCAGTCTGCTACCTACTGCTTGTTCCTGGCTCCAGTCCAACGTTCCAGTCTGCTACCTACTGCTTGTTCCTGGTTCCTGTCCAGCACTTCAGTTCCTGCCTACTTACCTGCTGTGGTTCCTGGTCCATTCTGCATTCCAGTCTCCAGTCTCCTCTTCAGCTTCTGGTTCCAGAGGGTGCCACCACTCCTGAACTTCTGGTGACTGTTGATCCTGCCAGGCACCCATACCACTCCTCACTCCTGGACCCTCTGTCTCCATTCCAGAGGAACGGGAGTGGGAGCTGTAAGGGAGGTCTCTGTACTTCAGGCTCAAAACCTACCAGGTACGTGACACTTGGCCAAAGTGCTAGCACTGCAACTACTGCCTTTTCAGCTGGTAGACTCTGTCCCCTTTTGTGAATTTGTGGAATGTGCTGTACCTCAGTTGCAGGTTCCAAAACGCCATTTCTTTTCACAGAAGGCCATTCCAGCTCTCTACCGGCATGTGGAAGGCAATGTTTTTGTCTTGTTGGACAGGGCGGTCAGCAGTAAGGTGTATATTACCGCTCACTCATGGTCTAGCAGGCATGGGCAGGGATGTTACCTTTCCTTCATGGCACACTGGGTAACTCTGCTGGCAGCTGGGAAGGATGCAGGACAGGGTTCAGTATTGTTGGAGCTTGTTCCGCCACCACGCCTCCAAAATGCTAGCGGTGATTCTGCCACAGCTCTCTCCTCTGCCCCCTCCTCTTCTTCTTCCTCTATGGCCTCTTCTGCAGATTTGTTCTCTGAACTAGCGGTGCTCCATAAGCGTTCAAGGGGCTACGCAAGCACTCAGGCAAAAATATGCCATGCAGTGCATGAGTTGGTCTGCTTAGGGGACAGGAGCTGGGGTTGAGATTCTGTCAGCTCTGCAGGGGCAGGCTCAGAGGTGGTTGACGCCACACCAACTTCAGCCAGGAATGGTTGTATGCGACAACGGCACCAACCTTCTTTCCACTCTCCGACAGGGACATTTGACCCATGTTCGGCACACATCCTGAATTTGGTGGTGCAGCGGTTCTTGAGCAGGTATCCAGGCTTACAAGATCTCCTGAGGCAGGCCAGAAAAGTCTGTGGTCATTTCCACCGGTCATACAATGCCAGTGCTCGGCTGGCTGACATTCAAAGGGAATGCAACCTGCTCACCAACTGCCTCATTTGTAACATGTCCAGCAGGTGGAACTCAACGTTGGCAATGCTGCAGCGGCTGCACACGCAGCAGAGGGCCATCAATGAGTACCTGTGTGAATATGGCACCAGGACAGGGTCAGAGGAGCTTGGCTTCTTTTCGCCATGCCAGTGGCTACTGATCAAGGATGCATGCACTGTCCTGTCACCATTTGAGGAGGCCACGAGGATGTGAGTAGCGACAATGCATGCATCAGTGATACTGTCCCTCTTGTCTTCCTGTTGGAGCACACGCTTCATGGAATGGACAGGGCACTTGAGGCAGAACAGCAGGAGGAAGAGGAGGACTTCCTCACCTCTCAAGGCCCCCTTTATCAAAACACACAGGAAGAGGAGGAGGAGGATTGTGTCAGCATGGACATGGAGGATAACACTCAGCAGCAGTGTTCAAGGGATGGTTTTCAGTCCCCAGAAACCCAAGGAGTTGTACGTGGATGGGAGGAGGTTGTTACGGTTCATGTGATCTTTAGTGACCCAGAGGACTCAGAATCGAATGCCTCTGCAAACTTTCGCAGGCTTTGCAGAATCAGGGAGGCCATGCAGCGTAAGGACCCTAGGATTCGTGGTATCAAATCATTACTGGCTGGCAACCCTTCTTGATCCACGTTACAAGGATAAGGTTGCAGAACTCATCCTGCCATCGCAGAGGGAGCAGAGGATGAAACATATTCAGGAGGCCTTGAAGAAAAGTTTGTGGAATGCATTTCCAGACCCTGTGAGGTTACAATTTCCTGGTGCTGGATAGGGATGAGCTTCGTGTTCGAATCGAACGCATGTTCGACTCGAACATTGCCTGTTTGGTCGTTCGCCGAATTATGAAGGATATGGGCCGTTTGCTCCAAATTCGAGTGGCGTGTTACGGCCCATAATTCACTGCGGCTTCGCAGTGCATTGCTGGTTGATGATTGGCCAAGAATGCACTATGACCTGCATGCTTGGCCAATCACAACGCCATCTGTACAGAGAGCCGTAATTGGCCAAAGCCAGGGTGGCCAATTACGGCTCAGGGGGTTTAGTACACGCCACACACTATATAAGGCCGCCTGCACAGCGGCCCTGTGTAGTGTGTTTCGGCCTTGAGAGAGACATAGATAGACAGAGAGACAGTATAATTTGATTTAAGTTAGATAGAGTAGGCAGGTGAGTCAGTTAGCTGCACTTACAATGTCTTGTGTATATATATACATACTAGGTGTTGTGTATATCTATATCTATATATATATATATATAGATATAGATATACACTGTATTCAGTTTAGCTAGATCCGTTCCTGTTATTCTCTTCCTACTACTGACAGGCAGGCAGGTGTTTTTACAGTATTTACAGCTACCTGAAGAAATTTGCTGGTGTTCTTCTGATCCTATTAGTCCTATTAGCTACAGTATTTACAGTTAGTGTAGTGCATCCTCTGCACAGTGTGCACCTAAAGCTAGCTAAACAAAATTAGTGGTGTTCTTCTGATCCTATTAGTACAGTACCGCAGGCAGCTGCAGTATTTACAAGTTAGTGTAGTGCGTTCTCTGCACAGTGTGCACCTAAAGCTACCTGAAGAAAATTAGTGGTGTTCTTCTGATCCTATTAGTACAGTACCGCAGGCAGCTGCAGTATTTACAAGTTAGTGTAATGCGTCCTCTGCACAGTGTGCACTGTTGGTAAAATTCCATTCTCTCACTGATCAGTCAACTCCGGTCATGTTGATTAGAAGACAGATTTATTACAAATGTATATACATAGGGATGAACTGTCACAGCAAGGAGTCCCGTGCAGAGTCATACAGGAACCCTTTACACATGTCATTTTATAACAGTATTTGGCAAGCTACCATTGGCTAAGGCACACTGGTGACTCATGGTGCATCGTCAGCTTTATTGTCAAAAACAGTGCCCTTTCACAATATGGCCTAATATGGTAAACTTTTGCTAGTTCTTTAAATATTGTTGTAGGTGTTGGTCGGAACTAAGCAGATTGCATAAACAATAAGTCAGCGCCATTTTAGCTAGAAAAAAGCATATAAGGAACAAGGCAAATGTTGATATCACTTGTAATTCTTTAAATATTTCTTATCATTCCCTCCTCTGATATCTATATTTGCTTCCTCGATTTATTACTTCACTGCAGGTCAGTTCCACAACTGGGTTTTCAGACCTTAGCAAATCCTTGACCTTGGCAAGTCCAGTCCATTACCCAAACCAACCTTCAAGCCAATTTGTGAATGGATCATCAGTACCTGAGTTTTTCGCTAATTCATTCGATAAAGCTTTCAATCCTTCGAGGGCTCTAGTTACGGTTCCTCCAGGAGCTGTATTGTTAGGAATAAAGGTGCAACACATACCGCCAAACATTTTACAGACCCCTCCTCTTTCTGCTAGGACCATATCTAATGCCATCCTATTCTGCCATGCCGTCAGAGAGGTTGGGGCTAATTGCTCTGTCAATCTCTTAACTGCATCCCTGGTGTAGTTTACAAACCTTTGTTGGTTATAATATATATATAGTTAATCCAGTCAACATTTTTGTTTACTGTCACCCACCAGAGAAGAGACTCAAATCCAGCTGCCACTTGATTCCTAGCTTTGAACTTGCTCGGCACTCCACGCGGAACCCCAATCTCATCTATATAGATCTGGGGGTCAAAAGACCCCGCAGGAGAGGTGTACCTTCTGCTCCTCCGGTGACCCGTCTTCCAAGGGGACTCTGACAGTAAGCGCAGAGGCATTGCCAGCTGTACCAGGGCACAATCCCCTCGGGAATTGGCTGGGATGCTCGCTCTGAGCCTCTTGTCTTCGCATAACCACCAGACGTCCGTCCTCTGGGTGTCGTGCTCAACCCAGTTGTCACCCTCTCCCTTTACTATTTTGTTAATCCTCTCCATGCAGTAGTCATCTGGTAAAGACCCCAAATCTTTGCCACTCTCATTCCCCGGAAGTGCAAAGCAAGCAAAGTTGCCAGGGTATGCCGTGACAGCAGGGGGTATCCGAGGTCTCTGAACCTGGGGAAACAATAAACTTAATGTGTGACAGGGAGTGTTGGTGTCAGGTTTGTATGTTTTTTTTTTTTTTTAGCTTTAGCATACACTCTAAACCATCTGGATCTGTATTGTTATTTAAGGGAAAAGGCACTGTAGCCAGCTGGGGTCTGACCCCTGCACAGACCAAGCAGTTCTCTTTTTTAAGGGTGTTAGCAGTATATATTAACCATTCAAGCCATTCATTCTTATCCTGGTATCCTGTTTCTAATGTTATAGCTTCTTCCGCTGTGAGATTGGTGAATCTCACTGTAGATCCTAATACCTCTACTTTAAGTCGGTCCTCATTATCTAATTATTTCTTCTTGTTTGTCTCATTCTTTGGTTTGACTTCAAGGAAGAATTTTCCCAAAGGGTCAGTTCCTGATATCCAAGCTCCTATACGATATAACCTCTGATCCTCTAGTTTTAGGTCCTTCAGGGAAATCAATAATATATTGCAATTCTTTGATTCTGTACAGGGAGAGTGGACCGCTTTAGTTATGGTTAATCTATTCTTTAAATCTCCTGCTGCTGGGATCTCATATCCCCAATTCCTGGGCTGCAGTTGTCCACATGACTGAATCCCAAGTAGTACACCCCGTAGTTCCAGCCAGGTAGCACACGTATTTATCTGCCCAGGTCAGTTTACTTGCTTCTATCTTATCTCCACAATCTATCATCTGGCAGAAATCCACCTGTATAGTACTGGTGGTTCCTTCAACAAAGGTGAGGTTCAATGCTCTTCCTGTCTCTTCCCAATTGATTGGTTCCACTATCCTCCCATGTCTCCTACCTCCCCATATAAAGGCCTCTCCTAGAGTCACCAATACTCCCACGAGGAACAAAATCCCTACCATCCTATCTGAAGTGAGGGGGGCCTAGATAGGGCCTTTTCTTCACCAAGGTTGAGACAAGCAGACCTTTTATCTGCCTCCCTTTGTATTTGGACTTTCCCCCTCCTTCAGTCTTTCTGTCCCTACTCTGCCTATATTTACCTTTTTACAGTGGGGTTGGTGAATCCAGATAGTAAGGAGTACTTGATATGGCCCGTCCCACTTAGGGGAGTGCCAATGCTTCTTTTTGATCACCTTGATGAGCACCCGATTTGTACTTTGTCTTCTCCTATGGGCTCTCCTTCTGGAATGGAACACTCTTGGTTAATTTGTTTCTGTTTTAATAACCTTGACATGTATTCTGCTAAGGTTCTCTCCCCTTCCTCTGTGTGGGTTTCATTTGGTAATAAAGGTATTTTATAAGGTCTACCATACATCATTTCAAATAGACTCAGCCCCTCTTTAGTGAGGGTGTTGTGCATGCTTCAAATAGCTAGTGGGAGACAGTACATCCAATTATTCCCTGTCTCTTCCATAGCCTTTTTTAGCTTGCTCTTTAATATCCCATTATGTCTTTCTACGAGCCCTGCTGACTGAGGGTTATATGCACAGTCATTCTTTTACTTCTATACCCATTACTTCTGTTAGGTGTTTTATAGTCTGATTTACAAAATGTGGACCATTATCGCTATAAATCTTCTCTGGTATCCCAAATCATGAAATGATATCTTTTAGTAAGGCTTTGAATACTGTTAAGGCGTCAGCACTATATCTCTACCCATGTGGTCAATGCATCGATGATTTCCAAACAATATTTCTTCCTTTTCACATTTGTCTAATTCAATAAAATCCATGCAAATGTGTTGGAATGGATATTGCTGTGTGGGGAACTTCCCTTTCTGTGGTCTTATGCCTCCCTGAGCATTGTGTCTTGCACATATAATGCATAGAGAACAAAAAGTTTTTTTTTTAGTAGTTTGTGAAACCATAGGCTGTACATACCTTATTTAACATCTCAGTCATCCCCCTGTTTGACACATGAGTTACTCCATGTGTCAATACTGCTGCATACCTAAATAAGGATTTTGGCAATACCAGCTTTCCTTCAAGTGATGTGTAGATGTTATCTATTATTGTGCAACCTTTTGTTTTCCAATATTGTTTCTCCCCAGGGGATATATTCTGCTGTATAGTCATGTTTATGACCATCAGTAGGAAGTGGTATTAGTGTGGATGGGTTTAATGTAGTACATCTCTGTATTGTTAAGTGAGGTTGTGTCAAAAGTATTGTCATACAGGAAAGGTGTCGTGCTGGGCTCAAATTTATGGACCAACGGGGCGCGGTCAGTATTGAATACCCAGGAATCCAAGCTCTACAAAAATTTGTCATGCCCAAAAAAAAAATAATTTGTTTCTTTGTTTCTGGCTTCGGCACCTGGTGGAGGGCTCAAATTCTCTCCTCATCCAGGTGTCGACCTTCTTTTGAGATATTATACCCTAAGTATTTGACCTGCTGTTGCCACAACTGGAGCTTAGTTTTATTTTCCTTATGCCCTTGGTATAACTGCCTGGTTAACAGCTTGTAAATCCTGTACTATTTTATTGCAGAGGCTATACCCTCCTCTGCTTCCTTCTTAAGGGGGTATCTCCTTCATCACCTTGCACAAAAACCTTTACTTTCACATTGTTTTTTCCATCACTTTCAAATACTTCTCAGAATGATTAACATATTGCAAAACATCTAAAACTGATGCAGTTCAGTAAGTAACTAAGTTTTTAACAATGTAATCCTTATGATCCTGTTTTAATCCATTAACAAAAGCTGTCTTTAGCTGTTGTTGATATGCACTATTCACATCCTCAGCTTTGGGGAGCCCAGAGAACACTTTAAAAACTTCTCGTAGTTTATTTAGATAATCACTGACACTTTCCTTGTCTTCCTTTACAGTCATATTAATCTTTTGCCAGTCAGTTTGTTATACCCATCGGAGATTGCATCTCTGATAGAAGGCAGTCAATCTGTCTGTCAAATCTTTGCTATCAAGGGCCAGTGGTTCCCCTCTTTGTTGAGGGGGCACTGTGGCTACACAGGGGTCCCAATTTCCCTTTACTGATGCCCAATCTGATCCTAGAACCCTCCTTAAGGCCCTTTCCACTTCGACCCCATTTAGCCTATAACTGTTCCTCAGACCTTCCATATTTTCAATGATTTCTGGGGCCCCAAACTTAGGATGTTTAATATGCTCAGTAGCCTTCTGCACGTCACTTTCAGTCCATGGTTTAAAAACAGTCATAGTTAGGGGCTGACCGTTTTGTCTGTCTCTTTGTCCACTAGGGGCAGTTGGGCTTGGCATTTCTCTTTTTTTTTTTTTGTTCTCCTTATTCCGCCATTTCTAATCTTTTACTTTTTTTTTTTTTTTTTCATTGGGTCCTAACAATTTAAGCTTATCCACCAACTCCTGACACCCTTTCACAGTTAGTTTACCATTGAATCCCAACTTCCTTTCCCACTTAGCACAATATTTAACAGATTTTGGTTATTTGCTATGCATACATTTCTTATCTCCTTCTAATGGGGAAACTACTCCCCATGTCTCTGTTTTTTTTCCTTGAGTTTAGAATACAAGACTGGTAATTCTACTCTCGAACTTTGCCAGAATCTATATAAAACAGCAAACAAAGTCCAAACTCTCCAAACAGGAAATAAACATTATATATATATATATATATATATATATATATATATATATATATATATATATATATATATATATATATACACATACACGTACACATACACACACACACACATATGAAACAACTTATACCCTTACCGTATTTACTACAAAGTACAGTTGGTCAAAACAAACAGTATTCTATGATCAGAATTTTTTTTTTTTTTTTTACACACACACAAAAGAGGATCACAGTAAAGCAAAAATATAAGACTCCCCACACAAAGTTAGCAGTAATGTTAAACATGAGGAGGAAAGAGCGAGAGTTAGTCTCATGATTTAACAAATGCAGCAAAAGGAACAGTGCAGGAAATAATGCTCTCAAGAGAAAAAGAGAAAAACGATCGATCTATGGGCTAAGTGTTTCTGATCAAGTTAGATTGATTCCTGCTCATACATTCACTTCCTGTTTGTCCTAACCACCACTCAGTTAGAAAAAAACTGGAAATGGCCACTGTGACTCTCTGTAATCTATCCATATTACGTGTAGTCACTATTCACAACAATTATCAATCATCTATCATCTTTCGGTACCTTAAATTTTTTCAATCTGTCTTAGACAGCGGGCTACGTCTATTTACCATAGGCAACGTCCCCAAGTGCCTCTGTCTTCGGCCCCTGTGTCACTTAATCAACTTACAGTGCCGGAATACTTAATAAAAACCCAAATCACCTCAAGTAGAAGAGAAAAGAAAAGAAAAGAAGAGAAAAGAAAAAAATCTGTCTTACCTTTCACAGACTCGGAGGACTGCATCAGAAGTCCAGGAGTAGAAGTCAGGTGTGGATCCCGGAACCGACCAGCCTCTTTTTACCACTTAACTTGAGTGGGAGGACCTAGGTCTCGGCGAGAGGGAGTCTGATACTCACCGATATTTTGGACGGAACCGTTCGATCCACCACCTAATCCTTACTTCCGGCTCGAAAGGACCATGATGTTGGTAAAATTCCATTCTCTCACTGATCAGTCAACTCCGGTCATGTTGATTAGAAGACAGATATATTATGTATATACATAGGGATGAACTCTCACAGCAAGGAGTCCCGTGCAGAGTCATACAGGAACCCTTTACACATGTCATTTTATAATAGTATTTGGCAAGCTACCATTGGCTAAGGCACACTGGTGACTCATGGTGCATCGTCAGCTTTATTGTCAAAAACAGTGCCCTTTCACAATATGGCCTAATATGGTAAACTTTTGCTAGTTCTTTAAATATTGTTGTAGGTGTTGGTCGGAACTAAGCAGATTGCATAAACAATAAGTCAGCGCCATTTTAGCTTGAAAAAAGCATATAAGGAACAAGGCAAATGTTGATATCACTTGTAATTCTTTAAATATTTCTTATCATGCACCTAAAGCTACCTGAAGAAAATTAATGGTGTTCTTCTGATCCTATTAGTACAGTACCGCAGGCAGCTGTAGTATTTACAAGTTAGTGTAGTGCGTCCCCTGCACAGTGTGTTCCTAAAGCTACCTGAAGAAAAGTATTGGTGTTCTTCTGATCCTATTAGTACAGTACCACAGGCAGCTGCAGTATTTACAATTTAGTGTAGTGCGTCCCCTGCACAGTGTACACCTAAAGCTACCTGAAGAAAATTAGTAGTGTTCTTCTGATCCTATTAATACCACAGGCAGGCAGCTACAGTATTTACAGTTAGTGTACTGTGTCCTCGGCACAGAGTGCACCTAAAGCTACCTGAAGAAAATTAGTGGTGTTCTTCTGATCCTATTAATACCACAGGCAGGCAGCTACAGTATTCACAGTTAGGGTAGTGCGTCCTCTGCACAGTGTGCACCTAAAGCTACCTGGAGACAATTGCTGTTGTTCTGCTCCTATTAATACCACAGGCAGGCAGCTACAGTATTTACAGTTAGTGTACTGTGTCCTCTGCACAGTGTGCACCTAAAGCTACCTGAAGAAAATTAGTGGTGTTCTTCTGATCCTATTAATACCACAGGCAGGCAGCTACAGCATTTACAGTTAGTGTAGTGCATCCTCTGCACAGTGTGCACCTAAAGCTACCTGAAGAAAATTTGTGGTGTTCTTCTGATCCTATTAATACCACAGGCAGGCAGCTACAGTATTTACAGTTAGTGTAGTGCGTCCTCTGCACAGTGTGCACCTAAAGCTACCTGAAGAAAATTAGTGGTGTTCTTCTGATCCTATTAATACCACAGGCAGGCAGCTACAGCATTTACAGTTAGTGTAGTGCGTCCTCTGCACAGTGTGCACCTAAAGCTACCTGGAGACAATTGCTGTTGTTCTGCTCCTATTAATACCACAGGCAGGCAGCTACAGTATTTACAGTTAGTGCACTGTATCCTCTGCACAGTGTGCACCTAAAGCTACCTGAAGAAAATTTGTGGTGTTCTTCTGATCCTATTAATACCACAGGCAGGCAGCTACAGTATTTACAGTTAGTGTAGTGCGTCCTCTGCACAGTGTGCACCTAAAGCTACCTGGAGACAATTGCTGTTGCTCTGCTCCTATTAATACCACAGGCAGGCAGCTACAGTATTTACATTTAGCGTACTGTGTCCTCTGCACAGTGTGCACCTAAAGCTACCTAAATAAAATTGGTGGTGTTCTTCTAATCCTATATTAATACCACAGGCAGGCAGCTACAGTATTTACAGTTAGTATACTGTGTCCTCTGCACAGTGAGCACCTAAAGCTACCTGAATAAAATCGGTGGTGTTCTTCTGATCCTATTAATACCACAGGCAGGCAGCTACAGTATTTACAGTTAGTGTACTGCTTCCTCTGCACAGTGTGCACCTAAAGCTACCTGAAGAAAATTGCTGTTGTTCTGCTTCTATTAATACCTGTCATGGTTGTGCAATAGAGTTTTGTCTATCAGCTTACCTGTCTCCATGTGTTCATCTCTAAAGACTAGCTGCCTCTCACCTGACTGGTTTTATAACCTCTCCTCTAAGCATGGCCCCACCCCAGGCCCTATCAGGGAACCCTATATTAACCTGTGCACTGCAAGCCAGCAGTGCTGATCAACCATTGTGTGTTAGCTTTCGTGTGTACTTGCTGTGTTTCCTGTGTCTGATTCCAGTTACCGACTTTGGCCTGTTCTCGACTATTCCTGTCTGCTCATGACCCTGACCTTTGGCGTGTCCGCGACTATACCTGTTTTCCTGTGACCCTGAACCTTGGCGTGAACTCTGTTGTCCTTGTCTGCTTGTGGCTCCGACCTTGGCATATCCCTTACTTTCCGTGTTGTTCCAGCCTGCTGCCTCCTTCCTCTTCTCCTGTAGTCTACCGTGAGTGTGAGCTGTGAGACCCTGGGGGCTGCCACCTGGAGCCAGACTGCAGCGCAGTCCATCCTCACCACTAGATGCTCTGGTGAACACCTGCTGGCTCTTAGACTCCGCACCCTGGGGAATCTATGCTCTAGCTCCCAGTGGGATCTGTGTCAGTGATCCAGTAGACCTGCTTCCTGAACCTCCCAGGGTTCAATCCGCAGCAGTCAGTCCTAGGGTCCACTATCTAGCGGTGCACTTCCGACTCCTACAGAGTGCATCTGTCACCTAGCCTCAAGGTGACCTGACAATACCACAGACAGGCAGCTACAGTATTTACAGTTAGTGTACTGTGTCCTCTGCACAGTGTACACCTAAAGTTACCTGAAGAAAATTAGTGTTCTTCTGATCCTATTAATACCACAGGCAGGCAGCTACAGTATTTACAGTTAGTATAGTGCATCCTCTGCACAGTGTGCACCTAAAGCTACCTGGAGACAATTGCTGTTGTTCTGCTCCTATTAATACCACAGGCAGGCAGCTACAGTATTTACAGTTAGTGTACTGTGTCCTTTGCACAGTGTGCACCTAAAGCTACCTGAATAAAAATGGTGGTGTTCTTCTGATCCTATTAATTCCACAGGCAGGCAGCTACAGTATTTACAGTTAGTGTACTGCGTCTTCTGCACAGTGTGCACCTAAAGCTACCTGGAGACAATTGCTGTTGTTCTGCTCCTATTAATACCACAGGCAGGCAGCTACAGTATTTACAGTTAGTGTACTGTGTCCTCTGCACAGTGTGCACCTAAAGCTACCTGAATGAAATTGGTGGTGTTCTTTTGATCCTATATTAATACCACAGGCAGGCAGCTACAGTATTTACAGTTAGTGTACTGTGTCCTCTGCACAGTGTGCACCTAAAGCTACCTGAAGAAAATTGGTGGTGTTCTTCTATTCCTATATTTATACCACGGCAGGCAGCTACAGTATTTACAGTTAGTGTACTGCATCCTCTGCACAGTGTGCACCTAAAGCTACCTGAATAAAATTGGTGGTGTTCTTCTGATCCTATTAGTACCACAGGCAGGCAGCTGCAGTATTTACGGTTAGTGTACTGTGTCCTCTCCACAGTGTGCACCTAAAGCTACCTGAAGACAATTGCTGGTGTTCTCATACTAATAATACTACAGGCAGGCAGTTGATTCTGCTAGCTGCAGTATCAGTATATATATACATCCCAGCTTTGTGCAGCTACATCTCACTGCAGGCCATTAGTATGTCTGGAAGACCAACAAGGAGAGGCAGACAGTCACAAACCAATAAAAGAGGGCAAGCAGGCTCTGTGTCTAGAGGCAACAGTGCTGGTCATGGAGACGGTGCATCCTCATCAGCACGTGACCGTGGGACACGCTTGTCCTTTTTTTCGGCAGCTGGCTGCTTTGAGCCGCAACACGCGGAAGACTTGGTAGAGTGGATGACCAAGCCGTCCTCATCCTCTCTCACCCAGGCTCAGGGTACTTTGTCTGGCAAAGCAGCCGCCAACGCGGCCTCTTCCCTCAGGTCAATAGCATCAGTCACTCCTTCCCTAGCCCCACCATGTCCTCCTGAGGAGTCCCCCAAACTGTTTGACCACAGTGTTGGGTACATGCTCCAGGAGGATGCCCAGCGTTTTGAAGTCTCCGATGATGGTACCCAGCTAGAGGAAGGCAGTAACGTGAGCCCAGAGAGAGGGGGTGCCCAAGAAGGACAGCAATCTGGCAGTCATGTTTCCCCAGCTGCAGCATACTGCCAGCTTTGCTCCAGTGATGAGGAGGGAGGGGATGATGAGGTCACTGACTCCACATGGGTGCCTGATAGGAGAGAGGAGGAGGAGGCACATCACCAATGAGGCAGGATGCCCTCCAGGGGCCAGCTTAAGGGCAGCACACCAACTGCATCACACTGCAGAGCTCCACATGTGCAGGGCACTGCTGTCTCTGCGCGTTATTCCAAAAGTTCTTTGGTGTGGGCCTTTTTTGAGACGAGTGCATCAGATCCCACCACTGCTGATGCTGAGTGACTATCCTGTTATGCTGAGTAATTGTCCTCTTCCTCCTCAATGATCATGCTGATAGCTTGTAAGAACATTTTTGGTTCTGGGCGCCGCCAGCAGTGCCTAAGGCCCAATTTTTAAGCCCCTATTTAACAGGGGCGTGTAATTACAATTTTTGATGCAATACTTTGCTGCAGGGCTTGTTCCTGTGCTCCTACTAGAGTATCTGTGAGGGGTTGCAGTGTTGTGTCACCAGCACCAGTGCCTAAGGCCCAATTTTTCAGCTCCTGTTTAACAGGGGCATGTAATTACAATTTTTGATGTAATACTTTGCATCAGGGCTCGTTCCTGCGCTCCAACTAGAGTATCTGTGAGGGGTTGCAGTGTTGTGGCACCAGTGCCTAAGGCCCAATTTTTCTGCCTCTGTTCAACAGGGACATGTAATTACAATTTTTGATCTAATATTTCACAGCAGGGCCCGTTTCTGCACCCACCAAGAGTAACTGTGAGGACTTACAGTGTTGTGGCACCAGCGCCACCACCAAAGGCTCAATTTTTCTGCCCTGTTCAACAGGTGCATGTAATTACAATTCTTGATCTAATATTTCACAGCAGGGCCCATTCCAGCTCCCACCAAGAGTAACTGTGAGGACTTACAGTGTTGTGGCAACACCACCACCACCACCAAAGGCCCATTTTTTCTGCCCCTGTTCAACAGGTGCATGTAATTACATTTCTTGATCTAATATTTCACAGCAGGGCCCATTTCTGCGCCCACCAAGAGTAACTGTGAGGACTTACAGTGTTGTGCCACCAGCACCAACACCACCAAAGGCCCAATTTTTCTGACCCTGTCCAACTGGTGCACTTAATTACAATTCTTGATCTAATATTTCACAGCAGAGCCCGTTCCCGCGCCCATCAAGAGTAACTGTGAGGGCTTACAGTGTTGTGGCAACACCAACACCTAAGGCCCCAATTTCTGCAGAGTATATAGGGCAGGCCCCTACTTTCAAACATCCAACTTACAAACGACTCCTACTTGCAAACGGAAGGAGACAACAGGAAGTGAGATGAAATCTACCCCTAGGAAGGGAAATTCTCTCCTGTAAGAGTTAATATGGGAAAAACGTGTCTCCTCTCCACTGATGCTTTATCACCAATCCTTGTTTCACTAAAAACCCCAAATTGTCAAAAAACATTTGTCACTGGGACAGAAAGTGAGGTAAAATCTTCTGAAGAGGTGCACAGACAGCAAAACAAATGTCACAGGGGTGATAACCCTTCCCTATGTTTTCCAAGAAGCTTAAAAATAGATTTTTTGGCTGGAGCTACACTTTAAAAATGTACCAGTTCAAAATTACAAACAGATTCTACTTCACCGCCTGTATACTGCTGTTCAGAGGGCCTGGGGCCCCACGCCTTTCCTTTTTTTAATTTGGGTGCGGGGTTCCCCTTAATATCCATACAAGACCCAAAGGGCTGGTAATGGACTGGGGGGGGGTACCCATGCCGTTTGTCTCACTGATTTTCATCCATAATACCGGGACCGGACATTACATTAAAGCCGTAAGCAGTTTTAAATGGTTTTTATTACTTTAAAAATGTCATTTTGTGCAGGGACTGTTCTAAGCACGGGAAACACGCGCCACTTTACAGGCATACCATAGACACCCCCCAGGTACGATATTTAAAGGAATATTTCACTTTTTTTTTCACTTTAAGCATTGTTAAAATCACTGCTCCCGAAAAAATGGCCGTTTTTAAAACTTTTTTTTGCATTGATACATGTCCCCTGGGGCAGGACCCGGGTCCCCAAACCCTTTTTAGGACAATACCATGCAAATTAGCCTTTAAAATTAGCACTTTTGATTTCGAACGTTCGAGTCCCATAGACTTCAATGGGGTTCTAACGTTTGTGCGAATTTTCGGTCCGTTCGCAGGTTCTGGTGCGAACCGAACCGGGGGGTGCTAATCCCTAGTGCTGGACAACGTGTTGCTGAGTCTTCATTCAGTCAGAAAAAGAGCAGTGAAGGTGGCCAGCTGACCGATGCCTTTAGACAATTTTTCAGTCCTCAGCGCCAAGGTCTGATCGGTTCAAGCAACCATCGCCAGCGTCTGCATTACATTGTGCAGGAATATCTAGGGGCAAGAGCAAACTTGGAGACCTTTACAACAGAGCATCCACTGGGTTACTGGGTCTTGAGGATGGACCACTGGCCAGAACTAGCTCAATATACAATTGAGCTACTGGCCTGTCCTGCATCCAGCGTTCTTTCTGAACGCACAGTACTTCTGGAAGGTTTGTAATGGATCATAGAGTGCGCCTGTCCACAGACACCATTGATAGGCTCACATTCATGAAAATGAATCGGTCTTGGATCAGCAGCAGCTATCAAGAACCTGATGCTGATGTAACTGATTGATTTTTCTATGGATGTGGGATCCCTCAAAGACTGCCTATGCTGAGTGACTATTCTATTCCTCCTCAATCTTGATGATGCTAGCTTCCAACAATATTTCTGATTTAGGGCACCACCACCACAGCATAAGGCCCAATTTTTCTGTCCCTGTTAAACAGGGGCATGTAATTACAATTTTTGATCTAATATTTCACAGCAGGGCCCGTTCCTGTACCAAACAAGAGGATCTGTGAGGGGTTACAGTGTTGTGGCACCACCACCACCAAAGGCCCAATTTTTCTGCCCCTGTCCCAGCAGCAGAAAAAAAGGACAAGCGTGCCCCACGGCCATCTGCAGAAGATGCACCATGTCCATGACCAGCACTGTTGACTGTAGACTCAGAGCCTGCTTGCCCTCTTTTAGTGGCCTGTGAGCATCTGCCTCTCCTTGGTTGCCTTCCGGACATGATGGGGATTTTGTTTTCCAACACCACACTACACTGTATTGTGTACTGTGTACACCACCAGAAATGTAGTAGCAACTGCACGGTATTGTGTACACCACCAGAAGTCTAATAGCAACTATGGGTGCACTGTATGTATTGTGTACTGTGTACACCACCAGAAAAGTAGTAGCAACTGCACTATGGGTGCACGGTACTGTGTACACCAACAGAAGTGTAATAACAACTCTGGGTGCACTGTATGTATTGTGTACACCACCAGAAAAGTAGTAGCAACTGCACTAGGGGTGAACGGTATTGTGTACACCATCAGAAGTCTAATAGCAACTATGGGTGCACTGTATGTATTGTGTACTGTGTACACCACCAGAAAAGTAGTAGCAAATGCACTATGGGTGCACGGTACTGTGGACTCCGCCTGAAGTATATTAGAAAAAGTACACCAGGAATGGCCTGCAGTCAGATATAGCTAAACTGGATGCAGTGGATATATATATATATATGAGACTGGCTGTATATAAATTAAATACACTGCAGCTAACTGAATAACCTGCCTGCCTGAAGTATATTAGAAAAAGTACACCAGGAATGGCCTGCAGTCAGATATAGCTAAACTGGATGCAGTGGATATATATATATACATGAGACTGGCTGTATATATATATTAAATACACTGCTGCTAACTGAATAACCTGCCTGCCTGAAGTATATTAGAAAAAGTACACCAGGAATGGCCTGCAGTCAGATATAGCTAAACTGGATGCAGTGGATATATATCACGAACCATGAATCAGACCGAGACAGAAGTATAGTTAAATCACACTTGTTTATTAATAATAATAATATTAATAATAATAATAATAAGGTAAACCTAGTAAGCATAGTCAAAACAAGCCAGAGTTCAGTAACCGGATCGAGTAGTCAGCCAAGCAAATGTCAGAGAGCCAGAGATAAACATAGTAGTACAGCAAGCAGGATCAGGAGCCAGAAGGAACGTCAGCCAAGCAAGTCTTTAACAGGAACGCAGGAGAAAATCTCTGTGATGTTGACAAAGGCGAAGGCAGAGATCAAGTGAGCTGGACGACTTTAAGTAGGCAGGACTGACGAGCAGAATCAACAAAAGGTGGGTAACTGTGGAGAGAGATGGGAGCTGGCAATTAGCTGACAGCTGAGCGGCCAGCTCAGAGAAGGAAGGGCTGAGCCCAGCCCTGACAGTACCCCCTCCTCAACGACCCCTCCCCCTCGGAGGACCACCAGGCTTGAGGGGAAAACATCTATGGAAATCACGGAGGAGGACAGGGGCGTGCACATCTGAGGATGAGACCCAAGAGCGTTCCTCCGGACCGTACCCCTTCCAATGCACCAGGTACTGTATGCTCCCACAAAATCTACGGGAGTCAACAATGGATTGTACTTCATACTCCTCCATGGCCTTATCCTCCAAGACCGACAAAGGGTAAACCCGGCCACAAGGGGGTATGGCACCAGGTTGAAGGTCAATTGCACAATCATAAGGCCGGTGTGGAGGCAAACTACCGGCTTGACCTTTGTCAAAGACATCGCTAAAATCGCAGTACTCCTCCGGCAGGGAGGAGAGTGAAGAGGTGCACAGGACCTTGGCTACCTTCTGGAAGCATGTCTCACTGCATTGTGGTGACCAGGAGAGAACCTCAGCATGAAGCCAATCAAAAGAGGGGTTGTGCCTTTGTAACCAAGGATAACCAATAACCAGCGGAAACCTAGGTGAGGAAATAACCTGGAATTGGATCATCAATGATTGCAGCATCAATGGACAGGCCTGCAGCCCCAGAGTCGATTTGAGACTGTATCTCGATGGACAACTCAGCGCAAGAAAGGGTGACCAAAACCAGGGGCTTATCCTTCTGGATAACTGGGGATGAAACAACGTCACCTAAGGTCTGTCCATGACAGGACCTCAAGGTTCGGGTGTTCCCTGGACGGCTAGGACAGGACTTCAAAAAGTGACCTGCCTGGCCACAATAAAGGCACAACCTCTCCCTCCTCCTAAAGGCTCTCTCATCCACAGAGAGATGCGTGAAGCCCAAGTGCATGGGTTCATCTTCACCGACTGACTCGGTACCAGGAGTCATGGGAGGTGAGGGAGGCACAGGTGAGACTGCAAAGCTCAGAGGCAAATGTACAGGAGGCTTCCGCAAGTGCTCCTTAAAAGAGAGTCTTTCTCTGAGTCTGGAGTCAATGAGGATGGCAAACATGATCAATCTCATCAGCTCAGTGGATATATCTCGGGCTGCTATCTCATCCTTGATGGAATCCGAGAGACCATGAGAAAAAGCAGACACGAGGGCCTCATTGTTCCAAGCAACCTCTGCTGCCAGAGTACGGAATTCAATGGCGTAGTCAGCAACAGTGCTCGTACTCTGTTTGATGGACATGAGGCATTTGGCAGCAGAAGCGGAGCGTGCAGGAACGTCAAATACCCTTTTAAAGGAGGCCACAAAGTCAGGGTCTCAACTCAAGACAACAGGTTTTTGCATCTTCCATAGAGGGTTTGCCCAGGCCAAGGCTCTCTCAGAAAGCAAAGATATCACGAAACCTACTTTGCTTCTGGCCGTGGGAAACGCCTGGGGCAGTATTTCAAAGTAGATCTCAACCTGGTTGAGAAACCCTCTGCATTGAACTGGATCACCCCCAAATTGCTGGGGAAGCGGAGCGGAACCAGACATACCTCTTATATAGGTAATACTCGAGGCGGGTGCCTGCACAGAGACTGGCGCAGGAGCAGGGACGGCCTGCAACTCAGGTTGTACCAGAGCAGCCACAGTGGGAGTTTCCAGGTGAGCCGTGTGATTCAGGAGCGTTTGTAACGGTATAGCAACCTGATTCATGCGGTAATCTTGCTCATCCAATCTGGAAAAAATATTACCAACAAGTGGATTGACTGTATCTTCTGAATTCATGGCCTTCGCCTACTATCAGGAACCATGAATCAGACCGAGACAGAAGTATAGTTAAATCACACTTGTTTAATAATAATAATAAGGTAAACGGAATAAGCGTAGTCAAAACAAGCCAGAGTTCAGTAACCGGATCGAGTAGTCAGCCAAGCAAATGTCAGAGAGTCAGAGATAAACGTAGTGGTACAGCAAGCAGGATCAGGAGCCAGAAGGAACGTCAGCCGAGCAAGTCTTCAACAGGAACGCAGGAGAAAATCTCTGTGATGTTGACAAAGCCGAAGGCAGAGATCAAGTGAACTGGATGACTTTAAGTAGGCAGGACTGACAAGCAGAATCAACAACAGCTGGGTAACTGTGGAGAGAGATGGGAGCTGGCAATTAGCCGACAGCTGAGCGGCCAGCTCAGAGAAGGAAGAGCTGAGCCCAGCCCTGACAATATATATATATATATATATATTAAATACACTGCAGCTAACTGAATAGCCTGCCTGCCTGCTCAATCTAAATGACACTCTCTCTCCGTCCACGCCAACAACACCCTACACGGGGCCGACGTGCAGGCAGCCTTATATAGTGTGGAGCATGGACTTAATCCCCCTGAGCCACGATTGGCCAGAGGTACCTTGCCTTTGGCCAATTATGGCTCTCTTAGCTGAGGGCGCTGGGATTGGCCAAAGCATGCAGGTCATGGTGCATGCTTTGGCCAATCATCATACAGCAACGCACTGTGCTCCCGCAGTGCATTATGGGGTGTTAGGTGAACGCCCCATAATGTTTGGGTATTGACGAATGGGCGAACAGCCAATGTTCGAGTCGAACTCATGTTCGACCCGAACATAAAGCTCATCCCTAATTGTAATGCAAGCAATTTTTAAAAGCATTACATGGTGTGCATTTTCTTGTTGATTGTCATATGTTTGGAAATGTGCAGTTGTAAATGAATGGTAACGCAAGTGCGCCATGTGTTTTCTTGTTGATTGCCATGCGCAGATGCGAACTAATGGAAATGCAAACGTGGCATGTGTTTCCGTTTTCCAAAAGCATGACAAAGCACGTGTTTTCTTTTCTGGTTGCTCTGTGTTTGGAATTGTGTAAATGAAAACACAGCCTAAATGGTAACACTGACTTGACATACATTGCTGCACATTTTTGAAATGCATCGCAGTGTTTTTTTATTGCAGGTTGCCGTGCACTCAGAAACACGCAGATGCAAACAAATAGTAATGCAAGCGGGCTGCACATTGCCCTGCATTTTCTAAATGCTCACCAATGCATGCATTTCCCTGTGAGTTGCTGTGTGTTCAGAAACACATGCCACATGCGAATGAATAGTAACACAAGTGTGATGCGCATTGCCATGCATTTGTAAACGACCTGGAGGATGGGGTAAACAGTTCAATCTCTGTATTTGCGGAGGATACTAAGCTAAGCAGGGAAATAACTTCTCTGCATGATGTGGAAACCTTGCAAGAATATCTGAACAAATTAATGGGGTGGGAAACTACATAGCAAATGAAGTTTAATGTAGAAAATTTAAAATAATGCATTTGGGTGGCAAAAATATGAATGCAATCTTCTCACTAGGGAGTGAACCTCTGGGGGATTCTAGGATGGAAAAGGACATGGGGGTCCTAGTAGATGATAGGCTCAGCAATGGCATGCAATGCCAAGATGCTGCTAACAGAGCAAACAGAATATTGGCATGCATTAAAAAAGGGATTAATTCCAGAGATAAAACGATAATTCTCCAAAAAGGACCAAAGGTTTACATACCCTGGTGATTTTGGCCTGATAACATGCACACAAGTTGACACAAAGGGGTTTGAATGGCTATTAAAGGTAACCATCCTCACCTGTGATTCGTTTTCTTGTAATTAGTGTGTATGTATAAGAGGTCAATGAGTTTCTGGACTCCTGACAGACCCTTGCATCTTTCATCCAGTGCTGCACTGACCTTTCTGGATTTTGAGTCATGGGGGAAGCAAAAAAATTGTCAAAGGATCAGCGGGAAAAGGTGGTTGAACTGTATAAAACAGGAAAGGCATATAAAAAGATATTCCCTGTCGGGAGCTGTTAGATGAGCTACTATGTTACTTCCCCACTTCTCTCTTGTTTTCTTTTTTCTCCCTCTCTCTCTCCCTCCCTTTTCTTCTTTCTTTTCTCTTACAGTTCATTTTATATCCCCATAAGTTTTAACCTAAACTATGGCAAACTCCATCTATCGTCTGACAGATCATAGTATGGCCTAGCAGTATCGTTGCGCCATTTGCTACTATGTTTGTACTCGCTATATCCTTGTTTTAGTATTAATTAGAGTTTACTATGTTCTGTTTTTGCTCTTTTCTCTGCTGAGATAACTAATAAAACTGTTATTTGAAAGAAAAGAAAAAGATGTCCAAGGAATTGAGAATGCCAAATGAAACCAAACAACAGTGTTCAAACTTTAACCAAGAAATGGAAAATGAGGGGTTCTGTTGAAACCAAACCACGGTTAGGTAGACCAACTACGATTTCAGCCACAACTGCCAGGAAAATTTTTCGGCAAAAAAAACCCACAAATAACTTCAGGTGAAGTACAGGACTCTCTAAAAACATGTGGTGGGGCTGTTTCAAGATGCACTTGATGAAAGATGGGCTGCATGGTCGATTCACCAGAAGAAAGCCATTACTACGCAAATGCCACAAAGTATCGCACTTACAATACACCAAACAGCACAGAGACAAGCCTCAAACCTTCTGTCGCAGTCATTTAAAGTTAAAAGACAAAAATTGAGCTTTTTGGCCACAACCAGAAACACTACATTTGGAGAGGAGTCAACAAGGCCTATGATGAAAGGTACACCATTCCTACTGCGAAACACAGTGGATCGCTGATGTTTTGGAGATGTGTGAGCTACAAAGGCACAGGAAATGTGGTCAAAATTGATGGTGAGATGAATGCAGTTTGTTATCAAAAAATACTGGAGGAACATTTGCATTCATCAGCCAGGAAGCTGCGCATGGGACGTACATGGACATTCCAACATGACAATGATCCAAAACACAAGGCCAAGTCAACCTGTCATTGGTTACAGCAGAATAAAGTTCTGGAGTGGCCATCTCAGTCTCCTGACCTCAATATCATTGAGCCACTCTGGGGAGATCTCAAATGTGCAGTTCATGCAAGACAGCCCAAGAATATTACAGGAACTGGAGGCTTTTTGCCAAAAGGAATGGGCAGCTTTATTTCTCTGAGAAGATAAAGAGCCTCATCCACAAAAGACTTCAAGCTGGCATTGATGTTAAAGGGGGCAATACGCGGTATTAAGAACTGGGGTATGTAAACTTTTGATCAGGGTCATTTGGGTAGTTTCTGTTGTCATTATGATTTAAAGAGTAAACACAGTTGATTGATAATAAATGGCTTCAACCAAAAACACTAACCATGAGTGAAAAAAATATTCTCTGAAAAATGGCCAAGAAATCATAAATTCTGCCAGGGCATGTAAATTTGAGCACCACGGTACAGTGTGCTATGCCAGGCTCTAATAGAGGGGCTGGCATTCTTTGTGTTATATGGGTAACAAACCCTTTAACTCCTTGTGCTAGGAGAAAAGTTCTACATAGATATATAATATATATATATATATATATATATATATATATATATATATATATATATATGAAAAATGTAATAAAATGTATTAAAAAACCCAAAATAAAAAATTCATCATAACCCCCATTGCCCTGCACACACCCACAAATGCAAACGTGTGCCAAGGGTAAACAATGATTGCACCACACATGTAAGGTATTGCCACAACTGTTAAGATTAACTCTAAACGGATGAGTAGTAAAGACTCTAAGGCTTAATGTACACAGGACGCTGAGGCAACCTCCTCTGAATGGATTTTTTGACAGCTTCAAACCAGCGTTTAAAAACGCCCGTTTTGCGGCGTTTGCATGCCGCGGTTGCGTCTAGGAGCATTTATTTAAGATAACATCATAGGACCCTCCCAAAGCCCAAAAAACAGTATTATTTAACTATTTCAGCCATTCTGTGAGACCAGAGTGAGTAGCAGCAGCTGAGAGAGCAGCAGTGTACTTGTGTCTACCTCAATTTCGGTGCTTTTACTATGGATCCCATATGTGAGGAAAAAAATGCTAATTTTTTAATATATTTAATTTTTAAAATGCAAATGATTAGTATATTTTTTGTTTATAAGCTGTATATGTAATTTCATTTTATTTATTTATTTTGTCTTTTTTATGCAAAATGTAATTGCAATTTTTTTAATATATTTCATTTTTAAACTGCAATTGATTATTAGAAATTTTTGTTTATTTTTTTTTTTAAAGCTGTATGTGTAATTTCATTTTTTTAAATTAATTTATTTTGTTTTTTTTATGCAAATTTTAATTGCCAGTTTTTAAATATTTTTAATTAACCCTAACCGGAAACCCTAACCCTAACTTGTTCTTCAAGGGGAAACCCTAACTATAATCCCCTAACCCTAATGGGAAACCCTAACTTGTTCTTCAAGGGGAAAACCCTAACCCCAATGGGAAACCCTAACCGGAAACCCTAACTTGTTCTTCAAGGGAAAAACCCTAACCATAACCCCCTAACCCTAATGAGAAACCCTAACCTTAACCAAAAACCGAAACGGGAAACCATAACACTTACCATAACCCTAAACTTGTTCTTTAAGGGGAAAACCCTAACCATAACGGGAAACCATAACACTTACCATAACCCTAAACTTGTTCTTCAAGGGGAAAACCCTAACCCCCTAACCCTAATGGGAAACCCTAACTTGTTCTTCAAGGGGAAAACCCTAACCAAAAACCCTAACCCTAACAGGACACCTTAACACTTACCATAACCCTAAACTTGTTCTTCAAGGGGAAAACCCTAACCATAACCCCCTAACCCTAATGGGAAACCCTAAAAACTAACCGGAAACCCTAACGGGAAACCATAACACTTACCATACACTACCATAACACTAACCGGAAACCCTAACTTGTTCTTCAAGGGGAAAACCCTAACCCTGACCGTAAACCCTAACTTGTTCTTCAAGGGGAAAACCCTAACTATAACCCCCTAACCCTAATGGGAAACCCTAACTTGTTCTTCAAGGGGAAAACCCTAACCCCAATGGGAAACCCTAACTTGTTCTTCAAGGGAAAAACCCTAACCATAACCCCCTAACCCTAATGAGAAACCCTAACCTTAACCAGAAACCGAAACGGGAAACCATAACACTTACCATAACCCTAAACTTGTTCTTTAAGGGGAAAACCCTAACCATAACGGGAAACCATAACACTTACCATAACCCTAAACTTGTTCTTCAAGGGGAAAACCCTAACCCCCTAACGGGAAACCCTAACTTGTTCTTCAAGGGGAAAACCCTAACCAGAAACCCTAACAGGAAACCTTAACACTTACCATAACCCTAAACTTGTTCTTCAAGGGGAAAATCCTAACCCCCTAACCCTAATGGGAAACCCTAACTTGTTCTTCAAGGGGAAAACCCTAACAGGAAACCTTAACACTTACCATAACCCTAAACTTGTTCTTCAAGGGGAAAACCCTAACCATAACCCCCTAATCCTAATGGGAAACCCTAACCGGAAACCCTAACGGGAAACCATAACACTTACCATAACCCTAAACTTGTTCTTCAAGGGGAAAACCCTAACCATAACCCCCTAATCCTAATGGGAAACCCTAACCGGAAACCCTAACGGGAAACCATAACACTTACCATAACCCTAAACTTGTTCTTCAACGGGAAAGCCCTAACCCTAATGGGTATCCCTAACCCTATATGAACAGAGCAAGCAATTACAAGTTTCAAAAAATTTTTTTTGTGTTTTTTCATCATTTGCTATCATTTTTAAGTTTTGTAATGTTAAAAAATAGGGCACCTGTAAGAACGCTTATAAACAAAATCGCGGCAAAACGCCGCTACCCGCGTTTAGCGTCTGAAACTTTGGCTTCTGAACTCATTTTTGCCTTCAAAGAAAAGCCTATAAACGCAACTGCCTAAAAACGACATTAAACGAACCTGTGTACATGTACACATAAGATAACATTGGATGAGTTCAGGGGCAGCTGAAAAAAGCAGCCAACTGCCTCTGAACGTCTGTTTACCAGCAGCAGTGTACATGAGGCCTTAAAGCATTGCTTATGGAGATTTTTGAGTACTGTTTTTCATGATATCACGAGCACATGCAATTTTAAGAATTGGCATGTTTGGTATCGATTTACTCGACACAACCCCATCTTTTATATTTTACCAAAAATTGGGTATTCTAAAAGTGTGTTTGCACACACTAATATGCACTTTATTATATTTTTCCTGAAAATATGCATTTGATAAAACAGTAGTGGAACTTTTTATTCTACAAAGTTTCTGCTTTCAGAGAATATATAATGTTCTAGGGGTTTTAAGTAACTTTTATGACAACAAAAAATTAGATTAGTACGTGTGCAAGAAAAATACTCTAGGGCAGATGTGGTTAAAGTAGTATTAAACCTTGCTAATTTATTACATATTATTTGCAAAAATATATTATTTTCTGTTTTTAAATGCTTCTAAATACAGTATATGTTAAGTACCTTTGTAAAACTTTCCTCATCATCATCATTCCCTGAAACTTATAGGCAGGGAGCGCAGACACGAGTAGTTGAACATAGTGTGTACTAACGATTTCCCAGCTGGGATGCATCTCTCTGTCCCACTGCACCTGTGTGTATAAGTAAAGCTGGCTATATACTGCGGATATACAAAGTCTACACACCCCTGTTAAAATGTCAGGTTTCTGTGATGTAAAAAAATGAGACAAAGATAAATAATTTCAGAACTTTTTCCACCTTTAACGTGATCTATAAACTGTACAACTCAATGGAAAAACAAACTGAAATCTTTTAGGAGAGGGGTAAAAATAAAAAACGAAAATAATGTGGTTGCATAAGTGTGCACACCCTCTTATAACTGGGGATGTAGCTGTGTTCAGAATTAGGCAATTACATTCAAGCTCATGTTAAATAGCAATCAGTACACACCTGCCATTATTTAAAGTAGGTAAACAATTTAAAAATATATATATCTTGCAAGCTACTCTAGAGAAACCTGAGACTGCAATCAGCATCAGGTATAAAGTAACCTGAGGTTACAACCTAGCGTCAGGTGTGGTATAACAATTCCTGTGAAACAAAGTGCTAAGCATTGATCACAATCCTATAATCTGTGAAAATATATAGATAGATAGTGCCATAAACAATGAAAATCAATATGGCTAAAAAATGTAACTATGAGCACGTGTGTAAAGTCACCCTCTTCTGATCAGGATTATCATCACTAGAGTCACTTTTTTTGGACAGTAATACTTATAATACCCCAATTTGCACTTTGTCTCTGTGGATTGATGAAAACTGGGAGAAAAAAATATTTTTTTGGACAGTTGATATTAAGGAATAATACTACATTTCTTTCACCGTGAGCTTGCTTGTTACACAAAAAAAATATTTTTTTTATGTTCATAGTTACAATTTTTAGCAATATTGATTTTCATTGTTTATGTCACTATATATGCATTTGTAAGGTTCAGTATCACACAGCTCTGCATTTTTTTTGTATCATTTAACCACTTAACAGCCGGCCCATAGCCGAATAACGGCTACAAGGCGCTTCGATAACTCTGGGAGGGCGTACTATGACGTCCTCTCAGAATCACGCTCCCACTGGGGCACGCCCGCAGGAGCATCCGTGACCGGACCCAGCGCATCACAGTAAATGACGGAGCGATCACATGTAAACAAACCGGCGTGATATCCGGTTCCTCTCTCTGTCCAGTGTGAGTGGAGAGGGGAGAGATTGGATGCAGCAGTGCTGTGGGCTGGATGTGTAGTGCCCACAGCGCTGCTGTTACAATTGCAGCACTCGTCCCAGCCATCCCTCTATTACTCAGCCATCAATACTCATCCATCCATGCTCAGCCACCCCTCTATTACTCATCCATCCATGCTCAGCCATCAATAGTCATCCATCCCTCCCGACATCCATACTAGGCCATCCCGCCATCAATATTCAACCATCCCTCCATCCATACTCAGCCATCAATACTCATCCATTCCTCTGTGCTCAGCCATCCCTCTGTCATACTTATCCACCAATCCATACTCATCCATCCATGCTCAGCCATCCCATCCACCCCAGCCATACTCAGCCTCTGTATGTGGCCAGGCTGTGGAAAAGTCTCACACACGTGGTAGCTCCGTACTCAGGAGTAGTAGGAGAATCTATTTTGGGGTGTGATTTTTGGTATGTACATGCTATGTGTTAGAAATATTGTATGAATGGACAACTTTGTGTTTAAAAAAAATTTCTTTCCACATTTTCCAAAAATTTGTAGAAAAAAATGAAATGTTCAAAAGACTCATTATGCCTCATAGATTATATGTTGGGGTGTTTTCTTTCCAAAATGGGGTCATTTCCATTGTCCTGGTGCTCCATGGCCTTCAAAAGTGTAAAAGATAATCAGGAAATTAGATGTGTAATTTATGCTCCAGAACGCCTAAAGGTGCTCCCTGCATGTTGGGCCTCTGTATGTGGCCACGCTGTGTAAAAGTGTCACACATGGGGTATCGCCACACTCAGGAGTAATAGCAGAATGTGTTTTGGGGTGTAATTTGTGGTATGCATATGCTGTGTGTGAGAAATAACCTGATAATATGACAATTTTGTGAAAATTTTTTTTTAAAAAATCTTGATTTTGCAAAGCATTGTGGAAAAAAATGACTTAAAAAAACTCACCATGCCTCTTACTAAATACCTTGGAATGTCTACTTTCCAAAAAGGGGTCATTTGGGGGGTATTTGTACTTTCCTGGTATGTTAGGGTCTCAAGAAATGAGATAGGCCATCACTACTTCAGGTATGATAAATTTTTTTCAGAGATTGGCACCATAGCTTGTGGACTCTAGAACTTTCACAAAGACCAAATAATATTCACTGATTTGGGTTATTTTTACCAAAGATATGTAGCAGTATAAATTTTGGCCAAAATTTATGAAGAAAAATTACTAATTTGCAAAATTTTATAACAGAAACAAAGAAAAATGCAATTTTTAACAGAATTTTCAGTCTATTTTCTTTTATAGCGCAAAAAAAAAAAAACAAGAAGTGATTAAATACCACCAAAAGAAAGCTCTATTTGTGGGGGAAAAAAGGACAAAAATTTCATACGGGTACAGTGTTGCATGACTGAGTAATTGTCATTCAAAATGTGAGAGCAACGAAAGCTGAAAATTGGTCTGTTAGGAAGGGGGTTTAAGTGGCCAGTGGGTAAGTGGTTAAAGTAGCTCTGGATTAACCCCTAATAAAGTTCAGCTGTTCTAGTAGGTCTTTCCTGACATTTCCTTAGTCACATCCTACAGCAAAAGCCATGGTCCGCAGAGAGCTTCCAAAGCATCAGAGAGATCTCATTGTTAAAAGCTACCAGTCAGGAGAAGGGTACAAAAGAATTTGCAAAGCATTAAATATACCATGGAACACAGTCACCATCAAGTAAAGAAAATATGGCACAACAGTGACATTAGCAAGAACTGGACGTCCCTCCAAAATTAATGAAAAGAGAAGAAAATTGGTCAGGGAGGCTGCCATGGGGCCTACAGCAATGTTAAAGGAGCTGCATAAATATCTGGCAAGTACAGGCTGTGGGGGTACATGTGACAACAATCTCCCGTATTCTTCATCTGTCTGGACTATGGGGTAGAGTGGCAAGACGGAAGCCTTTTCTTAGGAAAAAAAACTTTCAAGCCCGGCTAAATTTTGCAAAAACAAATCTGAAGTCTCACAAAAGCATGTGGGAAAATGTGTTATGGTCTGATAAAACCAAGGTTGAACTTTTTGACCATAATTCCAAAATATATGTTTGGCGCAAAAACAACACTGCACATCACCAAAAGAACACCATACCCACAGTGAAGCATGGTGGTGGCAGCATCATGCTTTGGGGCTGTTTTTCTTCAGCTGGAACAGGGGTCAAGGTAGAGGGAATTATGAACAGTTTCAAAGACCAGTCAATATTGGCTCAAAACCTTCAGGTTTCTGCTAGAAAGCTGAACACGAACTCCATCTTTCAGCACAATGACCCAAAGCATACATCCAAATCAACAAAGGAATGGTTTCACAGAAGATTAAAGTTTTGGAATAGCCCAGCCAAAGCCCAGACCTGATTCCAACTGAAAATCTGTGGGGTGATCTGAAGAGGGCTGTGCACAGGAGATGCCCTCACAATCTGACAGAATTTGTGTTTTTGTAAAGAGTGGACAAATATTGCCAAGTCAAGATGTGCCATGCTGATCGACTCATACCCAAAAAGACGAACTGCTGCAATAAAATCAAAAGGTGCTTCAACAAGGTATTAGTTTAAGGGTGTGCACACTTATGCAACCATATTATTTTAGTTTTTTATTTCCCTCTACCTAAATGATTTCAGTTTGTTGTTCAACGGAGTTGTACAGTTTATAGGTCACATTAAAGGTGGAAAAAATTCTGAAAGGATTTATCTTTGTCTCATTGTTTTACATCACAGGAACCTGACATTTTAATACGGGTGTGTAGACTTTTTATATCCACTGTATGCTGCGTTGAAAATCTGCCAGTCTACAGTCCAATTAGCCTGTTGGAAAATGTAGGTAGGTTTCCAAAAATGTTCTGGAGCGTTATAATTCTTTTTACTATTAATGATGTTGTTTACATGTTCTTCTAGCAGTTTAGCCATATATATGCATTTCATGCAGCCAACATATCAAGGCCCACAAGGGCATTAAAGTAAGTATGCTACAATGATGGAATAACAGGGTAAAAACTTTTCTGGTTACATTAGCTCTAAATCTGTAATAATTCCCATGAGCACTTTTGGAAATTTACAGCAAGGCATGTGCATGAAGGATGTGCTGTCCATCATTTGCAGGTGGGCAGATCTATAGCCCTTTTCATCTGTACCCTCTGTATGCTGCCTTTACATGTTGAGCACAGGGTAGAGACCTACAGGTATAGTCCTTTGGTCAGGAGCACGAACGCTGTGGTATGTTCGAAAAGACAGCACTAGTAAGAGAGGAAACAAAGTGAATGCAGTGACAATTAAAAACGATTTCCGTAATTTTCAAATGATTACAAGCAACATGGATACAAAAAAATAGAAGTAATTCAAAAGTGGGCATATGATCTTGTAATGTTTACACTTTGAATTTAATAAAACTTTAAGGCCTCATGCAGACGAGCATGCATCACCAGAATTCAGTGCATTTCTGATTGCAGCTGGTATTGGTGCTGACTGCATATACTGCTGCGGCACCAATAAATGACAGGCTGCATATCTGAGCAGTTGCACGCATACAGGGATAGATATTTGGCCCTGGACAAACCGTGTCCTGGACCACTCAACTTTCCACGTAACCACTGAGACATGTGGTTACAGCTGTACAGGCATGGCTCTCCATCATTGACTTTTACAGGGTGCTGGCAGCAGCTTACAATCACCTGTGACAAACAGGTGCAGAAATACGCCGGGTTCTCATGGTTTATGTCGCTCTGCATGAACTCTTAGGTACTGCTTCTAATTCAGAAACAAACAAGGTATCACAATTTAGGAAGTTCCTGTTAGAAATGAAACACCTGGAAAACAAGCAGACATGTTACTTCTGTACATTTCTACTTGTACTCTTATCCTGATTTTGTGCAAGGTTAATGGTCCAAGGGGCTTTAGCAGTTGGCCAAATTACATATTTCTTTTTGGGCTGTTGCTATGACAGAATTTCTGAAATGCCACGGTATGCTCTAGAACCATCCTTGCTAGATAGGACATCAGATACGCTGCAACTTTGTGAAATTTGCATGCTATTTTTTGATCCACGAACAGACGGAATACAATCCCAAAATAACTACAGAAGTAATACACATTTACTTACAATATAATAAAATTGGAGATATAAACATCAATACATCAGACTTGGCTACATTTTGCTGGGCCTACAGTCTTCTGGATTTCTGCCTTCACCCCTCCCTCTGCTTTGCCATTTACAAAGTGCAACTGCTGTGCTTTGTGAATGGCAAAGGAGAGGGAGGGAGTAAAAACATAACAGCAGAACTGAAACACTGTTCCAATGCAGCTGGAAGTACAACTCCTGCTATAAATTTTGGAACCAGCTGAGGCTTAAAAATAATTGTAAAAAACCCAGATATTAACATATGCATTAGCGGTTTTTCTATAAATTTCCACCACTAAGCCATGCTGACATACCATAATTCCCATTCTATTTTTGCTCCCAGGACCTACAGAGCCTACTCAATGCTCACACTCCTGCTTTAAGCTACCACTGCATGGTGCAGTGTGTACTCAACACAAGGCAAGGTTGCACTGACTAAATATCAAAATATATGTCTAGCCTTAAAACTGCATGAACCTGAAATAATTTTTATATTCAAAACTGTCCACAGGTGATGCTTAAAAATTCTTACATTTCATCAGTTTCGCATTCATCTTAAATAAAAGAATAGAATTATTGTTCTCATTTCAAATTGCTTGACAAATACCCGATCAGTCGTGGAACACATCGATGGTGAAAGTAAGAGGAATGTAAATGTAGGCATATTATGAAGAATTATGGAGTTCTAAATACAAGTGTGTGAACTGGATTGCCAATTGCAGTTTGGTAGACACCGATTAGCTAGTGAAAGGGCAACCTCCAGATGGAGGTCATCTCTGCATGCTTGCAATCAGTAATCTCTTTAAGACAAAAAAAGTTCTGCCCCAATTTGAATGCCAATGTACAGGAACTTAGAGACTAGTGCAAAAGAGAGATGAAACATGAGATTCTATTTAAATATGCACATCAGGAAAAAAAAAAAGATACAAAAAGGGTCTGTAAAAGGAGAAGTACAGCCAAAGCTAGTTTGGCTGTACTTCTGTGGATCACAGGAGTGCAGTTCATTTTGTACTCCTGTGACCCCTTTTTTAGCAGACAACGGGCTGAAGTCCACTCTCTGCTGATGTCAGTCGGTCCAGGCTCAGGTATCATCATCATAGTCAGGATCCACCCAGATCCCTGAACCAGCACTAGGCTCAACCTCTCAGCAGGCCGCTGAGAGCACGAGCTGGCCGCTCCTGCCCCTTCCACAGCCCAGCGCACAAGTGAGAGAGAGCCCACTGACTAACAGTCAGCATCTCTCTGCTCACGGAGCTGTGAGAACAAAGTGATCAGCGGTGTTCGATTACTTGGTTCTCGATGTTAGGGGTGCCGGGATGGGAACAGATGCAGCATCGGACCAATGACGCATCCACTTAGACAAGTATGTTAAGAAAAACCCATACATCTCTTTTTAAGTTTCAATCTTGAAGGATAAGTGTACTTATCCTGTTCGCCCTTTTTAAAGGTGAACTAACCGCTACAGAGTTACATACTTGCATCAATTCGTCAGCTACAGGCCCCAAGGACAGTTTACATCCAGCACCGCAAGTTTTCTCTAAGGCTCGATTCACATCTATGCATGTTGCTTTTGAGCGTTTTTGGAGGTTTTTTTTTCATGCTTGCCACGTTTTTGAGCAGCGTTTTTGCGGCGATTTGCGTTTTTTTTTTATTTTTTTTTACAGTCTTAAAAAAAAAAAAAAAAAAAAACAGCAAAAACGCACCAAAAACAGTGCACTTGCGTTTTTGATGCTTGTCCATTGAAATCCATTACATGCAAAACGCTGCTTTTTGCATGAAAAAAAGTCCCCGACCCTTTCCAAAAATGCAGAGAAACAAAAAGGCATTGATGTGAACATGTTCCATAGGAACCCATGTTAAAAAATTCCCGTGCATTTCTGCAAAATGCATCAAAAAACGCGCTAGTGTGAATGGAGCCTAAGACCCCTTTCACACGGAGGCTTTTTTTAGGCTAAAAAATAGCGCCTGTAAAACGGCTCCCCTGCAGTCTCAGTGTGAAAGCCCTCCGGCTTTCACACTAAGGAGATGCGCTGGCAGGACGTTAAAAAAAAAAAAAACCCCTGCAAGCAGCATCTTTGGAGCGGTATATACACCACTCCTGCCCATTGAAAATGAATGGGCACCACTGCCGAACTGAGCAGCGGCGCTTTGCAGGTCGTTTTAACCCCTTTTTGGCAGCTAGCAGGGGTTAAAAGCACCCTGCTAGCGGCCAAAAACCCCTGCAAAAACGCTGCTAAAAATAGCAGTAAAACACTGAGCGCTTTTGAAGAGCTTTCCATTAATTTCAATGGAGGGGATCATTTTTTCACTGCCCTGCCCCAGTGTGAAAGCATTCATTGATTTTAATTGAAATAGTGAGCTTTTCAGTGTGAACGCGCCTCAGTGTGAAAGGGGTCTTATACTGCATTTGCACAGTAAAGATCAAGTAAAGTACAGGTTCTGTACTGCACTGACACAGGACTGAGATGTAAACAATCCCCGGAGGCCACTGGCATTGGATTGAGCCACGTACACATCTCCAGAGAAGGGAAGGCAAATATATGTTAGTCCACTCCAAAATGTGCAAACATGATGAAGTGAACTTTAGAGAAAGTTCACTTAAAGTGTTACTAAACCCCAGGACCCTGCATTCACTATATTTGGTATCCCACAGTACATCCAACTATTTTAGTAAATATAAACTGCCAAATACCTTTTCTCATCAGCACTTAGAGCAGTCTTGTGACTTCTATCAGTGTCTGGGTAAAGTTTGTAGGAAGAGTTTTCATTCTCCCGATTGTCCTGAGGCTGCAGGACCCCTGACCTTTTGTCTGGACACTGTTGCTTGGCCCCTCGCAAAGAAAAAACCCTAGCAATACACACCAAACTAAGCACATGCAGCTTTGGCCCCAAGGCTTTGTTCTATCAGCAGATGGATTGAGGACAGTGGAAGAGGAGGATCAGAGAAGACAGGATCAAACAGCCCTTTTACACAAGACAGAGGATTAACCCCTTAGGTTCCACATTGAGTATAACAGGAATGCTTTATTGTATAGACAGACTGTTGTGGGTTTAGTAACCCTTTAAAGCTCAACTTCAGTCAGCTGGGGGAAAAAAAAAAAAAAAAATGCACCCACACTGAAAGTTACTAGATCAATTTCTACTAGAACATAGGTGAAATATGGGCCTATTCCTCAGTCCCCCCCCCCCAGTATACTCACCTTCCCAGTATGTGGGCAGGCCCCCAACATCCTAATGTACAGTGGAAGGCCACCAATGGTTCACTACACATGACAGCAATAAGGAGCGATGACTAGATGCATGGCTTCAGGTGACTGGATATACAGCAGAGGAACAAAAAAGGTGGGGGTTGTCCAGGGGGAATTACTGCATTGTGCATTTTTTTTTTCAGCTGACTCAAGTTTAGCTTTAAAACGTTATGTAGTATTGGTTTTTAGTACAGAAAACTTACCAGTGTTGTGCATTAGTATTAATGACCAGATTAAGATGATCATTAATACAGATCAACAAATATGTCAGGAGCAGAGGAAGAGCCTTACCTTTACAGAGATTAGATTTGTTATTTGAGTGTCATATTAACCAAGAAGCCACACAGAAACAAATTAACTTTTTATTAATTTATTATTCAGCAGCAAAATCCTCAAACGCCAATTGAAATCCTAGATCATTTTTTTAAAAACCCAACCCCTTCAAATTTGATATAAATTTACTAATTTCAATTCAGCCCTCCCATTATCCCTTTTAATTACCATCTATTGGTGCTGTATCCGTCCCAGGGGATGGCTCCAGCGTGCCTCTGGTCTCCTCTTTGCTTTTTAACAAAAAGAAAAAAACGTGCAACTCCTTCTGGCATCCTAAGCGCTCCACTTGTATAAAAAAAAAAAAAAAAATAAAAAAAATTTCTATAGAATAGCCAATTGGATGATTAGGAAAAAAATTCCACACGAATGGTGTTTAGATGGGGCAGGAATCCACTCCTATGTTCTTGTTATCTGATCCCGCTCCATGAATCTTGGCAATTCATCCCTATCCTATTCACTCCTTCCTATGATTTGAATCCAATGATCCACAGCTCCAGGATTGGGATCCAGTGAGCCCTCTCCAATCCAAACCTTTATAACCAGCAAAATCAAAAAAAAAAAAAAAAGAGGCAGAGTTAGATATTATCAAAACAGGTTTCTGGGAACTGATCAGTTATGTGTGCAGACTTGTAACAAAACAAAACAAAACAAAAAAAAAAAAAAAAAAAAAGTGTATGCACATATAACGATTACATTTCCCAAAAAAGTCTAATTGAATGGTTATATCATTAAAATACTAAAGAAAAGAAATCTTATTAGTTCAACTCATGACTGATACAGGCTGGTGTCACAGAAGCGCTTTTCACAATAAAATGTACATCCAATGTGTGCTTCTCCCAATTCACCATAGTGGGAACATATAGAGAAAAACCAGCATGCCACCCAAGTGTCAACAGGTGATTTGCTGTAAATACAGACTGCATTCCTGACTAAACACCTGCTTGTATGATAAAGTGCTTCCCCATAGACCCCCACCACAGACAGGAGAAGCATGGCAGTTGTAAATTTCTGACAACTGTGATAACAAAAAGCACCCATTTGACACCAACCCAGGGGGAAGGGGGGCAATTTAAATTTTCTTTAAACAAGATTTTTGTTGTGCCCACATATCAAGGAAGCACTTAAGCAGCAACAATGCTAAAAAAAAAATAATTATTATTTAGGACAGATTATGCTGCTGGCATTCCAGATGTGTCAAGCACCTGAACTCAAAGCATTGAACAGATGTAAAGAGAAAGTTGCACATCAAACCTATTTTATAGAACTACTTCAATAAACTAGCGTAATTTAATATTTGATCCTTCAGCTGTTAACACATGCAGTACCTCAAATTGTCATAGTACTAGAACATATTCAGCAGGGATTGACTGCAAAACACATGTTTAGTGTTGGTGGTTACACACACCACCTTTAAAATAAGCCAGAAATTGCTTATAAAACTAGTATTGCCTGCTATAAAGCCCATCATTAGTGCTTTCTTGGCCAATATGTTTTATTCTGGTCTATTTGCATAATCTACACAAGTGGAAAGTTCCAAAGGTTGTACAGTACTGTCATACACACCACTTTTAAAAGGTTATGTGACATGACTGCATTACCCCCATTTTAAAAAAAGAATGCCTTAAGACTTTTAACCAGTAATCTGATGTAAAATCTAATGCAAATGAACTGGCCACACAGTTAAAAATGTTTCACTATCCATCTAAAACACGAGCGAAGAGATCACAAAAACAACTAGTAGGTCCAGCTGTGTATTAAAATAAATGTACTGTAAGCAAAAAACCAGGTGGCCTATCAAGTTGCCCTTTTAGTCATTTTTTTCCCTGAGCAAGGATAACTCCATCAAACTTAAAGCAGAACTAAACGCATGAATACTTGCCTCCTGTGACGAAACACCGGCAAGCTCCCCTGGTGGCATAGGCAGTGCCCAGTTTTTTTCCCCCTGGGTCTTTAGCCATTGTAATTGCATGGACTGGGATGATAAAAATTCCTGAACTGAATGAACTACTTGGCATATGCACAGTAGTTCATTAATTGCTGCACCAATAGGTGCAGAGATTGTACAGTGAGCCGAGCATGTGTGTACGTTCTAAAGCATCTTTTGAAGAGCAACATAAGAAGCCTTCATTGCAAAACAGGCCAAGCATGTCTTTTGTAATAAAAGTCCTAACTCGGGACTAAGTTTCACTTCAAGTAGCTAAAGTTAAGAGTGATGCAGTTTTGCCTTACATAAAAACATACTACCTGGTCCCTTAACCTGTGAAGTAAAGGCACAACAATATCCTTATACATGGAAATACATCGTAAAGCACAAAGAAATTATTTAGCTTGCAGCAAACCGATTAAATGTACAGTGGAATTGTGTGTGTGAAATTATACACACACAATCTATAGCTGTATTTGGAGTAATTTGTATAGAACACCAACACTGCATAGCTAAGCAGGTGGCACTAGATGCTGCAAAGATGAAAATATATAATGTTGCCCAGCTAAGTAGCATCCCAGGTATATGAAACTTTAAGCCAATCGAACAGAGTTACAAAAAACTTTGGCAGCCAATTAAACTGTCTTTATTAGTCTGCCGAGATACTAATGTTACCCATGAGGTTTATTAAAAGTTTTAGACTCCACACCCAGCATGTTCCTCGATTGATGTACTATAGGGCCAGGAACACAGAACTCAGGCGCACACCCATTGGCAGGAGTAGAGAGCTATTAGCAATTAAAAAGGGAGACGTATGGCAAACGTCATTTTGACCCCTACTCCTATGGATCACAGGAGTGCAGTTAGTTTTGCACTCCTGTGACCGGTTTTCAGCCGACAGCATGCTAAAGCCTGCTGGCAACTGATACTCAGCCGGTCCAGACTTTTGATGGATGCCTACTTTAGTCAGGATGCACTACAGCTTCACGATTTTTGCTTCGAGATAGATCACGATTCTCTCTCGATTCTCGCGGCGTAACATCATCTTTCAGTGTATTTTTTCCAAAAAAAATTGCGTTTGAAAGACCGTTGAGCAAATACAATGTAAACATTGCAGCAATTGCCATTTTATTCCCTAGGGCAGTGATGGCGAACGTTGGCAGCCCAGATATTTTGGAACTACATTTCCCATGATGCTCAACTACAAAGCAGAGTGTATGAGCATCATGGGAAACTTAGTTCCAAATCATCTGGGGTGCCAAGGTTTGCCATCACTGCCCTAGGGTCTCTGCTAAAATATATATAAATGTTTGGGGATTCCAGGTAATTTTCTAGCAAAAAAATATTGATGGTAACTTAAGAAAGAAGTGTCAGAAAAAGATTTAGACTCTAAGTGGTTAAACTTCCTGCATTTACACATCTGGGATTTTTTGTTTACACACAAAAATGTATCCCTTTGATCTAAGGAGGAAGCATTAGTTACAATTTTCATATTAAAAACTCGGCAGACTGCCCGGATGTTTTCTTTTGACAGCTGAGTGAGCAGATAAGTCTCTCCACTTGTTGTATGAAAGAATCAGCAAACTCTGCAAAAGAGATCATCAGGGGGGGTTGAATCGAGATCACGCTTTTTTTTTTTTTTAACAATTAATTGTGCAGCTCTAGGATCCACCCAGATGCCCAGACCAGTAGCTGGCCAAGACTCTCAGCAAACCGCTGAGACTGAACCAGCCACTCCTGCCCCCTCCACAGGCCCAGCACTCCAGTAAGCACTGGAGGGGCAGAGTAGAGGGGAGAACTGAGCGATCAGTGGTCTATGGACTTGTAAAAAGCACTAAGTGGAACTTTTTTTTTTTTTAAACTTGTTTTCCATTAAAACATCTGTAACCACTTTTTCCCCACCCAAAAAAGGTACACCAGACAGGATTAAAAGAAAAAAAAAAATGCAATATCCTGATGCATAGATTACATCAGCTGTGTTGCAGAGCACAGGAAACGCATCTGTATGAAGAAGCCCCAAGACATCAAGGGGCTACAGCGAGGCGCTTAATTGAAAAGAAAGTTTTAACCTTATGTTGTGTACGCACTTGATCTTATTTTTGATGGAGCTATCCTAATAGGCAATTACCCGAAGTGGACACAAGAGGGGAAACAAGTCAGGCATCACCCAAGTTGAAGACTTACAATACTACCTAAAAGAAGCTCAAGTAGCATGTACCTCCCTCAACTCACAGGTTGCTTTTCTCTGCTGTTCCAACCCTTAAATATCAATGTGAGGTATTACAAGAATATGGCAAAGATTTTACTGTAAGATAGATTAAATAACCAAAATCTTAAAAAAAAAAAAAAAAAAAAAAAAAAAAAAAGTGTAATGAGTGGCAAAAGGAAGCGCTCCAACCTACAAGCCTATAATGAGTCGTTTTAAGTACAAAAAGAGAAAACTGCCCTTGATCAATAGTCTACAAACATCTGATTTTGAAATCTATTTAATTTGGACAAAAAAAAACAAAAAAAAAAACAAAACAAAACAAAAAAAAAAAAGGACACAATAGAAATGTTTACCAGTCACAGAGAGGACATGCAGTTAGCAGTATTGATATTATACTGTAAACAAGTTGAAAGGCCCACAAAACAAGTATCGTGGCAGACTTTATCCTACAAGCACTTTATTAGTTTAAAGAGCAATCCAAGATCTTGCTTTTATACTCATAGCATAAATTCAATACTGCCAATTTGTCTCACAATAGCACTTGGAGTCATACCATGGCCTCCATTTTTGATCTGATCCTCCTCAAGCCTCCATCTGAAAATCCTAAAATGATTGAAATGTCCTCCATAATCCATCTCTTCAGATATGTCTACAGAAAGACACATGGAAAGCAAGGTAAAACAAGACTTCCCCACAAATGAAAGGAGAAAAAAAAAAGTTAATATTTATACCACAACCACCCCAAATCCCCACCGCCACCACACATTGCAGACAACACACCACAACACTGGTGCTTCTGAAGAGAGGCTGGTCGACTTGTGAGATTATACCTAAAACTGCTAAATACGCTTTTTGGGCATGAAGGAATGGAAAAGGAAGATACTGGTGTAAGCATTAGCCTTACTATTCTAAACAGAAGGCTTAGCACTTCAAAACTTTAATAAAACAGTGAATTAAAAAAGTACTGAATAAAGTAACTGTATACAACATGAGGGGCTACAAAAAAAGCATCACTTTTATCTATGTACGGGAACGAGATCTGCTGTGACGGGGAGAGTAGCGAGGGGATCCTCGGCTTCTTCTTGGAGAGTAGCTGCGGCTGCGACTGTTGCTTCTACTACGGCTTCTGCTACGACTACGACTGCGAGAACGCGATCTTCCATAGCTTGGGCTTCTTGGACCATCGACTTTTACACGAATGTAGGCAGTTTCTCCCTATTAAACAGATAGAACCTGGGATTGAACAAGCCAAGCTTAAACAGCTATGCATTTCAGGCAAGATGAAATACTCTGAAGGTGATGGAAATCCATTGTTATTGAAGAAGCCTAGACAATCTTACCTTTAAACCCACAAGATTAAATAACCCCATTAACAATCATGCAGCAATGGTAGAAAAAAAAAAAAAGCAGACAATTATATTTACCTCATGTGACCTAAATTTAGTGTTATCCAGTTTCCGCACTGCATAGGTCATATCTTCTTTTCGCACAAACTCCACGACACCAGTACCATCTCGGTAAACATCAGCGTAACATACATCACCTGCTTCACGCATGTGATCCTTCAAGTCCTGCCAGCTTCCACTTGGAGGAAGTCCTGAAATTAAAGACAAGAGGTTAACACTGATTAAAACAAAAAAAAAAAAAAAAAAAAAAAAAAAACTTGTGAAAATGTCTAGATATCTTCCAATTGGGGAACATTACTTCTGGTGACAACCAGAACTTCCCTTAATTTCTTCCTGCTTTGGATATGGGACTGGAAGTGAAGGAAAATCTCCCAGTGGGACACAGATGGGAAAAAAAAAAAAAAAAAATATTGACATGGCTTCAACCCTACCTAACTTTTTTATTCATATGCTCAATAAATGTTTTTTGATTAAAAAAAAAAAAAAAAAAAATAATTACTAGCCTGTGTTGTATGTGCTAAAACATATATGCTAGCAAACCTCTTACTCAAATTTGCAGGAAAAAAAAGATGCTAAAATTCAGTTTGCAAGATAACTAATGAAGGGTCCATAAACTATGTGCATTGGGGGGGGGGGGGGGGGGGGTGCAGATACAGTCCAGGAAGCCAAATCCTGGGGGCACATCTCACGCAAACTTTTTATTCAAGCAAATATTTAAAGCGGAGTTCCACCCAAAAGTGGAACTTCTGCTCATCTGATTCCTCCCCCCCTCCCGTGCCACAATTGGCACCTTTCAGGGGGGAGAGGATGCAGATACCTGTATTAGACAGGTATCTGCACCCACTTCCGGGAATAGACTCCCGCGGGAGTCACGCCCCCTCTCGCACCGCTGTCTCCTGGGAAACACACAGGTCCCAGGAGATGGCGGGGACCACTTAGGACGCACAGCGCGACTCGCGCATGTGCAGTAGGGAACAGGGAAGTGAAGCCCCAACGCTTCACTTCCTTAGTCCCTCACCGAGAATGGCGGTGGCAGCAGCCGAGCTGTTGCTCGGCTGCCAACATCGCTGGACTCCAGGGCAGGTAAGTATCCGTTTAATAAAAGTCAGCAGCTGCAGTATTTGTAGCTGCTGGCTTTTAATAATTTTTTTTCAGGTGGACTCCCTCTTTAAGATGTTTTGGACAGTGTTTAAACCACTTGACTCCGAAAGGTTTACCTTCCAGACCATTTTTTGCGATAGGGCACTGTGTTGCTTTAACTGACAATTGCGCAGTCGTGCGACACTGTACCCAAATAAAATTGGTGTCCTTTTTTCCTCCCCCACAAATAGTGCTATCTTTTGGTGGTAATCACCTCTGCGGTTTTTCTTTTTTCCGCTAGAAAACAAAAAGACCGATAATTAAAAAAAAAACAAAAAACATTTTTACTTTCTGCTATAAAACATAACCAATTAAAAAAAAAAATCTAATTCATTTCATAAATTTAGGCCAACATGTATTCTGCTACATGTTTTTTGGTAAAAAAAAAAAAAAAAATCCCAATAAGTGTATACTGATTGGTTTGCGCAAAAGTTATAACGTCTACAAACTATGGGATATTTTTTTTTCTTTACTAGTAATGGCGATCAGTGACATAGCGGGACTGCGATATTACGGCAGACAAATCAGACACTTTGAGGACCCGTGACATTATTAGTGATCAGTGCTAAAAATATGTACTGTCACTGGCAGAAAAAGGGTTAACATCAGCAGCAAAGGGTTAAGTGTGTGCCTAGGTTGTGGTCATCCACTGTGAGGGGAGGAGCTTTAAACCGCTTGAAGACATGGATCAGTGTTCCTGCTTCACAAGATCCATTGCTAATGTACTTGCAGAATGACAGTCTTCTGCCAGAGCACCGAACGATCATCGGGGTCCGCAGGACACACTGAACCGGTGACGGTGCGTGCCTGCAACCTAGAAGTGCAGGATCACGCATCTATACGCATATTTTGCGTTGAATGGCCACCCTGTAGCAGTAAATTAAAAAATTAACACATTTTCCTGAGGAAAAAAAAAAAAAAAAAAAAAAAAAAACACACAACTTTGGCTTAACATATCCTAAAGGTCCCTATTTTACACTACAGCGTACAAAAGTCAGTATTTGCATACCCAATTCAAAAACTTCACTAGCACTTCTGTTGGCAAAGAAAGTTATGGCATGCATCCCATAGATTACTTACCTGATACTACCACTCTGTATTCTGAACGCCTGGATGGAGGCCCATATCTTCCACGAGGAGCTCCTCCTCCTCCACCACCACCTCCTCCTCCACCGCCGCCGCCACCTCCGCCACCACCACCGCCGCCACCACCACCCCTTCCACCAGCTCCTCTGCCACTTCTTGGAAACTCTACACGTAGACGATAGCCATCATAATCATAGCCATCTCTTCCATAAACTGCATCTTCAGCATCCCTGAAAGAAAAAATAGACTTTATTTGCATAGCTGTATTTTTATAATAAAGTGGGCTTTCACCCCAAATAAAAAACATTTTTCCCTACTGTCTCCCACATTAGGATTTTTTTTTTTTTTTTTTTTTTTTTTTAAACTTCACAGCCTTTTTATGTACCAAACATTAGACTTTCTGCAAATGCACAGAAATCCTCCCCACACATCCAAAGATATACTGCAGGACTCAAACGTGGTATGCACCAAACAAAGATGGTGGCTCCCAAAGGAGGCCAAAGCTAAAGGGGAGTGATGTGCCTCTTTAAAAGATTTTTTTTAAACAAACTAAAAAAAAAAATTGTCACGCCTGTGTAGCGTACAGGACATTCAAAGTTTTCAACATTATAATAAAACACACAAAACTTAAAAATGTAGACTAAGATTGAGAGCATACATTTTCTTATAAAAGCACTGCTAGCACACACTCACACGTTGCGAGTTTGTGCAACTGGTTCCCATAGCCGCTTTACCTTGCTATCTGGCCAATCGCAGCTTTCCATTACATACAATGCCGGTCCAGCAGTCTTGCAAAGTACACCTGTACTGTGGAGGTCTACTCACATTCCAAAACAGCAGAAAGCACCTTGCTGAGAATAAGGCCTCTTTCACTGTAGGAAAATACACATGAGCCCCATGCAGGGCAGTGTTCTGCTTGTACAGGGGAAGCACAAATGTTTCATGCATCCGTGTCAGCCGTCTCGTCTATTAGGACACAGCTACTGTGTCCCAACATTGCTTATATATGGGGACGCAGATATCACATTGGGAACAGCAGCTGTATCCATACAGCTGCTGTGTCCAAATATACAATGGGACTGCCAACACAAGGACACCTGTGCATTCCTGTGCCAGCAAAACACAGCCTGCATGAGGCACACATTTAATCCCCTGTGAACACAGTTTTTCCTTGCAGCCCTGCAGGCTGCTTTCTGGTGTTCTGGAATGTGGGCGGTCCTCCTCAATTCAACCACACTTACATAATCACCCTGTGTAAAGGATGCCTAAGGCAAGTATTTGTCCCTCCCCCTACCTAAACAAGCACTTAACATCTAGGAAGGGGATCCACTTGTAAATTTTTGCAGAAGCCCAGAGTTAGGCCTTAATTCAACACTGGTCATACATTACACAATTTTATTTTAGATTTACCACAACCATATATTGCAAGTGAAACCGAAACGCTTTCAATTTGTATGCAATCAGGCAAGCCCTTGCACTACATAGTTGAAGGTAAATCTAAAAGAAAATGAAGAAAATGGTATTATGTATGTCCAGCCTTAGCCAGTGGTTGTCAACTTATGAGCTAAAGGGGGGTCCCAAATGCAGCCCCTGACAAAGGCCCAGACATAATTTTCCATATATGTAATTACTTGAGGACTGTCAGAAACTGCCAACTTAATACAGGAAACTATGGCCAGAGTGTAAACATGCTACATTTTTGGTTGGCAATTTTCTGCAGAAGACAATATTAAACTAGGAACATCTTACATGAAGCTACTAGAGATCTATGCCATTACTCTAATCCAGAGAGCAGTGGTTCTCAACTCCTGTCCTCAGGACCCACTAACAGGCCAGGTTTGCAAGATAACTGAAATACATCACAGGTGATATCATTGGACATCAAGGTAATGCTTAAAAGAGAAGTTTGGGGTCCCCCCCCATCATACTTACCTAGGTGGATACAGCATTGGTCCGATGCCTCATCTGTCTGCCGGTGTTTCTGCACTAAGAACCGAGCGATCGAACATCACCAATGGCTCTGTTCTCACACCTCCCCGAGCAAAGAGCTGCTGACTGTCAATCAACATCACCCCACTCCTCCATGCTCACTGGAGCGCTGAGCGACCATCTCAGAGGCTGGCTGAGCGGGGTGTCAGTCCAGGCACCTGGCAGATCCTGACTTCCATTGTTGTGATGCCGCAGTGCCTGGACTGATTCCTGTGACGTCAGCAGAGAGCGGACTTCAAACCACTCTCTGCTGAAAACGGGTCACAGGAGTGCAAAACAAATAGCTTTTGTGTGACCCATAGGAGAAGCCCAGCCAAACGAGCTCAGGCTGGACTACTTTAAAGTATGGGCTGTTAGTGGGTTCTGACATCATCCAGCTGTTGAATTACAAGGCCCATCATGTCTCTGTCAGACCCCTTTCACACTGAAGTGCTTTAGCGCCTCTTATGTCTCCCCAGTGTGAAAACCCAAGTGCTTTCACACTGGGGCGGCACGCTTGCAGGATTGGGGGGGGTCCTGCAAGCAGCATCTTTGGGGCGCATGCTGCTCCCAAAGCGCCCTGCCCATTAAAAAGAATAGGCAGAGCCCCAGTATGGGCACTTTTAACCCTGTCTTTGGCCACTAACAGGGTTTAAAAGTGCCCCGTTATCGGCCAAAAAGCGTCACTAAAACAGGTAGAGCTTTACCGCTAACGCACCCCCGCCCCGGTGTGAAAGTAGCCTCAGCCTTGTAGTTCTGCAACAGCTGGAGAGCCACTGGTTGAGAACGACTGATCTAATGGATGCTGCCCACTACAGATAGTGGAGGTCCAAGAGGCACACATCATATACCAAAGGCTGCACGTTGGGTACCAGGGAACAAAGCAAGTGATTTGATCAAAATTGAGTAGAATCTCACACTAAATTGTTTTGGCATTTCACAGACTACCAGAATAAATCCTAACTGGCTAGCTGCACAGTCCTAATTCATCAATCTCAACAACAGGATATGGATCTTAAAGTGTTTTTTTTTTTCCATAATGAGCCCAATAAATTAAAAATCACGTGGCGATCCTCGTCTTAGTGCTAAAGCTTTATGAACTGAGGCTGAAGCCGTCAATATGAGAGCACGGTACAGGCACGGACGCTCAGCCATAAATCAGCCCAGCGAACAAAGACTGCACCGTTAATGCCACGCGGTCTAGTCCGCCTCCACCGCCAGGGGGCGCTACAAAACACTGCACGATCGCCGCATGTGCTCATGGCTGCACAGCCACCAAACGTGCCAGTTTGCTCCCCGAGGCAGCAGGCCAAGCACGGGAATGGTGGCACCAGAGAGCCGCCTGCCTAACCGACTATTTACCTGGGGTCCTCGAACTCCACGAAAGCAAAAGGCGGGCCTCCGCGCCGGTTCTTCAGGTCGATGTCTCGGATGGCGCCGTACTTGTAGAACACGTCCTCTATGTCCTTGGTGCGGATGTCTGGCGGCAGGTTCCCCACATAGATCCGACAGTCGTTATTACCCGCCGGCCCCCTTATCACACCACCCCCTGACAAATCCATTGGAAAGGAATGAGTTCAGAGAGGAGGCTAGATTAAAAAAAAAAAAGAAATGGCAGAAGCTAATGGCGCTTATCAGCTGCAGCCAACGGAGCAACCTAAAATGGCGACTACAAGAGCGCTCTTCCTTTCTTTGCACCGCCTCGCGCACGGATACAGCAGATGTGAGAGAATGTAACCTTCCGCGCACACGGCGCTCTGTGGAGGAGGAGACACGCCGCGATACTAGAACCTACTAAGGAGGCAGTGCACCGTGAGAAGATTATTTATGCGGGAAAGCCGAGCTTCCCTTCTGTCTCTCACACAGATTGGTCGGGGCGCTATCAGGCTGCAATGATGTCATCGGAGAAGAGTACTTCTCCTTCACCGATTGGCTGGGCTAGTCTTTGAAAACGGAAACCCGCCCCCCATCTTGCCTTGGTTTTAGCGCGCTTTGCTCTGCTCTTTGTTCTCTGATTTATTCGTGTAATGGAGGGTTTTTTTTGTATGCCATAGCAGAGATAGTTTTAGCCCCCAACCTGTCTGATGGTTTAGCCTGTGCCGTTTTATATGCAGTACAGTGTTATCTGAGGTTCAGTTTTGGAATGGATATGCTGTGAGGTAAATATGTAGATAGATATGCTGACCATTCCCTACAGCAATAGTATACTGTAAACATTTTATTTATAATGGGCCCTTGCAGGGTTATGCAGTCATGTGCTGGTGTTCACCACATACAGGGCAAAAGGGGAAGCTGCCCTGGGCCCTGTCATTGCTGTGGGGCCCAAAGCAGCTGCCACTTAAGCCCTGTGTTGCCCGCAGTTTTCTTTGAGTAGTGGGTGCAGCCGATTCTAACCTCCCCCCGCTGTCTCTCACCTCACAATATGACGAGAGAGGGACAGCTGCAGGCTTTATCTGCTTGAGCCTACCTGCTTCTCCCTCTGTCAGGAGCTATGGACTGGAGTGACCGGGAATAACAGAGCAGCGCTCCGTGTTCCCACCCCTGCCTGACAGACCTGTGTAGCGCACGGCTGAGTAAAGTGTTCTGGCTGTGTGCTACGGGTCTGATAGATGGAGACTGTTGCACTGCTGTGTCATCAGGTGAGAAAGAACAACGGGGGGGGGGGGGGATGGATACACATGTGCAGAGAATTGGGTGTGGTGGAGGAGGGGGGTACAGAGATAAACGTGGATGGGTGGGGGTACAGAGGTGGACGGAAGGATACAGAAATGAATGTCGGGGTACAGAGGTGGATGGAGATACAGAGGTCAACATTGATGTGAGGTGTACGGAAGAATACAGAGGTGGTCAGGGGATACAGATGTGGATGGGGGATACAGAGGTGGACGGGGGAAACAGATGAACTGTGGATGGGGGGTGGTGCAGAGGTAGACGGGATACAGAAGTGAGCTGTGGATGGAGGGGTACAGGCGTGAACATGGAATACAGAGGTGAGCTGTGGATGGGGGGGGGTACAGAGGTTAGCTGTGGATGGAGGGGTACAGACGTGAAGGGGGGGGTACAGAGGTGAGCTTTGGATGGAGGGGTACAGACGTGATCATGGAATACAAAGGTTAGCTGTGCATGGAGGAGGGGGGGTACAGAGGTGAGCTGTGGATGGAAGGAGGAGGAGGGGGGGGTACAGAGGTGAGCTGTGGATGGAGGGGGGGGGGTACAGAGTTGAACTATGGATGAGGGTGCAGAGGTAAGAAAAGTGGTGTGCAGAGGTGACCAATAGATGGTTACCTTGGTGGGGGGAATATGCAAGTACTGCCCCTTGTGCTGATTTTTTTTCTGTGCCCTGTATGATACAAACAACTCACAGTACACACTCCCAATCCCTGTGTCATCCTGGACTCCTCTATCTCCCCTTCCCCCCCCCCCATCATCCTGGACTCCCCTATCCCCCCCACATTATCTTGAACTCCCCTATCCCCCACAATCATCCTGGACTCCCCCTATTCCCCCCCCAAATCATCCTCGATGCCCATATCTCCCCCCCCCCCCAATCATCCTGGACTGCCCTATTCCATATCTCCCCCCCATCATCATCATCATTATTCTTACACAGGATTTATATAGCGCTGACAGTTTGTGCAGCGCTTTACAAGATGAGGGCAGACAGTACAGTTACAATACAATACAATTCAATACATAAGTTTACGTGTGTTTTTTGGAATGTTGGGGTGGAGAGAAAATTTGCATGGGGGTGCCCCAAGAAAATGTTTGCCCAGGGTCCAATCAATATTAAAGACAGCCCTGACCACATACTATCACATTCATACAGAGCCCTCCAGTGACAAGCTGTCCCTGCTTCCAATCTTTGTCTATTCTTTCTTCCAGGTTTGTTCTTGCTGGTCGTTTGAATTGCCAGGCCACGATGGCGTCACTCCCACACTAGGGTTCCCACTTCATCCCTTTAAAACCAGACACATCAGCCTAGGTTCACATTGATGTGATTTGACATGTCAAATCGCATGCCAAATCGGCGGCTATTACCGACAATGGCAGTGGCACCATCTGAATCGGTACGACACTGACTTTGCGGTGCTGCACCGATTCCCAAATGTAGTTCCTGCACTACTTTTGGTGACTTTGGGGTGCAATTTGTATAGACATCTGTACAGCAACCTGCACAGATGTCTCTGACTGACATGCGGGTATGAAATCGTACGAGTTCAGCTGAACTTGCACAATTTTAATCCCGCTGTCAGTTGTGAACCTAGGCTCAATCTCACAGGTTCTGTGGCTGATTAAGGTGGTAATTAAAGGGTTTGTTAACCCACAATATTTACTTTATATAATCCGCTCGGTCTCCTAATGATATGTCCCCCTGTGTGTGTTGTGTATAATAAAAAAAACTGTATAAACCTTATATGTAAGCGCTGATCAGCAGTCACTTGATGCACTGCATCTCTCCTCTCCCCGTCTAACAGATGCAGTGGGAGGGGCCGAGATTCCCCCATTGACGTCAGTCTGGAGGAGAGATCCGGTGCACCACGTGACCGCTGATCAGCACTCACAGAAGGTATATATGGCTTTTTTATTTTTATAACACACACACACATATCGTTGGAATACAGAGTAGATTAAATAAAGTAAGACCTGTTATTAAATTGAGGTGCGCATCTTCACTGGTCTCACGATTCGATTACGATTATCTGGTCAACGGTTCAATTCCGCGATGCATCACAATTACCGACTAACTCCCACTTCCGCTTGGGCTACCTAGGCGGCCCTTTCTCCCTGCAATCTTCTGGGACACATCACAGGTCCCAAAAGATTGTCTGGCCATTCAGGACAGCGCAGTGAGACATGCGCACCCGGCTGTGAAGCTGCAAGCTGTCACAGCCGGATGCCCACAGTAGTATTGCTAGTGCCGTGGACAGGCGGGGGGAGAGAAGTGAGGGTTTGGGTGGCCACGTCGCTGGATTGTGGGACAGGTGAGTGTCTTTTTATTAAGACCCCATTCACACAGGGACGACTTGTCAGGCGACCTAGTCGCCTGACAAGTCGCCTCCCGTTCTGTACTATGGAGCCGTTCTAAGGGGAGCGACGCAAGTCGCTCCGACTTAGAAAAAGGTTCCTGTACGACTTCGGGGGCGACTTGGGGCGACTTGCATAGACTTCTATGCAGAAGTCGTTTTGCAAGTCGCCCGGGCATTCGTTTGCAGGTCGCCTCGCTGAGGCGACCTGCAAGTCGTGTTGCCCCTGTGTGAATGGGGTCTAAAAGTCAGAATATATTCCTTTTTTTTTTTTTTTTTTTTTTTTTTTGTAGCTGCTGACTTTTAATAAACAAAAAATTTACTGTAACTCCGCTTTGAATTAAAAATAACCTCACTCCCTTAACAAGTTCAGCCCCGGAAGATTTGGCTGCTGAATGGCCTGGCCGTTTTTTGCGATTCGGCACTGCATTACTTTAACTGACCATTGCGTGGTCGTGCGTTGTTGTACCCAAACAAAATTGACGGCCTTTTTTTCCCACAAATAGAGCTTTTTTGTTTAGTGGTATTTGATCACCTCTGCGATTTTTTTTTTTTTTTACAACAAAAAAAGAGCAACAATTTAAAAAAAAAACACTATTTTGTACTTTTTGCTATGACGTCACGGCGGCCCTGACGCTAGAGCGTGCTGGCTCCGAAGACCTCGGCAAGATGGCGTCGGAGTTCGGAACGCCATGAGGAGACAGCAGCTGGCCACGGACTACAGGTACCGGCTTTAAATAGGGGGGTAGTTCCAGGCAGCAGAGGCAGCATCACTGGGCAGGGAGCAGGCGTCCACTACTCGCTGTTGCAATGGAGCAAGAGGAGTCTACAGCCGCTTTGGAGGCCACTGGGGGTGAGTCTACCAGGCTGGAGGAGATAAGGAAGGGGGTGGCCCCCTATCCTTACCCTCATATGAGATCTCTGTTAAATGTTATTACTAGCTAAACAGGCTTCTTGTTTTTGCAGACACAGAAACCCAGAGTGTTGCCAGTAGACCGAGACCCAAAAACCCTTCCCGAACCAAAAGGTGTGGGTACTGCAATGACAAACTAGCAGCAGAGCACACCAAGCCGTTTTGTTATAAGTGCATTCATAAATTATCAGGGAAGGAAACTTCAGAGGTTATGAGAGATTTCCTCTCAGTACAATCTGAAATGCTGTCCACACTTAAAGCCTTTCAGGCTAGCATCAATACTAGACAGGATAGCAGAGAAGGCTCATCCTCCCAGGAAAGTGCCTTTTCTGTTGTTAAACAGGGGTGCACTACTCCCCAGAAACCCCTATCCTCTCAGGATTTGGAAGATGAGGCAGGGGAAGTGGAAGACCCCTGCCGTAGTCTCCTTGAGGAAGGGGAAGACGCAGAGGATAGCCAGGAGGAAGAGGGACACTCCAGACCTGGCCGACATTTTTTCTCTGCTGATGATATGGAGGGCCTCCTAGGGGCCATTTATGCTTCGGAGGAGATCCAAGAGCCAGAGGCACAGACTTCTGTACAGGATAGGTTGTATCAGGGGTTGTCTAAAGCTCAGTCCAGGGTCTGAAAGACATTGTTTTAAGAGAATGGAAGGAGCCAGAAAATAAACTTCAGAAGTTTAAAACCTGGAAACGCAGGTGTCCGTTTTAAGGAAGAGGCGCAGGAGAAGTTTTTTAAACTTCCCAAACTGGATGCATCTCTGGCCCAGGTATCTAAACAGTCTGACCTGTCTTTTGAAGACGCAGGTAATATTCTGGACCAGATGGACCGTAGGTCGGAAACCCTTTTACGCAGGGCCTGGGAGGCCAATGCAGCTACATTAAGTCCGGCTTTAGCTTCAGCCTGTATAGCTAGAAATACTAACATGTGGCTTAACAAGCTGACAGATCATGTGACAAGTACTTCCAAATCCAAGGATCTTTTGGATTCCCTGGAGGTAATTGGTAAAGCGGTAGCCTTTCTTGCGGATGCTGCAGTAGAGTCCGTGCGGACTTCGGCTAAAACAGCAGCTCTTGTTAATTCAGCCAGAAGAGCCATATGGGTTAAGACCTGGGATGGGGACCATACCTCTAAAACTAGGTTATGCGGCCTTCCTTTTGAGGGGTCTCTCCTGTTTGGTACAGGGTTGGACCAGACCCTCTCCAGATCTACGGAGAAGGGAAAGAAATTTCTCCCTTCGTCTTTCAGGACAGCACCTGGAGAGAGCGCAGCTCCACCCACTTTCCCAGGAAACACTGCAGTCAGTTTCTTTAAAGACCGGACACTTCCACCATGGCCTCAGTTGTAGTGTTTCCTCCGCCATGGTGGAAGCGCTGCAGGGAACCAGGGGTGTGCTGCGCTTTCTCCAGGTGGTGAAAGTATGGGCATACCGGATCGTCTTCTTCTTTTCCTAAGACAGCCCAGCATCCTCCCTGACGTGTGGGGGATTCTCCGGTGCCTCCTCCTCTTCATGCTCGGCGAGAGCCAGGCTGCGAGGGTCCCGCTCCTACAGACCGGTGGCAGGGCTGTGGAGTAGAGCGGCGTCTATTCCACGGGCCGCACGCCTTCCGGGTTCGGATGGCAAGCGCGTCATTTCCGACCGGGGGCGGGGCCTCGAGCGGCGCGACGCGGCTTCCGGTTCCGGCCGCTGGAACGCAGGAGGAGGGGCGGTCTCCACGGCTGATTTCATTTCCGGCCCTCACAGCGGTGAGCGGCCCGGAGAAATCAAATAAAAGAGCACAAACGCCGCTGTGTGTCCTGTCAATAATGGAGGACGATCAGACGGCGGTGGCAGGAGCAGGAGCCACGACAATCAGCCAGGCTCAGGTAAGCAGGGATACTGGTCTCTGTCTTTACTCTATGGGCATTTATAATGTTTATATATTATCCCTTCCCTAAAAAAAAAAAAAAAAAAAAGGGGGGAGCCTGCAGATCACTTGGTCCTGAGTACTAAAGGAGGGATAAGTGATTAATTATGTTTTAAGGTGGATCTGTGGGGTGATTCACCGGCTGTGGAACAGATCATAGGTGTTAAAGGGTTAACTTCCTTGGTGGTGTTTTTTTCTGTGTTCCTTTTTTATACAGCATGTAAGCTGTTGTTTGTGAAATATGGTTCAGCAATTGTCTTTTTTCCCTTGGGATATTGCAGAAGGCTAAAGAAAAGACCAAGCATGTCTCCCCTATTGTTAAAAGGAAGTGTCCCTCTTGTAAGGGGTTACTGAGGGATTCCTGGCCCAAAATATTATGCAAATCTTGCATTACGGACATAGTTAAGGAGGAGACAGCTCCTGCTAGTCCTGCAGCTCAACAAAGCGAATTGCTAAGCTCTTTCAGGAAGGAACTGGCAGACACCTTTGAGTCCTTCAGGTCCTACCTAGATAGGCGTCCAACGGCGCATAGCAGTGTGGTGCCACATTCTCAATCCTCTGTTTCAGCATCCAGAGGGGGCAGCGACTCAGAGGAGGAGGAAAGTAACATTTTACTAAATTCGGATGAGGAAGCAGAAGAAGTAAATGAAGCTTCTTCTTCTTCTAGGTACAAGTTATCCCTTGAGGAGGTAGATGATCTACTAAGAACAATTCATACTACCCTTAACATCACAGAGGATAAGGCTCAGCTATCCCTACACGATAAGATGTTCCAAGGCCTCGGGGAGGAAAAACACAGGGTTTTTCCTGTACATAAATTCCTATCAGAGACCATTAAGAGGGAGTGGAAGGATCCAGAGAGAGCCCCCTTCTTTTCTAGATCCCTCAAGCGAAGGTTTCCGTTTGATGAGGATAGCTCGCATATTTGGAATAAAAAGCCAAGACTGGACGCAGCTTTTTCCCAGGTATCTAGGAATACTGACCTGGCCTTTGAGGACATGGGTATCCTTAAAGATACCATGGACAAAAAGGCAGACTCCCTATTAAGGAAGGCATGGGATTCTTCTTTAGCAAATTTGAAGCCTGCCATGGCCTCAACGGTGGTAGCCAGAAATCTGGAACACTGGCTGGAGCAGCTGAAAGTCCACATTGAGGCAGGGACGCCTCGTAAGGATCTGCTAGATACGCTCCCGGTGTTATCAAAGGCGGTAGGGTATATAGCAGATGCCTCAGCGGAGTCAATCAGGATGTCAGCCAGATCCACAGCTCTGATAAACTCAGCTCGCAGGGCGTTATGGGTCAAGACATGGACAGGGGATACTGCTTCAAAGACAAAATTATGCGGTTTACCCTTTGAAGGTGATCTAGTGTTTGGCCCTGGGCTGGAAGCTATTCTTGACAGAACAGCTGACAAAAAGAAGGCTTTCCCTATAAAGAAGAAGGTACTTCCGCAAGGCAACAAAAATTTTCGTGCTTTTCGGAAAACCCCAGATACCAAAGAGGCAGGCTACAAAAGGCCTTGGAAGTCTCAAAGAGGGAGGGGTAAGTCAGGAGTACTTTTTCGCCCCCCCAACCACAAGCCCAAAAACCCAGTGACGGTCACCCAACTGTGGGAGCAAGGTTACAGACCTTCTTTTTACAGTGGAAGACTATAACAAGCAGCCAGTTTATCCTCAGGACCATCTTGGAGGGTTACAGGCTGGAATTTTCTCAACCTCCTCCTGTGCGTTTTTACATAACCCAGGCTCCCCGAGACTCAGAAAAGTCACTAGCAATGACCGCTATCCTGAAGGACTTGATGCTACAAAAGGTGATAGTGAACGTGCCCCCTGGGGAATTAGAACAGGGGTGCTATTCACACATATTTCTTGTGAAGAAACCGTCGGGAAAATTCAGGCTCATCCTGAACCTGAAGATTCTAAACAAGACTATCAGGTACAAGAAGTTCAGGATGGACACAATATTCTCAGTGAAGAATCTCCTGACCCCGGGATGTTTTATGGCTTCCATAGACCTGAGAGATGCATACTTACATGTACCAGTAGCATCAACATCTCAGAAACACCTAAGGTTTGCGATAAAACTGGGGGAATCTACCCTTCATCTCCAGTTCAGAGCTCTCCCTTTCGGGCTGTCATCCTCTCCGAGGATTTTTACAAAAATCCTGGCGGAGGCCTTGGCCCCACTCAGAGTAGAGGGGGTATCAGTCCTGCCCTATCTAGACGATCTACTAATTTTTGCCAAAACAAGGGACCTGTTAGTGAGAGATCTGGAAAAGACAATGAGACACCTGGTGGGTCTAGGATGGATAATCAACGAGGAGAAATCAAACTTGATCCCATCTCAGACCATACTATTCTTGGGCTACACGATAGATTCCATCCAGGAGAAAATTTTTCTCCCCGAAGGGAAGAGGGAGAAGCTTCAGGGGGCAGTGAAGAAGACGCAGACAAATATGCCAATCTCCATAAGAGCAGCTATGTCGGTCTTAGGGCTACTCACTGCGACTATTCCAGCGGTGCAGTGGGCACGTCTACATGCAAGGGAGCTCCAGCAGACAATTTTAACGAGTTGGTCCTATGGAGAGTCCCTAGAAAAATTAATAAGGATACCTGCGCGGGTTCAGAGGAAGCTTTGGTGGTGGAGAAATCACTCAAACCTGAACAGGGGTCTGCTCTGGAGTTTTCCTTTGCAGAAAAGATTAACAGACGCAAGTTCCTGGGGTTGGGGCGCCCACCTGGACGAGCAGATGGCTCAGGGGAGTTGGACAGACTGGGAAGCCAGAAAGTCCTCCAATTGGAGAGAGCTGAGGGCTATTCTCTTGGGTCTATGGGCCTTCGAAAGAACAGTCCGGGGCCATCATGTTCAGGTCCTATCGGACAATGCCACAGCGGTGGCTTATATATCAAGGCAGGGAGGAACAAGGAGCAGGGCTCTGCTATCCTTGGCACTCCAGATTCTAGCCTGGGCAGAAAACAGGCTAAACTCCATAACAGCGATACATCTGAAGGGAGATTTAAACCTTCTAGCAGACTTTCTGAGCAGAGAAAGAATACTGGAAGCAGAATGGAGTCTGAATGTAGAGACTTTCCAACAACTAGCAGAAAGATGGGGAATGCCCCAAATAGATCTTTTCGCATCCCAAAAGAATGCAAAAGTAGAGGCCTTCTTCTCACTGAACAGGCAGGATCAGGCAGAGGGATTGGATGCATTAGCGCAGCCATGGAAATTCCAGTTGTGCTACGCCTTTCCCCCCTTTCAGATGATCCCCTGGGTCTTAAGAAAGCTACAGAAAGAGAACACAACTATGATTCTGGTGGCTCCTTTCTGGCCCAAACGGGCTTGGTTCGCAACAATACAGGGGATGGCGGTGGAACCTTATTGGGAGCTTCCGCTTCGGAAGGACCTCCTAACGCAGGGCCCCCTTCATCACCCAAATACCCAGCATCTCAGGTTGACAGGTTGGTTACTGAGGAGCAGATGTTAAAAAATAAGGGCCTTTCAGATAAACTGGTCTCTACCCTGCTGAATAGTCGTAAGGAGGTTACCAGGGCCATCTACTTCAAAACGTGGAAGCGATTTAATAGCTGGTGTGCGACTAGGATACTTTCGCCACAGGAAATTGCTCCAGTGCTAGAGTTTCTCCATGAGGGAATGGAGATGGGGTTGGCAGCTAGCACCCTAAAAGTGCAGGTAGCTGCATTATCGGTTTTCCTTGAGAGGCAATTATCAAGGGAGCCGCTTATTAGGTTTTTCAAGGCATTGGCCAGAGCTAGGCCAATACCTTTTAAGTTTTTCCTAGATGGGACCTGTCTGTGGTTCTGCGGGGTCTAATCAAAGGGCCTTTTGAACCTCCAGAGGAAGCATCAATCAGGCTATGGTCGTTAAAGATAGTCCTGTTAGTAGCAGTAACTTCAGCTAGGAGAGTAAGCGAGTTACAAGCTCTTTCCATAAGAGAACCCTTTTGTTATATTTTTCCAGACCGGGTAGTGCTAAAAACTGACCCGGGTTTCTTGCCAAAGGTGGCATCAGCATTTCATAGGGAACAAAAGATAATTCTCCCTACCTTTTGTCCTAACCCGTCCAGTGCTAAGGAGAGATCTTTCCATTCCCTGGACGTGAGAAGGTGTTTATTACACTATATAGAGATAACGAAAGATTTTAGAAGATCAGATTCGCTCTTTGTTCTCTTCTCTGGTCCACGGAAGGGGTATAGAGCATCCAAAAGCACCATAGGTAGATGGCTCAGAATGGCCATCAGCGAAGCTTATAAAGCTTCAGGAGCAGAGCCCCCTAAGGGGGTAGTAGCCCATTCAACAAGGGCAGTAGCAACGTCCTGGGCAGAGAGGGCAGGGGCTTCCCCGGGTCGGATCTGTAAAGCGGCCACGTGGACAAGTTTCTCCACCTTCACCCGCCACTACAGGTTGGACTTGCTATCAGCAGTGGAACAGTCGTTTGGCAGGAAGGTCCTGCAGGCGGTGGTCCCACCCTAGAGTAAGTACTCTTTTATCATCTCCAGGTGCTGTCCTGAAAGACGAAGGGAGAAAACCCTAGTTAGACTTACCGGTAACGGTATTTCTACGAGTCTTTCAGGACAGCGCCGATGACCCGCCCTAAGTTTTGAGGTTGTAAGATGTGTTATTGCTGTGTTCTGCTTATCTAATTTCAGCATGGCTGGAGGTACTCTATGAACAACTGAGGCCATGGTGGAAGTGTCCGGTCTTTAAAGAAACTGACTGCAGTGTTTCCTGGGAAAGTGGGTGGAGCTGCGCTCTCTCCAGGTGCTGTCCTGAAAGACTCGTAGAAATACCGTTACCGGTAAGTCTAACTAGGGTTTTCCAGTAAAAAGGCCAAGAGATTTTTTCGAGGCCCCCAGGTCAACAACCGGTTTAAGGACCGTAAGGAAGGAAAGAAGTGGGGTGTTGGAAAAGCCAAACAGAAAGGAGCTCTCCTTTTCTCTGGCCCTAAGGTCGCAGACAAGGATCCTAAGTGACGCCAGCACCAAGGTGGGAGGGAGGCTGGCACAATTTTTCCCACAGTGGGAGCGGGTAGCCTGGAGCCCTCTGGTCCTTCAGTGGGTAAGAGAAGGCTAGAGTTTGCTTCCAGGCCTCCACAGACATTTCTACTGACCTTTTTACCCAGAGAAAAACCAAAGGCCATAGGACTCATGGTAAATATCGAGCAGTTGGCGAGTCAACGTCATTCTCCCAGTTCCGGCAGATCAGCAAGGAAAGGGTTTTTATTCCAACGTCTTTGTAGTTCCCAAACCGTCCGGGAAATTCAGGTTAATCCTGAATCTAAAGAGATTAAACACCTTCCTGCGATACAAGAGGTTTCATATGGAATCGGTCTACACGGTCAGAAAACTTTTGTTAAAGGATGTTTTCATGGCTACCATAGACCTGAAGGATGCATATCTGCATATTCCCATTCTACCACTACACCAGGTATTCCTTCGCTTTGCTATTCGCACAGATCAGGGTACCCAGCACTGGCAGTTCCAGGCCCTACCCTTTGGGCTGGGGGCCAGCCCAAGGGTATTTACAAAGATCCTTGCAGAGGTCATCTCCTACTTGCACCTCCAGGGGATTTCGCTGATACCGTATCTAGACGACCTGTTGGTCTACAACCTTTCCAGGGAGTCCCTTCTCCGGGATATGGACAAGGTGATTTCCACCTTGGAGTCCCTGGGATGGTTAATAAGTCACGAGAAATCCTCACCGACTCCTTCTCAGACCAAGCTCTATCTGGGCCTGTGGGTGGACTCAGTGGGGCAGAAGCTGATCCTCCCGCAGGAGAAAATAGAAGCACTGATTACTTCAGTGACTTCAATCCGGCACCTGAAGGTAGTTTCCAGAAGAGTGATCATGAGGATTCTAGGTCTCATGACTTCATGTATTCCGGCAGTTCCTTGGGCCCAGCTCCATTCAAGACCCCTGCAAAACTTCCTTCTATCCTCATGGGATGGAAAAAAGGAATCCCTGGATACTCTGGTTGCCATCCCTCAAGGAATAAGAAATTCCTTACTTTGGTGGCTCAACCCCCGAAAGTTGGGGGCAGGTCATCTTTGGTCCCAGCTCCAGCCGGTCAGAATAACGAACGATGCGAGCTCGTGGGGATGGGGGGCCCATCTAGAAGAACTCCAAGCTCAGGGGCTGTGGGACACACGACAGAGTACGGCGTCCTCCAATTTCCAGGAATTGTTAGCTGTCAGGGAGGCTCTAATAGCCTTCGAGAGCAGGATCAAGGGGAAAGAAGTTCAGATCCTCTCCGACAATTCCACGACAGTGGCCTTTCTGAACCGTCAGGGGGGTACACGGTCACTTTCCCTAATGAATTTGACACAGGAGATTCTAGAATGGGCGGAGCAAAGGATACCGTCCATTTCTGCGGTACACATAAGGGGAGTTTTCAACATAAAGGCAGACTTCCTCAGTCATCAGACAGTACAACAGGGAGAATGGGAGCTGAACCCCGAAGTTTTCACCATGGTCTGTCAACAGCTAGGTACACCGGAGATAGATCTCTTTGCCTGCAGGTAAAACAGGAGAGTCAAGCGATACTTTACTTTTCCCTCTGCAGGGAGCGGGGGTCCGAGGGGGTGGACGCATTGGCTCAGGAATGGGATTTCAGTCTGGCTTATGCTTTTCCTCCCTTAGCTCTGATTCCAAGAATCCTTCAAAGACTGAGTTGGGCCAGGGGCAATTTGATCTTGATTGCCCCCTGGTGGCCCAAAAGGTCCTGGTTTCCCACGTTGTGGAACTGGGCGGTTTTACCTCCGGTTCAGCCTCCAGAACGTCGGGATCTTCTGCTTCAAGGTCCTCTTTACCTTCCGAACCCCGGTTTCTTCAGGTTGACAGCCTGGCTGTTGAAAGGGAGTGCCTGCGCAACAAGGGGTGTTCAGAGAAGGTGATTGACACCCTGTTACTGAGTAGAAAGCCGGTAACAAGACGCATTTATGCCAGGGTCTGGGGGGCTTTCTCCCGTTGGTGTGAAGCGAGAAAAGTTCCCCAGAAAGAAATTCCAGTTATCTTAGACTTCCTACAAGAGGGCGTAGACCGAGGTTTAGCCACCAAGACTCTGAAGGTTCAGGTGGTGGCTTTGTCTAGTTTTCTGGATGTTAAATTAGCTCTAGATCCTTTTAATTAAGAGATTCTTGTCGGCTAGAGAGAGGCTTTCCCCGGTGCAAATGAAGGAATTTCCACCGTGGGATTTATCTTTAGTCTTGGAAGCCCTGACCAGGGCACCTTTTGAGCCGTTGGCTCAATCTTCAGTTAGACTGATTTCGTTTTAAAACCGCCTTCCTTCTGGCTGTACAGCCAGAAGGGTGGGCGATTTGCATGCTCTTTCTATGAAGGAGCCCTTTTTCCGTCTGTTAGAAGACAGAATTATTCTCAGGCAGGACCCTTTGTACCTTCCCAAGGTGGCTTCACGCTTCCATAGGTCACAGGAGATTATTTTACCCTCCTTCTGTCTCAATCCACAGAACGAGAAGGAAAGGGCCTTCCATATGTTAGATGTCAGAAGATGTCTGTTGCTTTACCTAGAAAAGGTTAAAGAGTTTAGGAAGACTCAGCATCTGTTGGTCAGTTTTTGTGGAGTTCGAAGAGGCAAACAGGCCTCTAGAAGGACCATTGCTAGATGGATTAGACAGGCTATTGCCCTAGCTTATAAGCATTCAGGTCAGACGGCTCCAACTAATCTTAAAGCTCACTCTACAAGGTCTCTGGCAACCTCTTGGGCAGAAAGCCGGAGCATCTGTAGATCAAATTTGTAAGGCAGCAACGTGGTCAAGCCAGAACACGTTCCTGAAACATTACAGAGTGGAACTTCTGTCACCCCAGGACCTGGCCTTCGGCAGAAAGGTCCTGCAAGCGGTTGTCCCTCCCTAAGGTAGGCCTGAGCTACTTGCTCTTCTCTCAGGGTGCCGTCCTGGAAGACGACTTGAGAAAATGACCAGTTACACTTACCGGTAACGGGGTTTCTGGGAAGTCTTCCAGGACGGCAGGCCTACTTCCCACCCGGTTTGTATTATTATATAGTGGTACATTGGAGGTGTTTTTGTTTCACTTTCATGCACTGGTGTGGGTCAATACTTTTGCACAACTGAGTGCAGGGAGGGGCGGGATTTTTAACCTCTATCTTGATTGTGTTTCCTGTCAGGAGGACCAGTCATCTCTCAGGGTGCCGTCCTGGAAGACTTCCCAGAAACACCGTTACCGGTAAGTGTAACTGGTCATTTTTTGATTCTCAGTATATAACAAAAGTCACACCATCAATCTCCTGAAGAAACTATCGAGTGAAACATGTCGAGAGTGGTAGTGCTTTGCCTGTATTAACTTCCTAAATTCAATGTTCTTTTGTAATATGGTTGTAATTTTCTTTCTCATGTTTTTATTTTAAGATTTAAATAAAATTATTGAAATTTTATGTAACCTGACAATTCTTGACCTTTATACCTTTAAACACCTTAAAAGTCCTGAGGTTTGTTACCTCTTTGCCCCCTCCTTTTTTCTATATTTGTTTATTTGGGATGTGGTGTTCTAGTTTGGATTCCTTCATCTTGTCTCTTTTTTTGTCACTTTTTTTGTTTATAGCGCAAAAAATAAAAACCACAGAGGCAATCAACTACCACCAAAAGAAAGCTCTATTTGTGGGGAAAAAAAGGACATCAATTTTGTTTGGGTGCAACGTTGCATGACCGCGCAATTGTCAGTTAAAGTGCCGAATCACAAAAAGTGCTCTGGTCAGGAAGGAGGTAAAATCTTCCGGGGGGTGGAGCGGTTAAGTACACCTTGCTAGTACCAGGTTGGAACCCCTTTTGTCTTCAGAACTGCCCTAATTCTTTGTGGCATAGATTCGACAAGATGTTGGAAACATTCTTCTGAGATTTTGGTCCATATTGACATGGCATCACGCAGTTGCTGCAGATTTGTCAGCTGCACATCCATTATGTAAATCTCTCGTTCCAGCACATCCCAAAGGTGCTCTATTGGATTGAGATCTGGTGATTTTGGAGTACAGTGATCTCATTGTCATGTTCAAGAAACCAGTTTGACATGATCTGAGCTTTGTGACATGGTGCATCATCCTGCTGGAAGTAGCCATCAGAAGATGGGTACACTATAGTCATAAAGGGATGGACATGGTTGGCAACAATACGTTTTTACAATTATTATAATAAGGGGCCCTAACTGTGCCAAGAAAATTTACCATTACATCACCAGACTGAACCATTGATACAAGGCAGGATGGATCCATGCTTTCATGTTGTTTATGCCAAATTCTGAACCTACCATCTTAATGTCGCAGCTGAAATCGAGACGCGCCAGGCAACATTTTTCCAATCTTCTATTGTCCAATTTTGGTGACCCTGTGCGAATTATAGCCTCAGTTTCCGGTTCTTAGCTGACAGGAGTGGCACCTGGTGTGGTCTTCTGCTGCTGTAACCCATCTGCTTCAAGGTCTGATGTATTGTGTGTTCAGAGATGGTATTCCGTATACCTTGGTTGTAACAAGTTATTTGAGTTACTGTTGCCTTTCTATCGTCTCAAACCAGTCTGCCCATTCTCCTCTGACATCAACAAGACCTTTTCGTCCACACAACTGCCGCTCACTGGATATTTTCCATTTTTCGGACCATTCTCTGTAAACCTTTGAAATGGTTGTGCGTGGAAATCCTAGTACATCAGCAGTTTTTGAAATAGTTAGACCAGCCCATCTGGCACCAACAACCATGCCATATTCAAAGCCACATAAATCCCCATTCTGTTGTTCAGTTTAAACTTCAGCAAGTTGTCTTCACCACATGTAGATGCCTAAATGCATTGAGTTGCTGCCATGTGATTGGCTAATTAGCAATTGAACAGGTGTACCTAATAAAGTGACCAGTCAGTGAGCGTATATGCACAGTACTTACAGATAAGACCCATTATAAAATCACCTGTAGGTACACATTTATGAACAAGAGTTTACTACCAATTTTCTGCTTTAGTAGCTGTCTGCATTCAATATTTTCCAAACCACTGTGCAAGTGAAATCCAAACTTCTGTCTCCCTGTGCATTCCTGTATACTTGTTAGCATCTTAAAAAGGGAAGTCAGCAATTATAGCTCCAGTAAAGGTTTCTTTTAAGTCGGTTACAATTTTTTAAAAAATGACCACAGAATATTATTATTACATTTATTTTTATTTTTTTTGGTAGACCCTTTGTATGCCTCTTTTTGTTAAAACACAACTTGCCCTTTTTTTTTTTTTCTATCCTATTCTTCTTTTTAGAACTTGTACACTGTGGTTATACATACATACACTATGGTTTGGTTTTGTGTGTGTGTGTGTGTATATTGTACACTTTTAAAATCTTTAACCCCTTGTCAACTGCCCCCCGGTTGATTGACGGCGGGATAATGGCACTCCTGCAGGAATCGCCGTAGCTGTATGGCGGGCGCTTTAAAGAGTATAGGGGGTGCCTGCCGTGTGATGGAGCCAATGTTTGTGGCTGGTGGTCACCCACGATTGCTCCTGAGAAGGACAGAACAGAGATCTGTCAATATAAACAGACAGATCTCCGTTCGATGAGGGGAAAGTAGACTAATCTGTTACTACTGATTAGGAACAATGATCGGTCTCCCAACCCAGTTAGAAACACTCCCTAGGAGACACACAATTAACCTCTTGATTGCCCCCTAGTGTTAACCCCTTCCCTGCCAGTGACATTTACACAGTAATCAGTGGCTATTTATAGCACTGATCGCTGTATAAATGTCAATGGTGTCAAAAGTGTCCGATCTGTCTGCCACAATCCTGATTAAAAATCACAGATCGCTGCCATTACGATTAAAAAAACATTTAAAAAAAAAAATTATAATAAAAATGCCATAAATATATCCCCTATTTTGTAGACGCTATAACTTTTGCCAAAACCAATCAATATACGCTTATTGCGAGTTATTTATTTATTTTTACCAAAAATATGTAGCAGAATACATACCGGGGGAAGAACTGAGGAAGAAATTTGTTTTTTTTTAAATATTTTTTTGGGGGGATCATTATTCTAGCAAAAAATTCAAAATTGTTTGTTTTTTTTTTTTTTGTTTATAGCGCAAAAAATAAAAACCACAGAGGTGATCAAATACCACCAAAAGAAAGCTCTGTTTTGTGGGGGGAAAAAAGGACATAAATTTTATTTGGGTACAGCGTCGCATGACCGTGCAATTGTCAGTTAAAGCGACGCAGCGCTGTATCGCAAAAAATTGCCTGGTTGGGAAGTGGGTAAAACCTTCTAGGGCTGAAGTGGTTAAAGTGACCCTAAATGATTATGCTTAGTCTTCAAAAATAATTCATACACGTCCACTACTTACAAACGGCAACTGACCCTTAGCAGGAGCACATGAAAGGGCGACGCATGTCAAACAAAGAAAAATTACCAGCTCAACTGCGATTCCAAACCCTGCATGTGATTCGCATTGCATTCGGACCAAACTCATGCAGGGACCCTTTTTGTTTTTTGTCCGCACCAGAATCGGATCGCATAGGTGTTCACACCCATGCAATCCGATTCCTGTCCGAATTCACAGTTCGCACTGCAATCCGATCTGGGGGTAGCATTAACTTTGTACTGCCTGCAAGTCAGATGTGATGCGGGAAAACAGGGATTTAGTTTGCACACATTTGCAAATACATGCGTAAGCTGCGACAAGGCACCCCAGTATTATCTGCAGTTCTAAATCTATATTTTTTTCAGAGGCCTCTAGTAGGGATCACATATGCAATGCATATAAAAAGTCTACACACCCCCGTTAAAATGTCAGGTTTCTGTGATGCATTAAAAAAAAAAATGCGACAAAGATAAATAATTTCTGAACTTTTTCCCCCTTAAGGCTTGGTTCACACCATTGCAAATTGGATACGGAATAGCAGGATCTTTTGACCGGCTCTCTATGGAGCCAGTTCACATATCTCCACAGCAGGTCCGGTGCTTTTGGAACGAAAACACTGGTCCATTTTAGGTCCGAATTCAGCCCAAAAATTGGGCTGAAATTAGACCCGAAACAGTGAACCAGCATGCAGCTCATATGTGAACCCAACCTTAATGTGACCTATAAACTGGACGTCTCTCCAAAATTGATGAAAAGACGAGAAGAAAACTGGTCAAGGAGGCTGCCAAGAGGCCTACAGCAACGCTTCTGGACCACCCGTACATTTACTGCGACAGGGTGGCCTGGCTGCGCAAAATCATGTACCTGTATGTGATGTTGTGCATGCAGTTTAGGGGGCGTGCCACTCCCGCTGTGATTGGACAGAGCAGGAGCCAATCAGCGGGTCTGGCAGCCGCTGATCGTTCACAGGAGAATAAACTAGGCAAACGGCGGATCTGTCAGGAAGGGAAAGAGAGATCTTGTGATTTAGATTTAAGATCTAAGCTGAATCGTGGATTTCTCTTTTCCTTCAGTGTGACACTGCCCCGCACAGTTAGTAAACTCCTTCCTATGGAACATTTAACCCTTTGATTGCCCCTGGTGATAACCCCCTTCCCTGCCAGTAATTGGTGCATTTTTTATAGCACTGATCACTGTATTCGTGTCACTGGTCCCCAAAAAGTGTCACTCCGTGTCAGATTTGTCCACCGCAATGTCGCAGTCCCGCTAAAAATCGCTGGCATTACCAGTAAAAAAATAAATAAAAGTCCCTAAATCTATCCCGTAGCTTGTAGACACTATAACTTTTGCACAAACCAATCAATATATGCTTATTGGGTTTTTGTTTACCAAAAATATGTAGAAGAATACATATTGGCCTAAATTGATAAAGAAATTTTACAGTAGCAGGGTTCTGGAACTTTAACGAGGCAAGGCCCTTTGCCTCCATCCCTATCAATATAGAAGAGAGGGCGAGAAATTGGGACTTTATATGAAGCACGTGGTGGTAAACAGATGAATTGATGGATTTAAGAATATTTATTAATTCATGTACATATATATAAAATATTAATATCAAAATTTAGAGCAATTTTTCATAACAGTAATCCTCATAAATTCAAAAACATCACATAATATTAATTCATGATCCAATAAACGTCATATGTACATATACACATGTTACATACTGTCTATATATCCTATAACCTTGCTACTCCCTATCATTGTTGGTAAAAAAAGTATTGCACAAGATGGCAAAAAGTTTCTTACATATAGTCATAAAAACTTGTATTATGTAAACGAATGATATAAAAATATTGTCAATGCATGATAAGTATAAAATATGACAGCTGTTAACTCGACGTGCCCTGCAGTATCTATCTATAATAAAGAGAATTATACATGTCTAGATGATCAAGGTAAAGAATTAAAGCAGCATAAGAACAGGAGACCTCCCTATCACACATCACTTACAAAAACTTATTTGTGTTGGTGGTATAGTGCTGGAAACCGCAAGTCAACTGAGGACGTCATTTCCGAGAACTGCGGGGGCATGCATAGCGATAGCAACCAAAAAAAGACAGCATCCATGGCAGACAGGCACTCAAATGGTAATCCTGGTGTGTAATGGGGATGGTGAAACTATGTAGGACCTCTGTGAAAAAGCGTAAGTTGGGGTTAACGATTGCGAAGATAAAACAACCAGGAAATAGGAAGAAAGAGGGAAAAGAAAAAAAAAGAAGAGGAAAAGAAGGAATGAGGAAAGTGATGGAAAGTGCCACCAAAAGAAAATAAAAAACTAGAATAAAAATGGAAAAAAAAAACAAATTTGAGAAGTGACTAGTGTAAGACATAGCATACCTTATATCGAGAAGTGAAAGCCGTAGGCTTATATAAAGTCCCAATTTATCACCCTCTCTCTTCTATATTGATAAAGACATTTTCTCAAGTAGTCTTCCAGGACGGCACCCTGAGAGATGACTGGTCCACCTGACAGGAAACACAATCAAAGAGGTTAAAACCCCCCGCCCCTCCCTGTGCTCCTCATTTTTCGATTGTGTTTCCCCACAGTTTTTTTTTTTTTTTTTCTATAGGACCTGAAGCCTGGGAGTCACCACAAGCTTGGGAAGCCTCTGGGTCCGGTAGGATTTCTGTATCCTTCCTGGGGGGGGTTTCCCCATTCACTTCCTTAGGGGGAGCAGCATTGGGAAGAGCCCCCCTAAGGACTGAAGGACCCTGGGTACAGTGGTGTACCCAGAACTTCAGGGGTCATTATCCTGTCTCCCCTCCTTACCTGTGCGGGTGCCGTGCAGAAAAGGAGTCCTGGGTGCCCTTTGGTGTATGCAGCATGTTGCCCTAATGAGTGGTGTAATGAGTACCTGCTAGCTCTCCCATCCATCTTTTCAGCCTAAGGCAGTGATTGCTGGTGAGGGGGTCGGGCGGCTGGCGATTCTATGCGTGGGGCGGTGAGCATTTCTGACCACCTGGTCGCTCTCCCCGTGGCTCGCGTGGGCTGTTTGCTGAGGATGGCGTCGCCCCTGCAGGCTGAGGGCGCTCGGCGCCATCTCCTCAGCGTCCGGTGGAGGAATGACATAGTTTTCACCTCAGCGCATCCCGTGTCATTTCTGGTTCTGGTCTCTGGCAAAATGGCGGCGCCTGATTAGGAGGATGCTCTTCTCATACAGAAGGACAGAGGCCAGGAGGAGCAGGCGCCCACTTCTCCTGTCCAGCTGGGTGTATGTCAGACGGAGGCTATCCACTATATACTGACACCAGCAGCAATGAAATGCAAGGAGAGGGCCACAGGGTCCACGGCCATGGAAGAGACCACAGGGGGTGAGTCAGACCGGCCGCCAGAGGTTTTGATGGGGGAGGGTACCCCGACTCTTTCCTCTGTGTGACACCGTGCCATTTTTTTAACTTTATTGCCTGTGTATCCTTTGTTTCAGGGAAGGACGCCACTGCCCATGAGGTTTCCAGCCGTCCCGTTAAATCCTCTGCCCACTCTAAAAGATGCAGAAATTGCAATGAGAAATTACCCCTGGACAATTCAAAACCCTTTTGCTTTAAATGTATTCAGAAGCTAACAGGGAAAGAAACATCTCAAGTTATGAGAGATTTTCTTACAATCCAAACTGAGATGCTGTCTACGCTTAAAGCTTTTCAGACTTCTCTCAAATCCAGGGACCCAGAACCTCATACCAGTAAAGAGGGTTCCTCCTCTCAGGAGGGCTCTGCCTCATCCAAGGGTTCTAAGAGGCGGCCAGAACCACCAAGATCTTTCCTTTTTCAGGATTCTGAGGTGGAAGAAGAGTCTGAGGCCCCTGATCAGGGATTTTCTGATGAGGGTCTAGTAGACAGCCAGGATGAGGAGGAGGGAGAGGACTACATGTCTGGCAGACATATCTTTTCAGCCGATGACATGGAGGGCCTTCTTGGAGCTATCTATGTGTCTGAAGAGATACAGGAGCCTGCGGCTCAAGTATCGGCTCAAGACAGAATGTATAGAGGCTTAGTCAAGCCCCAGTCCAGAGTCCTTCCAGTTCACCAAGCCCTTAAAGATATTATCCTGGGGGAATGGAAGGAACCTGAAAGAAAGCTCTTAAAATACAAGACTTAGAAACGTAGGTGCCCCTTTAAAGAGGAAGATGAGGAAACGTTTTTTAAAACTCCTAGATTAGACGCTTCCTTGGCGCAAGTATCCAATCAGTCCGATCTTTCCTTTGAAGACGCTGGCAACATCAAAGATCAGATGGATTGGTGAGCTGAGACCATTTTACACAGAGCTTGGGAAGCTAATGCTGTGGCTATGAGCCCCGCATTAGCTTCGTACAACCACCAAATCTGGTGCGCAGTTGAACTCAGCAAGGAGACCCCTGTGGGTCAAGACTTGAGATGGGGATAATTGTCTAAAACCCGTTTATGTGGTCTCCCATTTGAGGGTTCCCTCCTTTTCGGTACTAGTTTAGATCAGGCTCTTGCTGGGTGTACCGAAAAAGGGAAAACGTTTCCCACTAAGCCAAAATTAAATTTTTTCAAGGCCCCCAGGCGAAGAACCGTTTCCCAGATAAGAAGGGCTATTTTAACAGACGTTGAGGGTTTGGAAGAGGCAAGCAGAAGGGAAGTATTCTGTTTTTCAGCCAAAAGTCGACCAACAAAGTCCCTAAGTGACATAAGAGTGGGGGGAAGGCTTTCTCAGTGGGGAAGGGATTACGCAGAGCCCCCATATTCTCCAGATTATAAGAGAGGGCTACAGGCTGCAGTTTCTCATTTCCTCCCCCCAAGTTTCTCTTAACTCACTTGCCCAGGGACCCCTCAAAACATCAGGTATTCTGCACAATGTCAGAGAACTACCAAAACAGGGAGTCATAGTGTCAGTCCCAGAGGGTCAGCGGGGTCAGGGTTTCTACTCTCACATCTTCGTTGTTCCAAAGCCCTCAGGGAAATAAATATCGCCACGTTCTAAATTTGAGTCTGAATGTTTTCCTGCGGTACAAGAAGTTCCGCATGAAGAGCATTTATACGCTCAGAAAACACCTTCTGAAGGACATGTTCATGGTAACAATAGATTTGAAAGATGCCTATGTCCACGTCCCGATCTTTCCAGAACATCAGGTTTTCCTCAGGTTCGCAATTGCCTCAATGCAGGGAATACAGCACTGGCAGTTTGCGGCCCTTCCTTTTTGGACTGACATCCAGTCCAACAGTGTTTACGAAGGTTCTGGCAGAAGTTGTTGCCTTCCTGCATCTCCAGGGAGTGGCGTTGACCCCTTATCTAGATGACATTCTGATTTACAACCAGAGCCGAGATCACCTGCTCTCCGACCTAGCCAGTGTAGTGAGTACCTTGGAATCTCTGGGGTGGAACATCAGCAAGGAAAAATCATTGTTGCTACCTTCCCAGACAAAGGTCTATCTGGGATTCCTGGTGGATTCCTCAGAACAGAAACTAGTCTTACCTCAGGACAAAGTAGAGGGCCTCATTGCAGCAGTTACATCTCTGTTGGAGGCAGAAAAGGTCACTTTCAGAGTGATCATGAGGGTTCTGGGTCTAATGACATCTTGCATCCCAGCAGTACCACGGGCTCAACTACATTCCAGGACTCTTCAGCACTTCCTACTATCCTCCTGGGATGGGGAGAGAGGAACGCTGGACAACAAAGTTCCCATTCTAGGCGTGGTAAGGGAATCCCTACAGTGGTGGCTTTATCCTCAGAAGCTTCAGGGGGGCCTCCTTTGGGGCCAAGTTCAGCCCCTCAGGATAACGACGGATGCAAGTCCCTGGGGTTGGGGGGCCCACCTAGAGGAACTGCAAGCCCAAGGCTCCTGGGGCCGGGGTCAGAGAAGCACCTCCTCCAATTTTCGGGAGCTCTTGGCTGTTGGGGAGGCCCTAAAGGCTTTCGAGGGAAGGAGCAGGGGCCGAGAGGTCCAGATTCTTTCAGACAATGCTACAGCTGTGGCATTCCTAAATCATCAGGGAGGCACGAGATCTTGCGCTCTTCTGACCTTGGCACTAGAGATTCTTGGCTTGGCAGAGCATCAGATCCTCTCTATTTCAGCAGTGCATATAAAGGGAACATTAAACATCGAAGCAGACTATCTCAGTCGACAGCCGATTCTCCAGGGAGAATGGGAGTTGAATCCCAAAGTATTCAACTTGGTGTGCCTGCATTTCGGCAATCCAGAGATCGATCTCTTCGCTCGCAGGAAGAACAGAAGGGTAAAGAGATTCTTCTCTCTCTCCTATGAAGGGGGTTTGGAGGGTATGGATGCATTGGCCCAAGTTTGGAACTTCCAGTTGGCCTATGCTTTTCCCTCCTTGGGTCTAATCCCGAGAGTACTACAGAAGTTGTATCTCTCAGAAGGCAGTCTGATCCTAATAGCTCCATGGTGGCCCAAGAGGCTTGGTTTCCAACATTGTGGAGTTGGTCCATAGCCCCGCCTCAGCATCTTCCTGTTCGGCGGGACCTTCTCCTTCAGGGTCCAGCCTGCCACCCAGATCCCTGCTTCTTCAGGCTGACGGCCTGTAGTAGAAAGCCAGTTACAGGGCGTATTTATGCTAAGGCCTGGGGGGGGGGGTCTTCTCACGCTGGTGTCAGGCGAGGGGGACTTCCCAACAAGAGATCCCTGCCATCCTGGATTTTCAGTCCCTGGTTGCCAGGAACTGGCAACCAAGACGCTTGGGGTGCAGGTTGCAAGGGGCTAACCAAAGCTCCATTTGAACCGTTAGATCAGATTCCCCTAAAATTCCCCACTTTTAAGTTTGCTTTCCTACTGGCGATTACAACTGTACCTCCCGAAGGTAGCCTCGAAGTTCCATAGAACTCAAGAGATTGTGCTTCCTTCCTTTTGCAACAATCCCCAGAATGAGAGGGAAATTTCTTTTCATTGTCTAGATGTCAGACATTGTCTGTTAATTTATTTAGAAAAAGTTAGAGTTTAGCAGGTCCAGCCATTTATTAGTGTTTTTTTTTTTTTGTTTTCAAAAGGTTTTTATTGAGATTGTTGAAAGAAATACACATACATGTAAGAATGTATTAAGAGCGATAACCTACAGTGAAACTTGACAGCCGCAGTAAGTCAGAATTAGCAAGCATATTTACATTGATGTCTATGAGCAGCATGTATCACGGCAACAGATAAATTGAATTACATTCAGCGTTTGTAGGATATCATAATTCAGCGAAATCAACATAATAAAATCAAAAAGGGGGAGGGGACCAGAAACAAATCATAAAAAATTATGAAGGAAAAACAAAGAAGAAAGAAACCTTAAAACAGAGAACCAAAACAGGATAACCGAAATAAAATATAGCTTAGTTATGTTGGATGTTGCATGGTCAGTCTTGTAGCCTGAAAAGGAACCATGGATTCCATTTAATGTCAAAAATGGGTATAGAGTCATGAAGGGTGTGAAATATTTTCTCAGTTTTCTTAATAGAATCTATACGAGAAATAATTTGTGCAAAGGGAATTGAAGAGGATTTCCAGTGAAGAGCTATACCCCAGAGCGTAGCAATGCATATTGAGTGAATTAACCTCATCTGGGGTTTGGAGATCTCAGGGATATCTTGAAATAAAATGCAATGATGGAAGGTGAGGTGAACAGGGCTTCCCACCAATTTGTCTATCATAGTTAGAACCTCCTTCCAGGTAGGTTGCAATTTTTCACATTCCCAAAAGATGTGAATGTATGTACCTAATTTAGAGCAGCCTCTGAAGCAGAAAGGAGAGGAGTGAGGGAAGAATTTTTGTATGCGTGTAGGGGTATAATACCATCTGGTTGTTAGCTTAATGGCAGTTTCTTTTATAGAAAGGGATTTTGAGCATTTACATATGTTCAACCATCCCCTGTCCCAGTCTATGACATCTTGGTCCAGTGCTAGGTCTTGTTCCCAAAGTGATCTGTATTTCAGGGTCGGAGAGTCCTCAACCATGACCAGGGAACTATGGATCTGTGAGATAAGGCCCCTCTGACGAGGAGCCGCACGACACACATCCTCATATAAAGTAGAGTCTGCTGAGTAGGGGGGGGGGTAGTGGTGTTGAAAAAAATGTCTTATCTGAAGGAAGTGATAAAATTCCCTATCCGGGATAAGAAAACGGGCTTTAAAGGACGCAAATGAAATCAGTTTGGAGTTTTCTAAGAAGTCGTTTAATGTGATCAGGTTATGTTGGGTCCATCCGTCAAACAATTCCGGATGAGTAAAGGCAGTTGGGAATCTTGGGTCACCAATATAAGAGGCACCCAGGGATGGTTGGGAAATGAGATTGTATTTTTTCTTATATGTGTTCCATAGTGCTAAACTGACTGCGACTATTAGGTTTTTGTTAGAGACTTCTGTAAGGAGGGGGCAGGAAGACCACGTCAAACCTGGTAGGTACAATGGGGAGATAGAGTCTTGTTCGAACTTTACCCAAGGGACCCTGGAATCTCTAATGTTCCACTGAGCTTGTTGCGCAAGTCTGCAAGCAATGAAGTAAAGCCAGATACGGGGAACCCCTAAGCCTCCCCTTTTAGAGGAACGATAGAGAACCTCTTTGGCAAACCTAGGGGGTTTATCTTGCCAGATAAATTTGTTCATGTATATTTGAAAGGTGAGGAGGTAAGATTTAGAAACCCTGATGGGGAGGGAACGGAAGAGGTACAACAATCTGGGAAGTATCACCATTCTAAGGGCTGTGATTCTACCTAGGAATGAGATACGCAGCTGAGACCAAGAGTGGAGTGTTTTCTTCAGTTTAGAAATCATAGGGGGGTAATTATGGTCAAAAAGTTTGCCGAAGTCTCCGGCCAGATCAATGCCCAGATATGATAGAGAAGTATCCCTCCACACAAAATGGAAGGTATTTTTAAATTGTTGAATTTCATCTGGGGAAAAGCCCAGAGGTAGGGCGATCGATTTCGAGACATTGACCTTAAGGCCGGAGACCCCGGCAAAGTGTGAAAGAGTTTGGAGGAGATTAGGTAGGGAAATGTGAGGGTTCGTTAGAAACAAAAGGACGTCGTCTGCGTACATACAAAATTTATAGGATGATGAGCCCTTGGTGTAACCTGAGATGTTTTGATTGTTAAGGATCGCGATGGCAAGGGGTTCGAGGGCGAGGGCAAAAATCAGTGGGGAGAGTGGGCAGCCCTGGCGAGTGCCTCTACCAATGGGGAAGAACTCGGAATTGCATCCCGGGATTTTAATTCGTGTTTTGGGGTTCACATAAAGGGCACGGAACCCCTGTAGAAATTCCTCCTGGAATCCCATTCGTTGCAAGAGTGTATTAAGATAGCTCCAGGAGACACTATCGAACGCCTTGTGTATGTCTAGGCTAAGTAGAAATAATTGACGAGAGTTTAAATTGGAGTCTTGGATAATGTTAGAGGCTAATCTAATGTTATCTGTTATGAATCTATGGGGGATGAAATCAGACTGGAATGGTGAGATAAGAGAGGAGATTATGGAGGCCAACCTGTCTGCAAGGATTCGGCTGAATATTTTTACATCAATGTTCATGACGGATATCGGCCTATAATTTTGGGGAAGTAGATGATTTTTATTGGGCTTGGGAATCAGGGACATGTTTGCGAGTAACATCTCCTCCGGGAAGTCCCCTCCTTGTAGGATCCAATTGAATAATTGAACTAAGCCAGGGGAGAGTAAGGTGGCGAATTTTTTGTAATAAATGGCTGAAAAGCCATCAGGGCCAGGGGCAGAGCCAGATTTTAGGGATTTAATGACGTTGAGAACTTCTGAAGGGGTGATGGGGGCATTGAGTTTCTCAGTCTGTGAAGTTGAGAGGGAGGGAATGTGGAGGTCTTGAAACCATGCGTCGTCTGCAGGGGAAGGGGGGTTTGGGTTTGGAGAGAGGAGGGAGGAATAAAATTGTTCGAAAATTTGGAGGACCTCCTTGGGGTGAGAAATGGGTGGGCCTGTATTTGAGGAAAGTTTATAGACATGCGTGGGGCGGAATGACTGGTGAAGCTTTCTTGCGAATAGGGTAGAGGAGGTGTTGTTGTGTAATAGAATTTTGGCTTTGGACCAGCGGAGGTCTTTTTCAATTTTGGAGGCTAAAAGGGAGTCTAGTTCGAGGCGCTTTTGGTCTATTATTTTCCTAGTGGATTCTAAGCCTAATATGTTAGTGTTTTTGTAAATGCGATCCAGGTCTGTAGTAAGAGATAAAATCTTTTGTCTGTGGTTCTTATTGTGAGAAGAGGCTATGCTGATCAATTTACCCCTTATGACGGCTTTGTGGGCTGTCCATAAAATGGGGAGGGGGGTGTCAGGGAGGGCGTTAAGGGAAAAGTATTCATCAATTGCTTTAGCGGTTTCAGATTCAACGAGAACGTCTGAAAGTAATGCCTCGTTCAGTCTCCAAGTGTATGGTGTAGGGGCCAACCCTATAAATTCGGTGGTAAAAGATGTCACATGATGGTCTGACCAAACACAGGGGTAAATCGTAGCTTTGGTGGAATTCGCCAATATAATTGGGGTAGTATATATGTAATCTAATCTGGCGTAGCTTTTATGGGGGTGCGAGTAAAAGGTAAATTCCTTGTGCCCTATATTATGAGTTCTCCAAGTGTCAACCAGTTGGTGATCTAAGAGGCCCTGGGTTAGAGACCTGGGGAACGCCTTGGAGATCACAGTAGAGGAGGATCTATCCAGAGAAGGATTAGCTACTAGGTTGAAGTCTCCTCCTATTATGATATGAGGAGAATTCAAGTAGGTCAGTTTATCAAAAAATGATTTGAAAAAGGAGGCGGGTGCGTCATTCGGGGCGTATACACTGGCGATAGTTATCTCTCTATTATGTAGCACCCCTTTTATAATCACAAATCTGCTATCTTTGTCTTTAAAACATTGTTTAACCTCCATTGGAAGAGAAGAATGAAGGAAGATGGCGGCACCCCTGCTCTTGGATGAATAAAGGGAGTAAAACGATTGGGGAAAGTTTCTATGGAAGAATTTAGGGTGTGAGGTATGGGCAAAGTGTGTCTCCTGTAACAGAAGAATCTTAGCACCAATCTGCCCATACATGTCAAATGCCTTACGTCTCTTCGTAGGGGAGTTGAATCCCTTCACCTTATGTGAAATACATGTGATAGCCATTTTCAGTTAATTGGGACCTATCTAGTGATAGAGGGTTTAAAATGTGCCATCCTAGAGGATAATATTGTGTATTCAAATTAGGGTGTAGTGTATCCAGCAGGGGTGCCTCCACTCTCCCATCCGACCAGCCATCTACCCCAGGAGTAAACATAACAATCTGAGAAGCAACAACAACAGGTTTGGTGGTTTCATGAGGGTACAATAATATAAAAAAAAGTTTCAGGCTTTGCGTTAGCTGACAAGCTGTAAAGTAATGGTTATTAATACTTAAAAACCAAAAAAATAAAGAGAGGAAAAAATAGCAACAAAAACAAAAAAAACAAAACCAGGATGTGGAAGACCGCATCCAAACTGGATCAGGTAGAGAGAAGAGAGAGAAAGTTCTCTTCCTGATGCAAAAACAGCAACTTACGAGACAACTAGGTCTCAATCCCAGCAAAACCGTAAAAATAAAAAAAATCTTTGCTCTCTGGGAGGGGAACACATCAAACAGCTCCAAGGGACAGTCGCGCTAAGATGATACGGAACAGAATAGGTGCAGTGTGATCAAAAATTATGGGCATCAGCAATTCTTCAGCGAGGTGGGATGACGGGATCCTCTCCGATGTCATATCGAATCCTTCTCCTGTCTCTTCTGGGTGGTGGTGTTTGCCAGATGGGCGCTTGGCGGGGAGTAGAAGGAGGGCGACGAATCACGGCTGCATCTAGGAGGCCGAGCTTTACCAGGATTTCATGGCCTTCCTGTAGGGTGGTGGCTGTAAAAGTGGTGCCATTATGTGGGACATGTAATTTAAATGGAAAGCCCCATCTGTAGCGGATATGAGCCGATTGTAGTGCAGTGGTGATTTCCTTTAGACTTCTTCTTCTGTCCAGGGTTGTTGGAGAAATGTCCGGGTAAATCTGGATAAGGCGGTCGTCCAGCGTTATCCGGGGTTGGTTCCGGGCAGCTCTTAAGATTTCCTCCTTGATGAGAAAGTCCTTCATACAGAGGACAATGTCCCTGGGAGGTTTATCATCTGGTGGTTTTGGGCGTAAGGCTCTATGAATACGGTCACATTTAAATGCCGCAGAGTCCCGTTCTGGAAGGAGTGATTTGAACAGTCTTATCACTGTTGGGATCAATTCAGTTTCGGTCTCGGGGATGCCTCTCAGACGCAAATTATTGCGTCTATTTCTATTGTCGAGATCTTCGACTTGTGTTTGGATGGCTGACAGAGCCTGGGTCAGGGATTCATGCTCACGGCTGAGGTCATTGTACGCTAAGGCTAGCTCGTCATGTTTAGTTTCAAGGAGCTCAGTGCGTGAGCCTAAGGCCGCGATTTCCTGGGATAATGTGTGAGAAGTTTTATGCAGCTCTGTTTGAAATTTCGTGGCCAATCTGGTATACATGGTCTCCAGGCTGACATCCAGATCTGCCTTAGAGAGAGTTGTATGGGACTCACCCGTCCTGTTTGCGGAGAGAGAGGAACTCAGTCGAGGCGGGGAAGGTGGAGCAGGAGATCTTCCTTTCCCGGCGGCGCCATCTTGCGACATGCTGAGCCGATCCCTCGTGCGGAGGAGATAGTGGGTTAGGGTGTTTTGAGAGGAAACTCCGGATTTCTTTTTCCTCGCAGGCATGCACCGTGTGTTGATGGCTTGAGGGGTGTTAAGATGGGGGTTGATAACGCTGTAAATGGCCCTCTGGAAGCCGTTGAAGTCCTGAGCGGAGCGGAGCTACAGACTCAAGCGTCCATCTTCCTTGAAGCCGCGCATGCGCCCCCTATTAGTGTTTTTTTTGGCCAGAAGAAAGGCCACCAAGCATCTAGAGCATCCATAGCAGAGTGGATTAAACATACTATTTCATTAGCCTATAAGCACTCTGGTACGGCAGTCCCGAGGGACCTTAAGTCACATTCCACCCAATCTATGGCGACCTCTTGGGCAGAAAGGGCTGGAGCATCGGTGGAGCAAATATGTAAAGCCGCTACATGGACAAGCCAGAATACCTTCCTGAGGCATTATAGAGTGGAGTTGCTGTCTCCTCAGGATTTGGCGTTTGGTAGGAAAGTCCTACAAGCGGTTGTCCCGCCCTAAGGTAGGCTAGAGCTACTTGCTCTTCTCTCAGGGTGCCGTCCTGGAAGAGGACTTGAGAAAATGTCCAGTTACACTTACCGGTAACGGTTTCTGGGAAGTCTTCCAGGATGGCAGGCCTACTTCCCACCCGCTCTTATTAGGTATATTCATATCATATAGACTTTTGTGGTGTTTGTTTTTCACTCTCGTGCACTGGTGTGGGTCAATACTTTTCACAACTGAGGAGCACAGGGAGGGGCGGGGGTTTTAACCTCTTTGATTGTGTTTCCTGTCAGGTGGACCAGTCATCTCTCAGGGTGCCGTCCTGGAAGACTTCCCAGAAACACCATAACACCATTACCGGTAAGTGTAACTGATCTTCTTTTTTTTTTTTTTTTTTTGATATGTATTATAGCAGAAAGTAAAAAATCGTTTTTTTTCTCAAAATTTTCATTTTGTTTTGTTTATAGTGCAAAAAATAAAAAGCGCAGAGGCGATCAAATACCACCAAAAGAAAGCTCTATTTGTGAGAAAAAAAGACACTAATTTTATGTGGGTACAGCGTCGCACGGCCGCACAATTGTCAGTTAAAGCTACTCAGTGCCGTATCACAAAAAATGGCCTGGTCAGGAAGTGGGTAAAACCTTCCGGAGCAGAAGTGGTTAAAGGAGCTGCAGGAATATCTTGCAAGTACTGGCTGTGTGGTACATGTGACAACAATCTCCTGTATTCTTCATATGTCTGGGCTGTGGGGTAGAGTGGCAAGACAGAATCCTTTTCTCACGAAGAAAAACATCCAAGCCCGGCTAAATTTTGCAAAAACACACCTGAAGTCTCCAAAAAGCATGTGGGAAAATGTGCTATGGTCTGATGAAACCAAGGTTGAACTTTTTGGCCATGATATGTTTGGTGCAAAAATACTGCACATCACCAAAAGAACACCATACCCACAGTAAAGCATGGTGGTGGCAGCATCATGCTTTGGGGCTGTTGTTCTTCAGCTGGAACAGGGGCCTTAGTAGGTAGAGGGAATTATGAACAGTTCCAAATACAAGTCAATATTGGCACAAAATCTTCAGGCTTCTGCTAGAAAGCTGAACATGAAGGGGAACTTCATCTTTCAGCAGTGGGCGGCTGGTGCTCGAAATGTTTTGGGGGGGGGGGGGTGTAAACAAACTGAAAAAATAAACTGTTAGTAATGCAGAACTGTAAGTAGCCATTTATCAGGTGATTATGTATCATTACTGCTAGATAAAATATTGAAGATGTTAATGTTTAAGTCAACTGTTAAAGAATGCAATAAATGTACCATGAATCGGTAATTTCTTTATAAAAAACAGTAAACAAACTTTATTGTACAACAAACAACAACAAAAACCTCTGAATTAGAGTAAATGTGACTGAATACAAATGCATGCCACACTCCCATTCATGCCAGCAGTAATACTATTTGAAAATAAATTTTGCTCTCCTTTCTTTCTGGCTTGCAAATTTCTCAATGGCCTTCTGATTGAAGTCAGTCATCTCAGTCACCACTCTCTTTTTCATTGACAGCATGGCCAATGCATTCAGCCTCTCCTGGGTCATGCTATTTCTCAGAAAAGTCTTAATTTTTTTCAATGTTGAGAAGCACCTCTCATCTTCTGCTGTGATCATGGGTGTGGTGATGAGGATCTTTAGCAGAGTGACAGTCTCTCCAAAGATTTCTTCAAGATTGTTTTTCATAAATAGCTGGAATAGGTCAATAGCACCATCACACTTTCTGAAATCTTCTTTATTGTAGATGAGACCAAGCTCTGTCTTCAACTTAGTCCCATTGAGCACTGGATAGGCCTGCAAAATCTTGCTTAGTGCATCCTCAGGAAACGCCACTGTGTAGTGTTGAAAGCTGTCAGCTTGAAGCAAGATGGCACTAACAAAGTGGTTTGTGAAGAAGAAACATTCCTTAGTGTGTACCAGTATGGTATCACAAATCTATAGAATGAAAAACAAAAATGTAATGATGACAAAATGTCAGTTTCATCTCTGTTAGCTCCCCAAACATCAGAAATGCATGAAACTTGACACATTTACTCATAATGTCTTGTCCATGTGTATGGAGTTCTGAGAAATTATGAAGAGAGATCAGTTTCAGTGTTTTTGAAACCATAACTTAAAACTGGTAATTTTAAAGGTTTCAGAATGCAACCTTTAAAATGTTTAGTTTTAAGTTATAAAGGGAGATCAGTTTCGGTCTTTTTGAATGCATAATTTCTCAGAACTCCATACACATGGGCAAGACATGCCTAGTAAATATATCAAGTTTCATGCATTTTTGATGCTCAGGGAGCTTACAGAGATGAAGGCCGCAATACTAATGTTATCCACTAGAGGGAATAACAAAGCATCATCATTTTTAGATTAATATTGCAAGAAAAATATTTTTCCAATATTCATATCTATAAGAGGGAGCCATCAAAAAAGACAAATATTGCAACAAATAAAAACTCACCTTGGCTACAATGCGTTTATGGCTTTCTGGATCGAGCGAGCACCGAGCGGGTTCTTTGGTCGGGAACCACCTCCACTGATTTTGTCAACCAGTCATGGGAAAGAATCTCTGCAAAATGTATGAATAATAATTAAAAAAAAAAAACTCTCACTTTGGGTATTTGAGAAGTGGCCTGTTGCATTATTAGATTCAGCTGATGTGCATAACAGTGGATGTAATGGGCATTTGGGTACACATCTTGTATCCTCCTTTGCACACCTGCAGTGGCACGCCTCATCACGCTGGCTCCATCATATGCTTGGGAGATGAGTTTAAGCTTCTGATCCTCCTGGAAGGATGACAGCAAGGTGCTCTTGTAGTGATGTAGCAATATAATCCCCTGTAGTTGAATGCAGAGGAATAAACTCAAAAAAACCTCTCCTGTACGTTGTTTTTGGCATCAGTGTAGCGCAGTACAAGCACAAGTTGGCAATGAGTGGCAATATCGGTGGTTTCGTCAGCCTGGATTGAGAAAAAATTGCTGCTCTGTGCTTCTTGGATAATGTGCTCTTTCACAACAGACTCATTCTGCATGGTTTTCGAAGTTCCCTTAAACACAGTGACATTCTCGAGGTGCTCTTTCAAAACTCCATCAAGAGAAGCAACAAAATCAAGCAAGCCACGGAATATCCTGGGATTCTCTGATCTCTCGCTCTTGTCATGGCCATGCAAAGCCAGCTCGAATGCACCACAAAATTTTACAGTCTATTATTCTAGACAGGATGTGTCGATTTTTTTCTGACCTCTTCATTGTGCCTTCTAATTCCAATTCTGTAGCTTGCATCTAGCTGTTCAACAATGCTACGCTTCCCAAAAACTGGAGCTTCAGAGCATTGTGAAGATGGCTTAGGGTACTTTCATGCCACTTTTCACTGAGATGCTTTAAGTCATAAACCCCTGTTTTTGTTCACTTGTCGGTGCCAGGACTTTAAAATGGCAAACAGGGAAAACAATAAAAGGCGTGACACATCACATCCAGCTAGCCAACTCCGTGTTTGATAATTTTGTGGGGGAAAAGCTCTGAGTGTAAACTCGAGCATGATCACTCAACTGCTGATTAATCTGCAGGTTGGGTCGATCTGGTCCAAGCTCCTTTATCCTCTTTTTCTCTTCATCAGGACGCCTTGTGAAGGGTAATTGTTTCAATGATAAAACCAAATTTTCCCTCATGATGTTGAGAAATTGTGTTTCTTGCGAGCGGCAAGGTCTCAGAGAGAAGAGAAGACAGTAAGTGTCTCTGAGATCTGCAGCGCCAGCACTTGCCTTCAAAGGCGCCGCTGAGGTCTCTCTGAATCCAATGCACACAAACACTAGTCGACTCCACCCCCACTGTGGCCGGGAAAGTGGAAGTGACACCACAGTGACGTGGCACAGCCACTCCCCTCTCTTCTGGTCCCCACCACGCCTATCCATAACCAGCTACTGTACGACAATCTGAGGCACAGACAAATGACAGTAGAGTGGGAGTGTTTGCAGGTGCATCGCGTGTGCCCCGACCTCACCCTAAACAGGCAAATCAGCTTCCCAGCCTGCAATAAGCTTCCCATAAACCGTCGTGTGGCCGGCGCCTGGTCACTCTTAAAGTGATCTGAGCGGCTCTGGAATCCATTAAGGCCTTTGAGAGTCTCAAGGCTGCCTTTCTGCTCCTGTACTGGCACATCCTGATCCTACGTTACCCTTTATCCTTGAGGTTGATTCTTCTGAGATTGGAGTTGACGCCCTTCTGTCTCAACGTCCTCCCTCTGAGAGCGCTATGCATCCTTGTGGCTACTTTTCCAAGAAATTGTCACCTGCGGAAAGCAATTACGAGATTGGGGACAGAGAGTTGTTAGCGGTCATTTTGGCCCTTCAAGAATAGAGGCATGTCCTTGAAGGTAACATTGTGCCGGTTCTCATTCTGACTGACTATAAAAATCTCACATTCTTGTCTGAGGCTAAACCCCTCTCTCCCAGAAGGAGGGGATGGGCTCTTTTCTTGTCAAGCTTCTATTATATAGTCTCATTCTTACCTGGTACTAAGAATGTAAGGGCTGATGCATTGTCGCGTCAGTTTTCCTCCGCTTCCAAGATGGAGTCGGTTCCTGTTCCTGTGATACCTTCCGATTGTATTCTGGCTATGGTTCGTACCAGTCTCACTTCACCTTTAGGTGACAAAATTCTTGCCGCTCAGATCCATGCTCCTCCTGAGAAACCTTGTGTTTTGTTCCTGAAAGTCTTCGCACAGCTGTGCTCCAGACTTACCATTCTCCTAAGGCTGCTGGCCACCCAGGGAAGAATCCACTCATTTGGGCTATTTCCCAACAATTCTGGTGGCCTAGTCTCCGTGCTGACCTTTGTAGCCGCTTGTTCAGTGTGTGCTATGAGTAAGACACCACAACACCTTCCAGTGGGTCTTCTACAACCCATGCCCAATGGAGAGAGGCCTTGGACCCACCTGTCTATGGATTTTATTGTGGAGTTTCCCAACTCCCAGGGCAACACAGTTATCCTTATGGTGCTTGACCGGTTCTCAAAGATGTCCACTTAAGAAGTTGGCTACTACAAAGAACTGGCTTCCATTTTTGCTCAGGAGATCTTCCGTTTACATGGGCTACCCAAGGTTATTGTCTCGGACAGGGGTAGTCAGTTAGTATCCAGGTTTTGGTGAGACTTTTGTGCACAGTTGGGAATTCAGCTTTCCTTCTCTTCTGCGTATCACCTGCATCACCAGTCCTTGGAGCATCATAACAACTGGTCAGACTTCTTGCCTTGGGCGGAGTTTACTCACAATAGTGCCATTAATTCTGCTTCCCGATTGTCCCTGTTAATGACGAACTATGGTTTCCAACCATCCATGTTGCCTGACTCATTTGCTCCTCAGAGAATTCCTGCGTTAGAGAAGCATCTCCGTGGTCTTCGTTCCACCTGGGTACAAGTCCAGGAGTCCTTGCGACATGCCAATGATAGGTACAGACTCCATGCTGACCGCAGACACCTACCCGCGCCTTCCTACCAGGTTGGGGACAAGGTCTGGCTGTCATCTCGCAACCTCCGACTCCGTGTTCCCTCACTGAAATTGGCACCTCAGTTTACTGGGCCTTTCCGTATTCTCCGCAGGATTAACCCAGTGGCTTATGCTTTAGACCTTCCTTCTAATATGCATATCTCAAATGTATTCCATGTCTCCTTATTAAAACCTTTGGTTTGCAACTGCTTCACCACCTCGGTGCCACATCCTCATCCAGTAAAGGTTGAGAACCACGAGGAGTATGAAGTACAGTCCATTGTTGACTCCTGTAGGTTCCGTGGGTGCATACAGTACCTGGTTCATTGGAAAGAGTACAGTCCGGAGGAGCACTCTTGGTCTCATCCTCGGACATGTCCCTGTTCTCCTCCGTGCTTTCCATAGACGTTTTCCTCTCAAACCTGGTGGCCCTCCGAGGGGGAGGGGTCATTGGGAGGGGGGTACTGTCAGGGCTGGGCTCACCCCCTCCTTTTCAGAGCAGGCCACTCAGCTGTCGGTTAATTGCCAGCTCTGTTCTTTCCACAGTGACTCACCTGGTGATGATATCCTGCTCGTCAGTCCTGCTGGCTATTTAAGCTGCTCAGTTCAGATCCTCTGTGCCTTCGCCTTGGTCAACATATCAAGAGACTCTCTGCTGTGTTCCTGTTTAAAGACTTGCTTGGCTTTATGTCCCTTCTGGTTCCTGATCCTGTCTGCTGTTCCACTACGCTGATCTCTGGTTTCCTGATTTCCTGGCTTGTTCTGAATTACGCTGATCTAGGCTCCCTGATGTCCTGGCTTATTCTGACTACCTGAGTTGGTTAAGGAACCCTGGCTATATTTTGACTACGTTTTCTATTGTTACCTTTTTACCATTATATTAAAAGTGTGATTTTTTTTTTTTTTTTTTTACTGCACTTCTGTCTCAGTCTGATTCATGGTTTCTGACAATTGCTCAGCTTGATACCACCAAAGAATTCCACTTATATGAAAATTGTCATGGGGATCTACCTGCTTTGACTGGTGGGGACTGGGAGAAAAGTATCCAGCAGTATCTCCCTCTTATGATATCAGCTAGAGGTAAATACATCCAACTGAAATTCCTACACAAGGCTTATTATTCTCCCCAAAGATTGTCATGTGTATATGCTGCTACTGATCTTACCTATCCCAAATGCTGGGCCTCAGTGGGTATATCCAGTCATATGGTTTGGCCCTCGTTTACAGGATTTCTGGTAGGGGGTAGCTTATGGAGTGGGAAATGTGAGTGAATTGATATTGCCTATGGATCCACTTATATTTCTATTGGGTATTTGTGATACACACCATACCAAACTCTTTTTATTTAATGCATTCTACTATGCCATTCTAATCCTGTTTAGGTGGAAGAGGCCGGATCCTCCTTCGTTGACTCAATGGCGCACCCTAATTAACATTTTCCTTCCATTGTATAAAATTACATACCTCAGCTGCACCTGCCCCTAAAAAAATTAATAATAAATTTGTGCTGCATGGGTTAGGGCACACAACCCTACAATTTATATATTCCCCCGTAATTCCTGCTTAGCACTAAGGAACTGGTGGTTCTTGGATTAGTGACTAGTCATGTATCTGTTCATATGTAGAGCTGCAATACCTTTGAAGATGCCCTACTTAGTATCTATGATGTGAATGTAATGTGTGCGTTTTCTTCCGTTTTACACTCTCTGGTTGCAATACTGATTTTTAAACTTTGCACATTTTGATCTGTGATTCATACTATGCCAACATGTACTGCTTGTGTTCTGCTGTCTATTTTGCTGCAATATCCCCTCTGTAGTTTCATTTGTTGCCCGCATGTTTGTGGGTAAATCGTTGTTAACCACTTCAATACAGGGCACTTTTACCCCTTTCCTGCCCAGGCCAATATTCAGCTTTCACCACTGTCACAATTTGAATGACAATTGCGTGGTTGTGCAACACTGTACCCAAACAAGATTTTTTACTATTTTTTTTCACACAAATAGAGCTTTCTTTTGGTGGTATTTATTCACCACTGGGTTTTTTTATTTCTGCTAAATAAACAAAAAAAGAACAAAAATTGTGAAAACAAAAAACACTTTTTCGCTTTTGTTATAAAATCTTGCAAATAAATAATTGTTCTTTATAATTTTAGGCCAGAGTGTATTCTGCCACATTTCTTTGGTGAAGATAACCCAAATCAGTGTATATTATTTATGAGTCTGTAGGAAAGTTATAGAGTTCACAAACTATGATATTTACGGTGCCTTGCAAAAGTATTCATCCCCTTGGCATTTTTCGTGTTTTGTTGCCTCACAACCTGGAATTAATACTACTACTAATAATAATAAAAACTATTCACCCCCTAAAGTCATTACTTTTTAGAGCCACCTTTTGCGGCTATCACAGCTCCAAGTCACTTTGGATAAGTTTCTATGAGCTTGCCACATCTTACCACTGGGATTTTTGCCCATTCCTCCTAGCAAAACTGCTCCAGCTCCTTCAAGTTGGATGGTTTGCGCTTGTGAACAGCAATCTTTAAGTCTGACCACAGGGTGAATCCATACACACTTGCCAATTACCAGTTTTTATTTCTCAAAAATATTTTTATGCATATATTTTTCTAATTTTACTTCACCAACCTAGACTATTGTGTTCTGATCCATCACATATAATTCAGATTAAAAAAAAAAACATTGAACTAAAGGCTGTAATGTAACAAAATGGGTAAAAAGCCAAGGGGGGTGAATACTTTTGCAAGGCACTGTATATCAGAAAATTGATCAATCCTGATGTACTGACTCATTTCTTGAGGCCCAAAAATGTTAGAACAGTACTGATTTCCCCCAAATTACTTTTTGAAAAGTAGAAACTCCAAGGTATTTAATAAGAGTCATGGCAAGTTTTTTGGCTTGCAGTCTCTGCTCTAATTCATCCCAAAGGTGTTCTATCAGGTCAGGACTCTACAGGCCAGTCAAATTCCTCCACCCCAAACTCGCTCATCCATGTCTTTATGAACCTTACTTTGTGCGCTGGTGCACAGTCGTGTTGGAAAAGGAAGGGGTCATCCCCAAACTGTTCCCACAAAGTTGGGAACATGAAATTTGTCCAAAATGTCTTGGTTTGCTGATGCCTTAAGAGTGCCCTTTCACTGGAACCAGGGGACCAAGCCCAACTATAATCCCCCCTTCACCAAATGAATTGGACCAGTGCACAAAGCAAGGTCCATAAAGACATGGATGAGCAAGTTTGGCTGGAAGAACTTGACTGGCTTGCACAGAGTCCTGACTTCAACCCGCTAGAACACCTCTGAATTAGTGCAGAGACTGAGAGCCAGGCCTCACCAGTCCACATCAGTGCCTGACCTCACAAATGCGCTTCTGGAAGAATAGTCAAACATTCTCATAGACACACTCCTAAACCTTGTGGACAGCCTTCCCAGAAGAGTTGAAGCTGTTATAGCTGCAAAGGGTGGGCCAACTCAATACTGAACCCTACGGACTAAGACTGGGATACCATTAAAGTTCATGTGCAAAGGCAGGCATCCCAATACTTTTGGTAATATAGTGTACGTCGAGGCTGTGATGCTAAGCATTGTGCAATGGCAATAATTATCCCCTACCATCATGTTCGCTGGGCCCGCCAAACATGAACTATTCAGCTGAATAGGGGTGCCCCACAACCGCATGCAATGCATGCGGTTGCAGTGCAGTGGTGCAGGGTTTAAGGTGCTAAAACAGGCAGTGACAAGGTGATCTAAAGCCTTATGCAGTTCTTCATAAAGAATGAAGAGGTGAAACTAGCACCCCCCCCCCCCCCCCATGCTGGTCCCAGCTGCACTTCCGTATTATGATTGCTTTCTCCCTCCATCCATGCCAGCTGGTGTAACATTCTACACACCTGAACATTTCACTGCACAACACTGGATGTCTACCAGCAAAATGCATGCAATGGGGAGCTTTATTTGGTCACCAAGGCCACGTGACTTCACTGACCCCTGGCAACCAGCCCTTAAGCCTAGTACACAGTGGCTGAATGTCGGATGGCATTGGCCAGTTCAATAGAAACCAGCCGACTTTTGGCCCGTGTGTACTGCACCCAGTCCGAGAAATGATCTGCTGCTGCACAGTTGTACAAGGTACAATCAGCTGGTCACTGCCACCACCTATAACTGGCCTTCTCAGCAAGGAGCACATGGAAGGGCAATGTATGTCACACAAAACCAAAGAAAATTCCCAGCTCAACTTACCAGCCAGCCTGCACCCAACCAAATTTTCCTTTCTGTGCACTGGGTGTCCAGTGAACCCCTGTGCCTTTACGGAGAGGTGGGCTTCCTCCAGGCTCATCTGCTCTCTATCTGTCCATTAGAATTCATGTGCTTCTACAATGGAGGCTCTCATAAATTTACAGATTTGGGACTGCAGATAATACCAGTGTGCCGTGGAGTGGCTCGGCAGCTAACGCATTTATTTGCAAATGTGTGCCAACTAAACCCCTGTTTTTTACGCAAATTGTTAGAACAGGAGAATTTGGTTAGTTGTAGGTTGGCTGGGAATTTTCTTTTGGTTTTGTTTGAAAGTTGCATAAGGTGTCTTGATCTGATCCACTTACCTGATCCAGATCCCCAATAAAAAAAAAAAGGTACTTGATGAAATAAATTTAAATAGTACATAAAATATATAATCTCTATCCAAAAAATAAAAAAAAAACCCTTTCCAAATTAGGCTTCGAGTCCCTACAATGACGTTGGATGATCTGGATGAGATTTGCATTCACTGCACAAGCATTAAATGCTCCTCTTACAAACATGAGGTGGTGGTTCAGTTCATATATACAGGTGTATTCAAAATGGATATCTTACCCATCCTTATTTCTCTAAATAATATATTTTTAAACAACTTACTAAAACACTGTGGGATTGATTTACTAAGGCTGGGTTTACACTATTGCGAATTGGATGCAGGTTTCTCTGCATCCAATTCGCATGTCAGGAGACTGTGACCGGCTCCCAATGGAGCTGGTTCACACAGCCCCGGGATGGCTGCAGAGCGAACTGCATAGGAGTCCTTTGCATCTTCTGGTCCATTTCAGGTCCGAATTCAGCCAAAAATTCAGACCTTAAATGGTGAACAGGGACGCACTGGACCCCTGCTGTGAGCCACTCCGTGCGGCAGTGTGAACCCAGCCTCAAACTGGAGAGTGCAAAATCTGGTGCAGCTGTGCATAGAAACCGATCAGCTTCCAGGTTTTATTGTCAAAGGTTAAAGCGGAGTTCCACGCAAAAGTGCAATCTCCGCTTATCTGCCTACCCTCCCCCACCAGTGCCACATTTGGCCCCTTTTCGGGGGGGAGGGGGGACGGGCACCTGTTTTTGACAGGCACCCGTCCCCACTCCCGAGGCGAGATCACTCAGAAGTTTGCCCCCCCCCCCTTCTTCCTCCTCCACCGGGCCATTCAGAGAGCACAGTGCGCTTTGTGCATCTGCAGAAGGGAACCGGCTGTGAAGCCGAAAGGCTTCACTGTCGATTTGCCTTAGCACGAATGGCAGCGGCAGCACCTGAGAGCCAATATCACTGGATTTCAGGACATGTTGTGCTGCATACACACTAGCGGACTTTACGGCAGACTTTGCCCGGCGGACGGGATTTCGTCGGACAATTCGATCGTGTGTGGGCTCCAGCGGACTTTGTTTTCTCAAAAGTTGGACGGACTTAGATTTGAAACATGTTTTAAATCAGTCCATCAAAATCGAGTCCGGTCGAAAAGCCCGCTCGTCTGTATGCTAGTTCGATGGACAAAAAGCCACGCTAGGGCAGCTATTGGCTACTGGCTATGAACTTCCTTGTTTTAGTCCAGTCGTACGTCATCACGTACGAATTCGACGGACTTTGGTGGATTGTGTGTAGGCAAGTCCGTTCATTCAGAAAGTCCGTCGTAAAGTACATTGAAAAGTCCGCCGGGCAAAGTCTGCCATAAAGTCCGCTCGTGCGTACGCGGCATAAGTGTCCTAATATTAAAAGTCAGCAGTCACAGTATGCGTAGCTGCTGACTTTAATTTTTTTTCTGGGTGGGGCGGAACTTCGCTTTAATTGAACAAGCTGAAATTAGAATCTCTTGGCTACCATGCACAGCTGCACCAGATTCTGAGCACTCCAGTTTTAGTAATTCTACCACTATGGGACTTCGTATATAACTCAGCGGGATTGTAGACTGGTTTCAAGGTCAGGGATGTCATGGTCAGGCACTATCCTGGACATCAACCAAGAGAACCAAAAAACAGATTTACTGTCTGATCTCATTTGTTTAAACTATAAGGGCTTCCTTACTAAAAAAGGCTAACATTTCTACAAAAGCAGACGATACCCCTTGTTTGAAAATTCAGATTTTCCTTCATAGACTTAACACCACATACTTTCTATCATGGGCCTTAAAAAATAGAAGTAGTGTTGAAAATGGGCTGGTGAATCACAAGGTCCCAACATATTTTGCCCTGGTTCAAACCGGTGTGGCTTTGAAATTGTGCTACTTCAGCGTGATTTCAGTTGCACTGCAAATTGCATTTAATAGAAGTCTATGCAATGAAACTGGTAAAAAGTAGTGCAGGAATGCAACAATGTGAAACTAACTTCCCGTTTACTTGGAAGCAGGAAGCAATAACGTATCTGGGCATTAAGCTAACCTCAAAAATATCTGACCTATACACCAAAAACTATCTCCCGACCTTGCAAAATCTACTTCAAGACCTACGGTCATGGTCAACAGGCCTCTTTTCTTGGTTTGGATGTGCAGCGATCGTTAAAATGACTTTCCTCCCCAAACTACTGTACCTAATGCAAACCTTGCCAATTAAACTCCCACCTACATTCTTCTCATTTAAAAAAGCCTGTACCACCATCCTGTGGGGTAAAACACGACCTAGACTAAACTACAACCGACTGACTTTACCATAACTGAAAGGTGGCATAGGCCTCCCTGACATCACCAAATATCATCGAGCATGCCACCTTGCAAGGATAATAGACTGGAATATACACTCTGAAGTCAAAGACTGGGTTCAGTTAGAACACTCTTTTTCCTCCATACCCCTCTCTCTTGAATGGCCCAGGAACACATACCACCATGATGCAAATCACACCCAATAATAAGTAACACCTTACACATCCTTAAAGAAGTGTGTTTAACACATAAGATCTCCTCAATACCAGGACCTATGACCCCCATATGCCATAATTCTCAATTCTCCTGCGGTCTGACACATTTCTGATAGACGTTTGGCCACACACTGATATCTGTGCGGAACATTTCTTCGACAAAGGGCAGTTCATAACCCTTCACTCACTATCCTCACGCATGACAACACATACATTTCCATTTTGGTCCTACAAGTCCGACATTTCTTAACTGACCCTAAATTTTTCCACTCTGGTCTCACCAAAAAACGCTGTTTGAAGCGATCTGCAACAAATGGGAGCCACAAAGACATTTAATCTCCGACACTCCATGCTGTTCTCCGATCACAACCCTGAGTCCAATAAAGTGAATAGCAAATGGGAACAGGAACTCTCCCTAGACTTAACAGAGGAGGATTGGGAAAATATATACAAATGCATACACAAAGGAACAGTTAATGTTTCTACCCCAGAAAACAGATTTAAAATTCTCTCAAGATGGTATAGAATTCCCTCACTATTACATAGGATTTACTCTAAGATTTCACCCAATTGTTGGTGATGCAATGACGCTGAAGGTTCACTATTACATATATGGTGGACATATCCACTAATCCAACCATTTTGGAAGGAAGTCCACCGCCTTACCAACCAGATTACAACATTTCCCTTAGACTTTGCACCGGCACAATTCCAGCTACATCACTCATCCATTTCGCCAAAAAACTTACAGCCACTCTCTAGCCATGCACATGATAAATGCAGCAAAAATGTGCATACCATGCCGTTGACATAACCCCAACCCTCCCATGATAGCAGAATGGTTTTGACGCATAACAAAAATCGCAGAGTTGGAGGAGCTAGTACACTAAGCAAAGAGACACAATCCAAATTCACCAAGGTTTGGTCCTGTTGGTACCACTTTGTAACATCAGATGAATTTGCTCGACTATCGGCCTAAAAAATAGAATTGAATCTCTAACACCCAATACCACCTAGCAGAGGAGAATGGAGTCCCTAAACCCCCTCCATTTCATTCCTTTAGCTTTTCTTCCCAGCTTACACTCAAAATGAAGACCGGCATGTTACAGGATAGTCAGATTCACATTCGTTGTTTAGTAGATATGAATTTTACAATCCATTAAAGTTCACAACCAGAAAATGCACCTTTAGAGAGAAGGAGAGGAGGACGTGGGGGTAGTCTATATCCTCGACGCATTTGAGCCCAATTGGGGTGTCTAGAGGATACTGGACTGTGTCCCTGTCCTTCCTCATGACTACCAGTATTGCTCAATGTTTGAAATGTTTATATCTCTTTCCATTCAGATAGGTCGTATGCACCTTTACAAATAACATGCTCATTAGATGCTCTCTTGTATGAAAAATTGAAAACTGTTTTTTGCATGCAAACTCTGAATAAAAACCTTTGGAAAAAAAAAGTAATGCAGGAACCTTTTTCATAATCACTGCGACATGAACAGTTCCATTGCCAGCAATAGGGTAAGTCTCATCGGTGTGAACGGGGGCTTAGACATTCCAATCAGAAAACAAAATAATAATGGATGGAACACACTCAACTAGCTTATTTCATCCACTCCCTGGGCCACTTTCACACCCTCATTAGATCATTAACAACATATGAAACAAAACTAAACCCTCTCAGGTGATATCCACCTTATAAAACCTATTAATCCAGGAATGTGCCTTCATTTCTCAACACTTCAGTACCACACCACAGTACACACAATTCTTGACCCTGGATGGATTGAAATGGAAAAGGGCATTCACACTAAGATCTGTCATACACTTCCAAAGAAGATTTACAAAACGTTAACTTGAATGTACAGATGCCCAGCAGATATTTACAAATATGAACCTCAAACAACTTCCACTTGTTGAAGGTGTAATACAGACATTTGGAATATGGTTAACATCTGTTGGGCTTTCCCTCTTCTATTCCCATTTAGGGAAAACATTCTGCAAAATATACACACCTTGCTTTACTATCTGCCTTACCTGAGTCCTATAAAAAAACAGGATTTTCTTCTTTGACTGAATAGGCCCTTAATTAAAAAACTAATAAATAAAACAGAGGAACTGATCTTTTGAAAAATAAGAAAGATATGCAGGACAGAATCTCACAAACCTGGATCTCCTAGATTCTCAATTTTAATGTTTATTATCTTAATTTGCCTTCTTAGACCCCTTTTCACACAAGCGGACTGATTTGATCCGCCTGTCAGTTTTTCAGGTGCACACGATTGATCCCTCTATTGTCCTCTATGGAGTTTACACCCACTGACACCCCATTCAATCTGCTAAAAAAAGACGCATGGGGATCCATCACTGGTGTCATTGGGAGAAATTGAGCCCCGTCATTGGGAGAAATTAAGCCCCATCATTGGTGTCATTGGGAGAAATTGAGCCCCATCATTGGGAGGAATTGTGGTGTGTCATTAGGAGAAATTGTGCCCCATCATTGGTGTCATTGGGAGAAATTGAGCCCCATCACTGGTGTTATTGGGAGAAATTGAGCCCCGTTATTGGGGGGAACTGTGCCCCATCATTGATGTAATTAGTAGAAATTGTATGCTTCATTGGTGTCAGTGAATAAAATAGTGCCCCAAGGGCCGGAAAAAAGCCATTAAAAGGCCACATCTGGCCCCAGGGCCGCAGTTTGGAGACCACTGGTCTAGCGGAACGGATGGCAGTCGGGGGTAAACAGACAGGCAGTCTGTCTACATCCGACCACCCATAGAGGAGAGTGGGCTGTGTTTGCTCTGCACGGACCAGCCATCCATCTGCTCAGCGAGGATCAGTGGACAGATTTCTCGCTGAGAAGGCTGACTTCTACTAGAGTCTGCCCCGTGTGAAAGAAAGCTTAGTACTAACAACACCCAATATTGTAGCTTTTCTGACCTTGGAAGGTACAAACTCCCCCTACTCCTTTTTTTTTCCTTTGCATTCTTTACCCTCATCCTTCCCGTTTTTTCCTTCACTTCCCTTCTTTACTGCTAACAAAATTCTGCAGTGAAGTTGCTCTAGATCAAAGTGGAAGCTCTGAAATGAGGGGAAGTTCTGAAATGAGGTGGCTCTACTGATTTCTATCATGAAATAATGTGCAAGCAAAACTGCAGTTTTTTATTTTTCTTGCATGTTCCCCTCAGAACTAGAGCAACTGCACTTTCAGTGTACTTGAGATGCACAGACTATTTACCTATAGTAAATCAACCTCATAGTCTCAATTCCTAACACCTTAGTGCTCCTGCTCAAAGCGGAACTTTACCCATAATAACTTGATTAAAAATAATTTTCTTTAGTAAGGAATATACATTCCACATTAATAATTATGCTGCTAAAGTTAGTGTGTGCTGTAAATTGCCTCCAGCATTGCTCTTGTTTCTTTTTGCTAAAGGCTGCCATTTTGCTGAAGCCCAAAGCCCCCGAACAGCAGTAAATCATATAATGGAACTAAACCCATTGATTTATCAGTTTTAAAAAACAGTTGCATTCCTGGAATTTGGGGATTGCTAACTGTTACATTTGCTTGTGTCCTCAACCAAATTGTCAAACCATCAAATGGCTGGTGTCCTAACTGATCACACGTGCAGCACCATGGCAACTGCAGATGAAACAGAAGCAGCTTCCTCGGCTGTAAAGGATAGGAGGGTTAAATTCCACTTTAAGGCTGTCAGCAGATTGGCCTCTTCAATCCTGGCAGTGCCTTAAAATAGAGAGCAACTGAGTGTCATGATCACTTAGTGCCCCTGTTCCTCATTCCAGTACCCGGGTGTTGGCTGTTGCTTTTCCCCTGTCTGTGTTCACCTGTAGGGTGATTGATATGATCAGTCACCTGATATGGGCAGACTGAACTCTGTATCCCTTGCTTGTGATAGAGACAGTTACCTGTATTGTTCCTGATCAAGCCTTACGTTTGTCTGCCTTGCTTTGCTGTTGGATCTCCCTGTGTATGACCCAGATTGGATATTGAACTATACCCTGAACTCTGCCTGCCTTATTATCTAGACTGTCATTGGATTGGATATTGGACTATTCCCTGAACTCAGCCTGCCTTATTACCTGAACCGTCTTAGAACCACGCTATCTGTCTGCTAAACTGCAAGTAGTCTGTTGTTTGCTCTGTTCACATCTGCCCTAATGTGGTGGCCAGGCACTATAGCATTGTGTATAAGTCCTGGAGGCAACCAAGTACCGGTAGGCCTGCTTGTCTTAAGGGAAAGGGGCTGCTATAGGTGAAGCACACAGTAGCTAGCTATAGCGTCTGACCACCTGCATTGAGGTAGCAGTGACATTCGTGACACTGAGCATGTGCAGAGCAGGGCGAAGCAGTGAATTACTGGATTTTAAACGGTATAGGCACTTATTTTTAATGTTTTACATAGCTATACCTGCAAAAAGGGCCAGCCTGAAGTAATCTAGCAGGACTTCATTTTCTGACTAAAATGCCACTTTAAAATATGAAATACACAAAATAAACTTGTTAATAGATTTTTTGTAGTGCTGCAGAGTATATACATTTTTTTCCCCAACTTGTTTTTATTGTGTTTCGTATGAAAAAGTAGATACAAAACAGAGCCAGTTGGGCATACCCTGGCTCACTCAAATTCAATAGAAAACTATATAGTCAAACATTCAAAACAATACCTTACTGACATGTGCACTCAGCCCAAGTCAGGAGAAAATAGAGTGGACAATTTACCTAGTGATATAGTTAGTGGCATCTCCTAGGGTACCAAACCCTCACGACTTGCTATCCCCATTACCCATGTATTATAATACCACACAGACCACCTCGGCAGGGGACCGCAGTAGGGTCCAGAACAAGTTGGGGTCTGCATTGGGGAGGTCATCACTGAGGAGCCGTTAGTAGAAGTTGAAATAAACCAAATGTCCCAAACCTTTATAGAGCTGAGGTAGCCCTTAGAGCAGTGGTTCTCAACCCTACTAGTGCCGTGACCCTTGATAACATTTCCCAAGTAATGGGGACCCCTAACAATAAAATTATTTTGTTGTCAGCACCCAAGGCAAGACAAGTAATTAGCGCCCCTAATCCACGGACATTTCGCGCTCTCTGAGTCCCTTCCACTCTTAAAGTATAAGTATTGTACCACTTATGGTACATTTTAGGATTTACCATTCTCTTTGTTCTCCTTTCTTTCCCTTTCATCTCTCTCTATTAGAGATGAGCCAAACACCCCCCGGTTCGGTTCGCACCAGAACCTGCGAACAAACCGGAAAATTTGCACGAACGTCTATGGGACTCGAACGTTCAAAATCAAAGTGCTCATTTTAAAGGCTAATTTTCATGGTATTGTCCTAAAAAGGGTTTGGGGACCCGGGTCCTGCCCCAGGGGACATATATAAATGCAAAAAAAACTTTTAAAAACGGCCGTTTTTTTGGGAGCAGTGATTTTAATGATGCTTAAAGTAAAAAAAAAAAGTGAAATATTCCTTTAAATATCGTACCTGGGGGTGTCTATAGTATGCCTGTAAAGTGGCGCGTGTTTCCCGTGCTTAGAACAGTCCCTGCACAAAATGACATTTTTAAAGGAAAAAAAGTCATCTAAAACTGCTTGCGGCTTTATTGTAATGTCGGGTCCTGGCAATATGGATGAAAATCAGTGAGACAAAGGGCATGGGTACCCTCCAGTCCATTACCAGGCCCTTTGGGTCCTGTATGGATATTAAGGAGAACCCCACACCCAAATTAAAAAAAGGAAAGGCGTGGGACCCCAAGGCCCTATATACTGTGAACAGCAGTATACAGGCGGTGCAAATAAGACAGGGACTGTAGGTTTGTTGTTAAGTAAAATCTGTTTGTAATTTTGAACTGGTACATTTTTAAAGTGTAGCTGCAGCCAAAAAAGCTGTTTTTAAGCTTTTTGGAAAACATAGGGAAGGGTTATAACCCCTGTGACATTTGTTTTGCTGTCTGTGCTCCTCTTCAGAAGATTTCACCTCACTTTTTGTCCCAATGACAATTGTTTTTTGAAAATTTGGGGTTTTTAGTGAAACAAGGATTGGTGATAAAGCATCAGTGGAAAGGAGAAAAGTTTTTCCCATATTAACTCTTACAGGAGAGAATTTCCCTTCCTATGGGGTAGATTTCATCTCACTTCCTGTTGTCTCCTTCCGTTTGCAAGTAGGAGTCATTTGTAAGTTGGATGTTTGAAAGTAGGGGCCTGCCCTATATACTCCGCAGAAATTTGGGCCTTAGGTGTTGTTGTGGCCTCAACACTGTAAGCCCTCACAGGGCCCTGCTGTGAAATATTAGATCAAGAATTGTGATTACATGCCCCTGTTGAACAGGGGCTGAAAAATTGGGCCTTTGGTGGTGGTGGTGGTGCTGGTGCCACAACACTGTAAGTCTTCACAGTTAATCTTGGTGGGCACAGAAACGTGCCCTGCTGTGAAATATTCAATCAAGAATTGTAATTGCATGCCCCTGTTGAACAGGGCCAGAAAAATTGGGCCTTTGGTGGTGGTGATGGTGGTGCTGGTGGCACAGCACTGCAACCACTCACAGATACTCCAGTTGGAATGCAGGAACGAGCCCTGCTGCAAAGTATTGCATCAAAAATTGTAATTACACGCCCCTGTTAAACAGGGGCTGAAAAATTGGGCCTTAGCCACTGGTGCTGGTGCCACGACACTGCAACCCCTCACAGATACTCTAGTTGGAGCGCAGGAACTAGCCCTGCTGCAAAGAATTGCATCAAAAATTGTAATTACATGCCCCTGTTAAATAGGGGCTTAAAAATTGGGCCTTAGGCACTGCTGGAGGCGCCCAGAACCAAAAATGTTCTTACAAGCTATCAGCATGATCATTGAGGAGGAAGAGGACAATTACTCAGCATAACAGGATAGTCACTCAGCATCAGCATAGGCAGTCTTTGAAGGGATCAAAAAAAATTATTCGGTTACATCAGCATCAGGTGCTTGGTAGCTGGTGGTGATCCAAGACTGATTCATTTTTATGAAGGTCAGTTGATTGACCGAGTTGGTGGACAGACGCACCATGTGATCGGTTACAAAGCCTCCAGCAGCACTGAATGTGCATTCCGAAAGAACGCTGGATGCAGGACAGGCCAGTAGCTCAATTGCATAATGTGCAAGCTCTGGCCAGTGATCCATCCTCAAGACCCAGTAACCCAGAGGATTTTCGGTGGGAAAGGTGTCCAAGTCAGATCTTGCCCCTAGGTATTCCTGCACCATGTAAAACAGACGCTGGCGATGGTTGCTGGAACCGATCATACCTTGAGGCTGCGAACTAAAAAATTGTCTGAACGCATCGGTCAGACGGCCACCTTCTCCACCGCTCCTTCTTTGACTGACCGAAGCCTCAGCAACACGTTGTCCAGAAACAGGAGTTTGTAACCTCCCAGTCTCTGGGAATGCGTTGCACAGACCTTTCTGCAAGGCCTCCCGAAGATGTTTCATCCTCTGCTCCCTCTGCGATGGCAAGATAAGGTCCGCAACCTTACCCTTGTAACGTGGATCAAGGAGGGTTGCTAGCCAGTATTGGTCCTTCTCCTTGATACCACGAATATGAGGATCCTTACGCAGGCTTTGCAGGATCAGAGAGGCCATGCAGCTTAGGTTTGCTGAGGCATTCGTTCCGGAGTCCTCTGGGTCACTAGAACGACATGGTCCGCAGCCACCTCCTCCCAGCCACGTACAAGTCCATGTGTTTCTTGGGACTGATCCCTTAAAGACTGCTGCTGATGCTGAGTGCCAGGCTCCACCTCCATACTGACACAATCCTCCTCCTCCTCGTCCTCTTCCTGTGTGATCGGCGGGCACGCAGGAACACTGTCTGGATAAAGGGGGCCTTGAGAGCTAAGGAAGTCCTCCTCTTCCTGCCTCTGTTCTGCCTCAAGTGCCCTGTCCATTATTCCACACAGCATGTGCTCCAACAGGTGGACAAGGGGGACAGTGTCACTGATGCATGCACTGTCACTGCTCACCATCCTCGTGGCCTCCTCAAATGGTGACAGGACAGTGCATGCATCCTTGATCATGGCCGACTGGCGTGGGGAAAAAAACCAAGCTCCCCTGACCCTGTCCTGGTGCCATAGTCGCACAGGTACTCATTGATGGCCCTCTGCTGCATGTGCAGCCGCTGCAGCATGGCCAACGTTGAGTTCCACCTGGTGGGCATGTCACAGATTAGGCGGTTCTTGGGCAGGTTAAACTCCTTTTGGAGGTCTGCCAGCCGAGCACTGGCATTATATGACCGGCAGAAATGCACACAGACTTTCCTGGCCTGCCTCAGGACATCCTGTAAGCCCGGGTACCTGCCCAAGAACCCCTGCACCACCAAGTTAAGGACGTGAGCCAAACAGGGCACATGGGTCAGTTGCCCCTGTCGGAGGGTGGAGAGGAGGTTGGTGCCATTGTCGCAAACCACCATTCCTGCCTTAATTTGGCGTGGCGTCAACCACCTCTGAACCTGACCCTGCAGAGCTGACAGAACCTCTGCCCCAGTGTGGCTCCTGTCCCCCAAGCACACCAGCTCAAGCACCGAATGGCATCTTTTGGCATATGCCATCTCTCTTGCGTAGCCCCTTGAATGCCTACGGAGCCCCGCTGGTTCAGAGGACAAAGCACAGGAAGAGGCCATGGAGGAAGAAGAAGAGGGGGTGGAGGAGAGAGGTGTGTCATAATCATTAGTAGTGGCATTTTGGAGGCGTGGTGGCGGAACAACCTCCAACACTACTGCACCTTGTCCTGCATCCTTCCCAGCTGCCAGCAGAGTGACCCAATGCGCCGTGAAACTTAGGTAACATCTCTGTCCATGCCTGCTGGACCATGAGTCAGCGGTAATATGCACCTTACCGCTGACCGCCCTGTCCAGCGAGGCCAAGACATTGCCTTCCACATGCCGGTAGAGAGCCATAATCGCCTTCCATGAGAAAAAGTGGCGTTTGGGTACCTGCCACTGAGGAACGGCACATTCCACAAACTCACGGAAGGGAGCAGAGTCTACCAACTGAAAAGGTAGCAGTTGAAGTGCTAGCAATTTTGCCAAGCTAGCATTCAACCGCTGGGCATGTGGATAGCTGGGAGCGAACTTCTTTTGGCGGTGCAGCAGCTGGGGCAGGGAAATTTGCCTGGTACAATCTGACGTTGGTGTACCGAAAGCAGATTGCCCACAAGTACTTGGCTGTGACACACCTAATTCTACACCTTCATTCCTCTCAGTGCAGGTCTCAGAGAGGACTGAAGGTATAGTGGGGTTGGAGATCTCAGCTGATGAGGAGCAAGGGGAGGTCCTCTTTGTTCTTTGGTGTGGGTCTTTTAGATACGCTTGCCAACGAACTGCATGGCAGGTTAACATATGTCTGGTCAAGCATGTGGTGCCCAAGCGGGAGATGTTTTGGCCACGTGAGATACGCTTGAGACATATGTTGCAAATAGCAGCAGTGCTATCTGATGCACTCGTCTCAAAAAAGGCCCATACCAAAGAACTTTTAGAATAACGCGCAGAGACACCAGCGCCCTGCACATGCAGAGCTTTGCGGTGTGATGCAGTCAGTGTGCTGCCCTTTAGGCTGGCCCCTGAAGGGCATCCTGCCTCGTTGGTGATGTGCCTCCTCCTCCTCTCTCCTATCAGGCACCCACGTTGAGTCAGTGACCTCATCATCCCCTCCCTCCTCATCACTGGAGCAAACCTGGCAGTATGCTGCAGCAGGGGGAGCATGACTGCCAGATTGCTGTCCTTCTTGAACACCCCCTCTGTCCATGCTCACGTTACTTCCTTCATCTAGCTCAGTATCATCATCAGAGCCTTCTAAACGCTGGGCATCCTCCTGGAGCACTGGAGCATGTACTCAACACTGTGGGCAAACAGTTCGAGGGACTCCTCAGGAGGACATGGTGGGGCTAGGGAAGGAGTCACTGATGCCATTAACTTGTAGCTTATTTAGCTACCTGTGGTAGTGATAGGATCAGGAAAACACCACCTACCTTCTACAGGTAGCTTTAGCTGAATACTGTTCAGAGGACGCACGACACTAACTTGTAGCTTTAGCTGAACACTGTGCACTACACTAACTTGTAGCTTTAGCTGAACACTGTTCAGAGGACGCACTACACTAACTTGTAGCTTTAGCTGAACACTGTGCAGAGGTCGCACTACACTAACTTGTAGTTTTAGCTGAACACTGTTCAGAGGACGCACTACACTAACTTGTAGCTTTAGCTGAACACTGTTCAGAGGACGCACTACACTAACTTGTAGCTTTAGCTGAACACTGTGCACTACACTAACTTGTAGCTTTAGCTGAACACTGTGAGGAGGACGCACTACACTAACTTGTAGCTTTAGCTGAACACTGTGCAGAGGTCGCACTACACTAACTTGTAGTTTTAGCTGAACACTGTGAGGAGGACGCACTACACTAACTTGTAGCTTTAGCTGAACACTGCAGAGGTCGCACTACACTAACTTGTAGTTTTAGCTGAACACTGTGAGGAGGACGCACTACACTAACTTGTAGCTTTAGCTGAACACTGTGAGGAGGACGCACTACCCTTACTTGTAGCTTTAGCTGAACACTGTGCACTACACTAACTTATAGCATTAGCTGAACACTGTTCAGAGGACGCACTACACTAACTTGTAGCTTTAGCTGAACACTGTGCAGAGGTCTCACTAAACTAACTTGTACCTTTAACTGAACACAGTGAGGAGGACGCACTATGCTAACTGTAAATAGTCTAGCTGCCTGACTGTGGTACTAATAGGATCAAAAGAACACCAGCAATTTTCTTCAGGTAGCTGTAAATACTGTAACAACACAAGCCTGCCTGTCAGTAGCAAGATAACAGGAACGGATCTAGCTAAACTGAATACAGTTTTTATATATATATATATATATATATATATATATATATATATACAACACCTGGGATGCATATATATACAAAATACACTGTAAGTGCAGCTAACTCACTGACTGTCCTGCCTAATCTATCTAACTTAAATCAAATGACACTGTCTCTCTGTCTATCTATCTCTCCCTCAACGCCGGAACACACACTACACAGGGCCGCCGTGCAGGCGGCCTTATATAGTGTGGGGCATGTACTAAATCCCCTGAGCCATAATTGGCCAAAGCCTCCTTGGCTTTGGCCAATTACGGCTCTCTGTTCAGACGGCGCTGTGATTGGCCAAGCATGCGGGTCATAGTGCATGCTTGGCCAATCATCAGCCAGCAATGCCACAGTGAATTATGGGCCGTGACGCGCCACATGAATTTGGCGCGAACGGCCCATATCGAATGGGATGAGTGTCAGTGCTGGTGGGGTGTGGGATGAGTGGCAGTGCTGGGGGGAGTTATGTTTAGCCAACTTGGGTGCTCTTGATCAAGGTCATCTTCTGATCTGAGAACTGTAGTGGGGACTTTTAATTGCAACTCTAATTACAGGTAGTGTTACTCACTGTGTCTCCAGCTCTGTGGTGTCTCTCAGCAGTGACACCTATGCCGAAATCAGGGGATAGGGTCTCCTCCAGCCTCTCCCACTTCACATTTCTCACCAGTCAACTGACCTCTAGTCTCTGCCCCCAGCCATGCCGTGACCTGAATGGGTGGCTGTGAAGAGGCTGAGTGGGCGGCCACAGGCTTCAGGAACAGCTAAGTTGGGCGGTCACGAAAAGGCTGGAAGAGCAGTGTAGGCTTCAGGATCAGCCCAGGATTCAGTGACCCCTGGCAAATCATCATTCGACCCCCAGGTTGAGAACCACTGCCCTAGAGGCATACATAAATTTATAGAGTGCAATCGCGGAATTGACCAGGTACTTCTAATAGTTTAGCGTGGGGCCACCGGGGATTTCTATTTCAATATTATGGCTTTCTGGCCATAAAACAAAAGGAGTCCTAATAGTTTAAGTGCCCTAGTAGGGGCCAGCAAGCGGACCCGGCCCAATATACACATATCAATCAATGGGAATTGACCAGGTACTTCTAATAGTTTAGCGTGGGGCCACCAGGGGATTTCTATTTCAATATTATGGCTTTCTGGCCATAAAACAAAAGGAGTCCTAATAGTTTAAGTGCCCTAGTAGGGGCCAGCAAGCAGACCAGGCCCAATATACACAAATCAATCAATGGGATTGATATAGTAGTTATTGTAAAAATTAAATGTGAAAGATAGGACCAAAATGTCTGAATCAAGGGACAATGTCAAAATATGTGGGCAAAATCGGCTGGGCCAGTCAAGCATCTGCAACAAACCGACAGAGTACATCATTTTAATGTTATCATAATATTTCCTAGAATATATAAAAGAAAAAGTTAATGTGCATAACTATTCACCCCCTAAAGTCAATACTTTTTAGAGCCACCTTTTGCAGCTATCACAGCTCCAAGTCACATTTGCTAAGTCTCTATGAGCTTGCCACATCTTACCATTGGGATTTTTGCCCATTCTTCCTTGCAAAACTGCTCCAGCTCCTTCAAGTTGGATGGTTTGCACTTGTGAACACCAATCTTTAAGTCGGACCACAGATTTTCTATTGGATTGAGGTCTGGTCTTTGACTAGGCCATTCCAACACATTTACATGTTTCCCCTAAACCACTCAAGTGTTGCTTTAGCAGTGTGTTTGGGGTCATTGTCCTGCTGGAAGGTGAACCTCCGTCCTAGCCTCAAATCACATACAGAGTGGTACAGGCTTTGGTCAAGAATATCCCTGTATTTAGCACCATCCATCCCTCAACTCTGACCAGTTTCCCAGTCCCAACTGCTGAAAAACATCCCCACAGCATGATGCTGCCACCACCATGTTTGACTGTGGGGATGGTGTTCTTTGGGTGATGTGATGTGTTGGGTTTGCGCCAGACATAGCGTTTTCTTTGATGGCCAAAAAGTTCAATTCTAGTCTCATCAGACCAGAGCACCCTTCCTCTATACATTTTGGGAGTCTCTCACATGCCTTTTCACAAACTCAAAATGTGCCATTTTGTTTTTTGCTGAAAGTAATGGCTTTCTTCTGGCCACTCTGCCATAAAGCCCAACTCTATGGAGCGTACGGCTTATTGTGTTCCTATGTACAGATACTCCAGTCTCTGTTGCGGAACTCTTCAGCTTCTCCAGGGTTACCTTAGGTGTCTGTGCTGCCTCTCTGATTAATGCCATCCCTGCCTTTTCCGTGAGTTTTGGTGTGCGGCCGTCTCTTGGCAGGTTTGCTGCTGTGCCATGTTCTTTCTATTTGGTTATGATATATTTGATGGTGCTCCTAGGGATCATCAAAGATGTGGATATTTTTTTATGACCTAACCCTGACTTGTACTTGTCAACAACATTGTCCCTTACTTGTTTGGAGAGTTCCTTGGTCTTCATGACAGTGCTTGGTTAGTGGTGCCTCTTGCTTAGGTGTGTTGCAGCCTCTGGGGCCTTTCAAAAAGGTGTGTATATGTAATGACAGATCATGTGACACTTAGGTTGCACACAGGTGGACATCATTTCACTAATTATGTCACTTCTGAAGGTAATTGGTTGCACCAGAGCTTTTTATGGGCTTCATAACAAAGGGAGTGAATACATACGCACATGTCAATTATCAGTTTTTTAGTTCTGAAAAAGTTTTATGTATATATTTTTCTAATTTTACTTCACCAACAGACTATTGTGTTCTGATCCATCACAAATAATTCAGATTAAAAAAACATTGAACTAAAGGCTGTAATGTAACAAAATAGGTAAAAATCCAAGGGGGTGAACACTTTTGCAAGGCACTGTATCTATTTTGATGTTTAGCCTAACCCCTCTCCCCTTTCTATTATGTGTGACTGTTTAACTGTAAGATTGTATCTCTTTATAGATGTTTATGGTCAACTTCTCCTGAAGAAGCAAATAATTTCGCAAAACATGTTGAGGATCACACCTACATCTTTTGAGGCTCCACCATATTGTGGGGTTCCCACGGTTTAGTCTGTATTATCCTGTTATAGTATGCAACCATTTTTTTAATAAATTGCTTGTATTAATGTGTTTCATCTTTTGTTCTTTGCAAAAATTAAAATAACAATCCTAAGGCCACATCCGTATAGACTACAATTATGGAAAAAATGGTTGAGAGCCAAAAGGGCTCTGAATCGGACTTTATAGGCAAAATGGACGAGAGTATAGTAAAATTGATACTTTATTAACAATGAGCCATAACAGACATGTCAAGTAGAAAAAGAATTAAAAACATACAATAAACATGATGGTCGTGAGTATATGATGTGAAGAGAAAGTTGACACCAAATAGACAGCATTGAGCCCCTGTCCATCAACGCATTTCGCTATTTTACTTCAGCAGGACACACTTGGGGGTAGTTGAAAGAAACAGGTCTCACTATTTAAAATAAAACCAAACAATTGGATATTATATAACAATAACATGTAATAAAAACTTTCAGCCGTTGTCATATCCAGAGGACATACATACAACACGTAAGCACAACTACCTTGTCAGCATGAGATTATCCCCACATGGAGATCTCCCAGATGATCATCAAAGAATCATGGTGTAGATAGGGAGGCAAATTCTACCAATGCTAGCAACCATATACTGGGCTGTAATAGTCACCATATTAGTCTAAATTAGTACCAGGAGAGGCCATATTCAAGATTAAAAGTGACAAAGGTATATACCTGATAACACAGTAGTATAGATATACATATCACTTCATACACTTCACTCGGGGTAAACCGTAGACACCTGAAAGATTGGAAGAGGGGAAGGAGGAAGGGAAAGGTAAAAATAGAACCTTTCCAACTATATTTAGTCCACAGTATCAGGGATCTAAATATTTATCCTCCTGGACACATAAATGTCCCTTTAAGACCAAATTTAGCAGTCTCCCCTACATCTATTCTACTCCGTACGGAGTTCATTTAGCCATACCAATTTGGAATAGATGTACATTGTACCCCTACACCTGAAAAAAAAAGTCTCAAAAATAAAGCACACCAGGTGTTAAAGTAATTTATTAAGGCAGCCCCTGCGTCTCTTTCCGACGTCTTCTAGCCCTCTCCGGGTCTTCTCCCTCTGTCCGCTGTCTTCTGCCTCTGCTGGGTCTTCTCCACTATCTTCTCGCTCTTTAGCTGGGTCTTCTCCGCTGTCTTCTCCCTCTGTTCTTCTTCCGATGTTGACTCAACACTCTCTCCTGCTCTAATGCCAGGTGCACGGTGTGCCACTACTTATATAGGCATGGGGCAGGGTCACCGTGTGACGTCATCCAGAGGCCCCGCCCCTTATGACATCACTGCCCAGGGCATGATGGGTGGTGACGTCATAAGGGGCGGGGCTCCGGTCACCCCACCCCATGCCTATATAAGTATTGGCACACCGTGCACCCTGCATTAGAGCGGGAGAAAGCGTCAAGTCAACATCAGAAGAACAGAGGGAGAAGACAGCAGAGAAGACCCAGCAAAAGAGCAAGAAGATGGTGGAGAAGACCCAGCAGAGGTAGAAGATAGTGGGAGAAGAACCGGAGAGAGAGTGGAGAAGAACTGGAGAGGGCTAGAAGACATCAGCGGAGAAGACCCGGAGAGGGGAGAAGAAGTCAGAAGAGATGCCGAAGCTGCCTTAATAAATTACTTTAAAACCCTGTGTGCTGTGTTTTATCTTTGAGACTTTTTTCAGTTGAGTGTACCCCATTAAAGTTGGATCAAAGTAAGATCCTTGTCCTAACCATCCAATTTGTGACATCTGACATGGTGATTACAGCAGCAGTAAAAAGGAATTTAGGTCACTCTGGGATTGTTTTGATTGGTCAAAGGACAAGTCAGACTGTATCAAAGTAGGAGCAAAATCTTATCTTGTTCATGCAAGTCGGATGGAAGTAGGACCGAAGTAGGACAGATGTAGCAAAGTAGAATGACAGTCGTACATATAGTCGTATCGTACCAGTGTGAACCCAGCCTTAAAGTGGAGTTCCACCCACTTTTACAACTCTTCAGCATCCCTCACTAAACTGTGCACTGTAAACGAATTGGATATTTTTTTCTTTTTTTTCTCAGCACCTACTGTATATCTGCTGTATTAATTTTTCACTTCCTGCTCCCTGGCCACGGCCCATCGCATCATTTCCTGTTTGCAATGCCTTCTGGGAAGGGGCGGCAACTTTCTCTGACACTGCCGTTGCTATGGAAACCTGACGTGAAACCTATTACGCTGCTTGTGCTGCACTGAGCATGTGCGAGATCTGCAAGGAAGAGATCCAGGAAGAAATACAGTCTGGCTTCAGATGCCCACACTTAAGATGGCCACGGCCTGCTGTAAGTTTATAAAATAACAAACTACTGCTATAAATGAACAAAACAGACCTTAGTTTACAGACTAACTTTACTAGAATACATTAAGCTTGTGTATTATAGGGGTATTTTTATTTAAAAAGTATAATTTCGGCCGGAACACCACTTTAATGCCTCAGTGACGGTTTTACCAGTCAAGTGAAGTAACAGCTCAGAAACACAGACAAATTGCCTTTCAAACCCTCAGTTGATGGTCACAAAACACATTTCTTATCTGTGCAGTCCAGACAATGAAATCTGCTTACCCACAGTTCTGCATCTCCTTAGCACACTCTAATCATTTACATTACACAGGAAGACCCCCTGTGAAGAGGACAGAAATCTTTTCAAATGTTTAGATAATACACACCCATCCCCTGGCCAGGTAATGAACAATAGATGGCAACAGTTTCACCAAAACACTACACTGGCTTTAACAATTCACAAACAGTACAACATTATTTATAAAAATCATGTTCCGCTACAAGCTGAGCTAACACTTGAACAACATTTTGTACTTTTTGCAGTTAGTTACATAAAAGTTATGTGAATAAGATAACCTGCACTGATATGTGTAACAACAAAATTGGTGTAATAAGAATAATTGCAACACAAAACCCAAAGCAAAAATAAATAAATTATGATCCAGCTGTTGTATCTGACACGTACTCCTGTCAATGTATATGTTGCCGTCTTTGTTCCATTGAGGTTATTTAATTTAATTTTCTACCGCAGAAATGCAACAGGAAGTGAGAGGAAGTCTCTTCAAAGTGAGGGAAATTGCTTTTTTTTTTATACAGTTGCCACTGCCAGAAATTTTCCCATTAGATTTACCCTCATCTCTTGTTTTGGGGACAGCTAAAAAAAAATTGCGTTTTCCATCACTTTCTGTCTACAATGGTCACCAGGACACAGATACTGTGTACATGTATCTAACCAGGAAACAAACAGCAACAAAACCAAACAGGGGTTCTAAATATTGTTATAGAGAATTGCGCAGTGCTTTACAAAATAAAGAGAGACAGTACAGTTACAACACAATTCAAGACAAAAGGGTTAGGAGGGCCCTGCTCGAGAGAGCTTACAATCTAAAAGGTAAGGGCAAGTGATACAACATGTAGCATCTGTATGGGTATGAGATGCTTGAGAAAGTAAAATAATTCAGTGTGCATGAGCACAGGATCGGACATGCAGTGAGTGAGCTCTGCCCACCGCCTGCTCAATTAAAGTTATTGATATTTAAAAAAAAACACAGGAAGGTTTCACAAACATGTCATACTTACCTCCACTGTGCAGCTCATTTTGCACAGAGTGGCCCCGATCATCCTCTTCTGGGGTCCCTCGACTTCTCTCGCGGTTCCTCTTTGCATCAGTTAACCCCCTAGGAGAAGTGCTCTCCCGGGGGGTTACCATGCAGGCACGCTCCCGAGTCCAGCATTTGCGCCCATAGGCATGAATGCCGGACTCAGACCCGCCCCCCGACACCAGCGTCATTGGATTTGATTGACAGCAGTGGGAGCCAATGGCTGCGCTCTTCTCCGCCGAGGGAATTACGGGGGTCAGGTAAGTAAAACGGGGGGGCGGTCACTGCCAGAAGTTTTTTCACCTTAATGCATAGGATTACAGCCCCTTTAAGCTCCCACTGAAGCCAGGAGCAGGGACAAGAAGCATCCATCCATCCATCATCCCCATGGGGCGATGCAGCAGCGGAGATCCTGTCAGCCAAAAAAGCGGCAGTATAAGCAGAGCGCCCCCCTCCTGACCATCCACAATCTTTCAAGATGGCGTCGGGTAGACGGGAGACACGAATGTGTGCATCAGGGGGCTCCCAGAAACTTGTACAGCTCTGGAGGGGGCCATACATGAGCTCATGAAGAAACTGATTCCAGATATTTACCCCCATCAGTTGGAAATGGTCTGATGGCCTACCGCAAGATGTGATTGCCAAACCACACTACTACAAATAAAAGAAAAAATGATGATAGCTGCAAGAAACAAACAGGATTTGTTTCTCTTTGACGCGCCTATACAATTATTCAATGATATTGCTCCATCGCCATTATTGCAGCAGCTACTCAATCGAAGGATCAAATATAGATGGTCATTCCCATTTAAACTGTCTTTCACTTATAAAGGAATGTCCCACTCCTTTAAAAATTTTTCAAGATGGAGAGGATCTGTTGCTGGAGTTGGGCATTATCTCTAGGGAACCACAGACGATTTCCCCTCAGCATCAGATGACCTGCCCCCTGTCACCGTTGTGGTCGGCACAGAGATCATCACCAGCTAGGAAGTCCCCACCGAACACCTGAAGGGACTGCAACCTCACTCCCCCATTACTTTACTGGGGGATTGCACCAATCTCTCACATGCCTAGGATGGATCCCTTGTGCTGACAGTGGTGGAACGACCACTACTACTCCTGTTTACGTTATATTTCTTCAGTTACGTTTTGACAAGTTTACTGTTTTGATGACTTGTTAGATGTCTACAGGTTAGCTCTGGGCTCTGATCTCCAGTCCCATAGGTTGATTTTAAACCCTCACGGTGAGCCTTGTCTGCCATATGCTTGCTACTGATGGACCTCGGATGGCACTACCTAGGCATCGAAGATGACTCTGTTCAGATTATATTATGTTCAGTCAAATTTTTTTATATATATACCTGCCTTATTTCTGGTTTTTATTCTAAAGTATTAGATATTGAGCCGGGGTGAACACGTATGCCCTTCCTGTGATCTTGCCTTCATCTAATGATGGGGGCAACTTCATGTTTTGGGCCCTGGGTTTTGACCCCAGGGAGGGCTTCAGCCCATTGTTACTTATACAATTTAATGGTTATAATATTTAGCGTAAATGTCAATTGGCCATGTATTATGTTCTTTTTCTCACTTTCTTACCCTTTTTCTATGTTCCCCTTCCTATCCTCATGTTGGATTCCGACCCCATGCTCTTGTTCTGCCGGCCCACCTCTGCAAGAGGAGATTTTTGGTTCCTGACTACATACCACGAATACCAGGGTGAGTGTGCTCTGCTCCACCACATTATACTCACTATTCTCATGTGCATAAAACATATTCACGTATAGACCATATATTCACTCACGCAAGGCTATTACCCTATGTGATATCGACAAGAATCCTGACTTTTCCATGGTTGGATCATTCCCCTGTCAAATTGTTGCTTTCTGATCTATGGATGAAGCCGCATACTTCGCCTCAATGTATCCATACTGAATGACCCGGCTTTGTACTCTGAAATAGACATTGCATTATGCACATTTTTTCCAGAAAATTTATTGAATACATCTCCAGCTATCAACTGGGTTGCCCATAAGGCTACTATCCGGGGGAAACCTATTCAGCTGGCTGCTAGGTCTAAACGTAATCTGGATAGCACTGTCAAACCACAGGAAATTGGGTTACAAAATCTCCTAGATGAACAGAGAGCGGCTCCTTTGATCAATACTAGACATAAAATCAATTTGGCTAGGTTGGCTTTAAATTTGAGTCTTACCACCCAAGCAGAAAAATTCATTCATTGGTCAAGACATAAATACTATACTATAGGTGATAAACCTACTAACCTGTTAGCCAGGAAACTAGTACCTCGGAAATACACTCTGACAATACCCAAATTGAGATTGCATAACAGGCAACCGGCTCAGAACCCGAAATTTATTGTATGGGAATTTTAAGACTTTTTCTCGACACTATATTGTCAACAGGCCCAATTCTCAAAGGAAAGGGCAGACAAATTCTTTCAAAATATCCCCCTGCCACAGTTTCAGCAAGCCCATACTGAGCTTATGGACGGGGAATTTTCTGAGCCACAAATTAAAATGGCCATAAAATCCCTACACCCATTTAAGGCCCCCGGGCCCGGATGGCTTTTCAGGTCACTACTATCGGAAATATCAAGAGGTTCTCATCCCTCATTTATGCGCCTATTTTAATGACATCCAAAGGGGTAACTGCATCCCAGCTCATGAGAATACCGCGTATATACATGTTCTACAAACACCGGGTAGGGACCATGGGGATTGCTCTAACTACCACCCAATCTCACTGGTAAATGTGGATCTAAAAATAATGTCAAAAATATTAGCCTGTAGACTGAACTCCTTTCTTGCACGTTACATACATCCCGACCAAACACTATTCATACCTGGCTGCCAGGTGTCAGATCAGACCAGGAGAATAATTGACATAAATTTCAACTGTCCATTCTGATTGGGATGGGAAAGGGTCTTGACGGGGTATGCTGTTATCCTTAGATATACGGAAGGCTTTTGACTCCCTATCATGGGATTACTTGTTCTATGTCCTGTTTAGGTATGGATTTGGTCTGAAGTTCTTGTCCACTCTAAAAGTCCTGTACAGCTCTCCTACTGCATCTTTACTCCTCACATTCCTTTCCAATTAAAGGGGGACTCACCAAGGTTGTCCACTATCTCCATTATTATTTGTGCTGGCTCTGGAACCGTTAGCCATCAAAATGTGGGAGTGCCCCGGACATAAAAGGAATTGAATGTGGAGACTGAGAACACAAATGCGCACTTTTTGTGGACAATATCTTAATAATCGTTTCCATGCCTATCACCACCCTCCCCAACCTTTATGCAATATTACAGCCCTTTTCAAAGTTCTCTGGCCTCACAATTAATCAAGAAAAATCACGAACACTAAATATCTCTTTACCGGATCCCATAATGGAAGCCCTCCAACTTTCACATAAGTTTGTTTGGGAACCTGTAGCTCTCCCTTATCTGGGTATATTTCTAACCCCCTCCTTACACACCTATATTCTCAAAATTACCCTGCACTTTATAAACATTTAACAGCAGACTTAGTAACTGGCAACTCCATTCCCCATCGTGGTTTGGCAAACTGCACTCTATAAAAATGAATATCCTCCCCAAAATTCGTTACCTTTTTCACACTTTGCCAATTTCTCTGGTACGGTCTGATCTATTAATTTTGCAAAGAAAGCTTTTTCCGTTTATCTGGGGGACAAGAGACCTAGGGTGAACAGACACACACTATATAGCCCTAAAATAAAGGGTGGTCTGGGAGTCCCTGACCTGCTCAAATATTATGCCACTCAATTGTCCCAGCTTATTAGGTTCCATTCATGTCAGCCCTCCTCACTTTGGGTGCATATAGAATCACACTCCTGTCCATCCAAATTGATCTCCCATGCCATGTGGATACCGGCTCGGGATCGACCTCTAATTTGATGCCCCTCTCTCTCCTTATCATTTAGCATTTAGGATAGACTCTCTAAATCGCATTAATTAAAGTCTCAGCATGACCCATTGGCTCCTTTGTTGCAAAACAAAGATTTCACCCCAGGCCTCACTCCTCATGTTTTCAACTTATGGACAAATAAGGGGTCTCCTGCGCATTGCAGACCTCTGCGATCATAAGGGCATGTTGACTAAACATACCCTTATAGAAAAATAACAGATGCCATATTCCAAACATCATTGGTATATTCAACTGAAACTCTAAACACCTTATCTCGCAATAGTGATCTCAGGACTGTGTCGCCCATGGAATATCTGTGTCACAAATACGATAAAGTTAAGGGTCATATCTCTGAATTGTATACTATCTTGATGCATACCTCAGCCAAACAGGATTACATGGTCAAATGGGAGCAAGACCTTACAAGAAAACCAGGAACTAGGCGAGTGGCATTCGCTTGCCCACGCAGCATCAAAATCACTAACACCTCTATTATAGAGACTAATTATAAGGTCCTTCTGAGATGGTACACGGTGCTGACCAGGCTGGCTACCTATGCTCTGGGAGCTTCTCCAAAGTGTTTGAGGTTGTGGTCAGGATGGAATGACATACCACATATGGTGGCAAAGCCCCAAGGTGCAACGATTTTGGATAAGGGTTTACAACTTTATTTTTACTCTTACCCAAATCAACCTAACTAAATCTCCCAAACAAGCCCTGTTGGGTTTTAAAGTTGATGAAGCCTTGAAAAACCAGAGGAGACTCCTCACTTTCATATTTATATCTGCCAGAATCACCATAACCAGAAGTTGGAGGTCAGCTGCCATCCCATTTGACCAACTTAAGCATAAGCTTCCCTGGCTCATGGTAAATGAAAGGCTCTCGGCAGTCTTGAATGACAAAATAAAGGTTTTCAAAAAAGTTTGGGGTCCGTGGATCAGCTATTTGACTGGAGACCCCCAAGTGGCTCCAATCTGATGTACCTTCGGGTGGCGTTGACCAGAGCTTGGGGTCTTCCCCCTCTCCCCCTCTCTTTTCTCTTCTTTCTTTTCCACGCTTTTCTTCCTCTTTGCTGAATTATGTGCTTGACAGGTATTAACCATGCACTACTAGTGGCAGAGGACTGGGGGTCCCCCCCCCCGTGTGGTGGGGGAACACTCTTGCTTTTATAGTCGTGGAGCTATTCTTGGGCCCCACGGCTCCATGTTAACTGTTATGCAACTACTATGGTGTTGCCAGTTGAGAGAGTGCTTGAAGTCTCTTTGTTGGGTATTGTTACTGCGTTAGCAGAGCTTGGGAGCACACTCACGAGCTTGCAACTACATACCTCAGAGATGACTGAGAGTGGCGATTTCGAGAGCTACTTCTCCAGTTGATGTGGGGCCAGGGGCCTTATGCCTCCCCTCTTATGAATAATAATGTACACAGAGGGGTTGATTTACTAAAGGCAAATCCACTTTGCACTACAAGTGCAGTCGCTGTAGATCTGAGGGGAATATCGAAATGAGAGGAAGCTCTGCTGATTTCTATCATCCAATCATGTGCAAGCAAAAATGCTGTTTTTTATTTTCCTTGCATGTCCTCTTCAGATCTACAGCGACTGCACTTCCAAGCGCACTTGTAGTGCAAAGTGGATTTGCCTTTAGTAAATAAACCCTGTTGTCTTTTCATCTGCAAACTAGCATTCTGGATTGTGCAAATTATATATATTATTTGAAGATCTTTGTTATTGTTAATAAACATATTGAAACGGAGAAAGTAAAATAATTCTTTGTTCTATTCAAAAGGAACTACAGGCAGTCACCGAGTTCCGGCCGCTGGCCGCTTGCACTCCACACTGGTCCCGGATACCGCCAAGCTGACATCTTGCAGCACCGGACACATCCCACAATGCTGTACTGCATGGCCACAAGAGCCCCAAATAACACAATAACTGCAAACATAGAAGCGGCCGGAACATCCCACATCACTGCACAGGTTGGAGTTACACTTAAAAATCTACAGTTCCAACTTACAAAGAAATTCGATTTAAAGCGGAGTTCTGCTTAAAAGAAAAATTAAAGTCAGCAGCTACAAATACTGCAGCTGCTGACTTATAATAATCGGACACTTACCTGTCCCAGGGTCCAGCGATGTGGGCATACTAAGCCCCGCTTGTCTCCCCTTCCTCTCTGCGGTGCTGGCATTGTAACTGTGGGCGCTCGGCTGTGGCTTTGCAGCCGGGCACCCAGTGCGCATGCGCAAGCTGCGCCATGACTGGCCGGGCAATCATCTGGGACCTGTGATGTGTCCCAGATGATTGCCGAGAGGGAGCAGAGAGAGGTGATTTCCCTTCTGGTGCCATGGTGCGCCGGGAGGAAGTGGGAGCTGGGAGCCTCTGAAAAGAGGGTATCGGCTCCACCCCCCAAAAAAATGACATGCCAAATGTGGCATGTCAGGGGGTCACCTCCCTTAAAGCAGAAGTTCCATTTTTGGGTGGAACTCCGCTTTAAGAACAAACCTACAATCCCTAACTTGTTCGTAACCCGGGCACCGCCTGTATACATTAAAGTAATCTGTTGCAACTTTGATGTGGGAATAGGCATCTTTCCAGTACTAGAGTAGTTCAAAGAATAAACTTATTTTAATTTAGCATTACCTTACAAGGTCTTGCAATTGAATATAGATGATTTGACCAATTTAATGGCATATTTGTGCTCTTTCTAAAAATACAGAAAGTCTTTGATGCCACCCTTTCATAGTTCATGTTCCCTTACTAATTTTGTGGATGGTGGTGCATGGGTGAGGTGAGGGTGAAATAGTGTATCGGGAAGCTAAAGAACATTTGGACATGATGTAGGAAGTGAGACTAGTGTGAACATTGTGAAGGGTAATAGTGTGGACAGTGATGGAAGAATAGTGTGGACAGTGGTTGTGCCGGTGACCCAATGAGGTGCACAATGTGTGAAGAAATATATAAAAAACAGTTTCATTAAAAAATACATTCAGTGGCAGCATTTTCCCACATCATAAATGCAGCAAATCCAAGTCGGTAACAAAAATGTATTTGTTAGTATGCTTAAAGCTGCATTTACACCTGAGCGTAGCGTCTTTAACCACTTCCCGCCCAGCCTATAGCAGCCGGTCACATTAGTACACAGAATAGGAGGCGCACACCACGGCGATAGGGGACGATGCGTGTCCCTTGGACGCAGCGCTTCCTCCGATCAGGGTAATCAGCCAATGGAATTGGCTGTTTACTACGTAATCGGCTGTGTCCAATCACAGCCGTTCACAAATGTAAACACACACCGATTGTGTGAGGAGAGAGAGCAGGGATCATTGAGTGAGATATCAGTGTCTGCCTAACTGTACTGTTCTATTGTGCACAACATACCCCCCCCCCAATAAAGAGAACCTGTCAGGAGTTCTGTCAGTCCATCTTGATCTGTAACAGCCCATCCATAGGGCCCATCCATCACAGCCCATCTGTCACACAGGACCGCCATCGGTACCCCACCAGTACCGCCACACAGGCCCGCCACCATTACTGCCATTGGTACCGCCACACAGGCTTACCATTAGTGCCACCACACAGGCCCACCACTAATACCGCCATCAGTATATCCACACAGGCCCACCACTAGTACCACCATCGGTACCGCCATCGGTATATCCACACAGGCCTACTACTAGTACCACCATCGGTACCGCCACACAGGCCCACCACTAGTACCACCAGCAGTACTGTTACAGAGGCCCACCAATGAGTACTGCCATCATGTCTCAAAGGGTTTACACACATGAGGAGGCATATGCCAGCCTTACCATGTCGGATGATGAGAGCAGTGGGGAGCTCCCTTCATCAGATTCTGGTTTTGAATACGAGCCAGTAGAGGGTAGTGGATCGGAGTTCGAAACAGAGGAGGAAACAGTTTCTATCAAAAAGAATAAGGAGATCAGGACCAAGATCAGAAGACCTGCCTACCACCAGCAGCGCCAAACCCCAGGAAGAGGAGCCCAGTACCAGTACTGGAAGTACACGCCCAACCCGAAGAATCCAGTTTTACCTTCCCGATGCCCTGGCAAATCCTTTATGGTTGCCTGCCAACTCAGCTACAATCCCCCTTTCACCACACAGCCAGGTGTGCAGCCCAACACGGCAAATTTTTCAGAATTTGATTATTTTTATTTATTTTTCCCACAAGATTTGTTGCAGAATATAGTGGACCAAACCAATCTGTATGCAGAGCAATTTATTGCTGCCAACCCCAATTCATCCTATGCCCGCATGTTCCAGTGGCAAGGTCTCACACTGGACAAATTAAAATTGTTTTTGGGCCTTACATTCAATATGGGGCTTACAAAGAAGAACGAACTCCATGCCTACTGGTCCACCAACCCCATCTACCACATGCCGATATATTCCGCTGTCATGTCCAGGACACGCTACGACATGATCATGCGTTTTACATTTTAATGATAATTCACAGTGCCCTCTGAGATCACCCCAACCACAACAAATTATACGCCACCTTTACAGAAAGCAAACCCTGGCCTGCGGTATCTTCAAAAAAAAAAAAATAACGGAAGGGCTTCCCACAAAATCTGTTGACAAAAAAAAAAATTACAAAACGGGGAATCGGCATTCATGAGAAATGAGGAAGTGTTGGCCATGAAGTGGAGGGACAAGAAAGATGTCCACATCCTCTCTACCATCCACAATGACACCTTGGTGAAGATTCAGAGAAGACGCGGCCCCGTTGTAAAGCCTGAATGTGTCCACGACTGCAATCTGTACATGGTGGGGTGGATTTAAATGATCAGATCCTACAACCATATTTGTCAACCCGAAAGTCCCATTATTGGTATAAGAAAGTTGCATTTCATCTGTTTCATATGGCCCTGTTTAATTTGTTTGTCTGCTTCCAAAAATCAACTGAAAACCAACAAATCACCTACCTAAATATATCGAAGACATCGTCACTGCCCTGATTTACCAACAAAGACCCGCCCCAGGAAGCATTTGCTCTGATAGTGTGACTCGACTTCATGAGCAACATTTTCCCAATAACACTCCCCCACAGAATCCGGAACAAGACGCCAAAAGAGATGTCATGAATGCAGCAGAGGAGGAGTTAGAAGAGATACCAGCTATTATTGTCCCCGATGTCCCTCCCAACCTGGCCCGTGCATCGGAGATTGCTTCAGAAGTTACCACACATCCATTAGATATTAATTCCCCTTATTTTTAACAGACTGCCATATCCCCATTTCAAATACCTGTGTGGATCATTTGCCTGCTACTATGTCTCTACCTACCATGTTAACTGACCCTGACCTGTTTACCGATGATGTCTTTGCCTGCCAATTTAAACCATGTTTCTGACTTCCACATGCACCAACCTCAGCCTGTTTACCGTCGATGCCTCTGCCTGCCATTTTAAACCACGTTTCTGACTTCCAGGTTGTCAGAAACCATGAATCAGACTGAGGTAGAGGTACAGTTACATCTCACTTGTTTAATAATAATTAAAAAAAAAAAGTAAACAGAGTAAACGCAGTCAAAACATAGCCAGAGTTCAGGAATCGGAAAGGATAGTCAGACAAGCCAAAATGTCAGGGAGCCAGAGATGAGCGTAGTAGAACAGCAAGCAGGATCTGGAGCCAGAAGGAATGTCAGCCAAGCAAGTCTTTAACAGGAACACAGGAGAGCATCTCTAGAGATGTGACCAAGGCGAAGGCAGAGATCATCTGGGCTGGGCGGCTTAAGTAGGCAGGACTGACGAGCAGGATATCATCAACAGGTGAGTCACTGTGGAGAGATAGGAGCTGGTATTAACCGACAGCTGAGCGGCCAGCTCAGAGAAGGAAGGGCTGAGCCTAGCCCTGACAGTACCCCCTCAACGACCCCTCCCCCTCGGAGGACCACCAGGCTTGAGGGGAAAATGTCTATGAAAATCACGGAAAAGGACAGGGGCATGTACGGCCGAGGATGAGACCCAAGAGCGTTTCTCCGGACCTTACTCTTTCCAATGCACCAGGTACTGTATGCGCCCAGGGAACCTACGGGAGTCAACAATGGACTGTACTTCATACTCCTCATGGTTCTCAACCAGTACAGGGTGAGGACGAGGCACCGAGGTGGTAAAGCAGTTGCAGACCAAAGCTTTAAATAAGGATACATGAAATACATTTGAGATACGCATATTAGACGGAAGGTCTAATGTGTAAGCCACTGGTTTAATCCTGCGAAGAATACAGAAAGGCCCAATAAACCGAGCTGCGAACTTCAGAGAGGGAACACGAAGTCGGAGGTTGCGAGATGACAGCCAGACCCTGTCCCCAACCGGGTAGGAAGGCGCAGGCAGACGTCTGCGGTCAGAATGGAGTCTGTACCTATCATTAGCATGTCGCAAAGTTCATTTTTTTTCCTCATTAATGTACACACAGCACCCCATATTGAAAGAAAAATACAGAATTGTTGACATTTTTGCAGATTTATTAAAAAAGAAAAAATTTAAATATCACATGGTCCTAAGTATTCAGACCCTTTGCTCAGTATTTAGTAGAAGCACCCTTTCGATCTAATACAGCCATGAGTCTTTTTGGGAAAGGTGCAACAAGTTTTTCACACCTGGATTTGGGGATCCTCTGCCATTCCTCCTTGCAGATCCTCTCCAGTTACATAGTTACATAGTAGGTGAGGTTGAAAAAAGACACAAGTCCATCAAGTCCAATCTATGTGTGTGATTATATGTCAGTATTACATTGTATATTCCTGTATGTTGTGGTCATTCAGGTGCTTATCTAATAGTTTCTTGAAACTATCAATGCCCCCCGCTGAGACCAAAGCCTGTGGAAGGGAATTCCACAGCCTTGCCACTCTTACAGTAAAGAACCCTCTATGTAGTTTAAGGTTAAACCTCTTTTCTTCTAATTTTAATGAGTGGCCACGAGTCTTGTTAAACTCTATTCTGCGCAAAAGTTTTATTCCTATTTTGGGTTCACCAGTACGGTATTTGTATATCGAAATCATATCCCCTCTCAAGCGTTTCTTCTCCAGAGAATAAGTTCAGTGCTCACAATCTTTCCTCATAACTAATATCCTCCAGACCCTTTATTAGCTTTGTTGCCCTTCTTTGTACTCGCTCCAATTCCAGTACATCCTTCCTGAGGACTGGTGCCCAGAACTGGACAGCATACTCTAGGTGCGGCCGAACCAGAGTCTTGTAGAGCCGGAGAATTATCGTTTTATCTCTGGAGTTGATCCCCTTTTTAATGAATGCCAATATTCTGTTTTTTTTGTTAGCAGCAGCTTGGCATTGCATGCCATTGCTGAGCCTATCATCTATTAGGACCCCAGGTCCTTTTCCATCCTAGGTTCTCCCCCCAGTGTATAGATTGCATTCATATTTTTGCCACCCAAATGCATTATTTTATATTTTTCTACATTGAACCTCATTTGCCATGTAGTTGCCCATCCCATTAATTTGTTTAGATCTTTTTGCAAGGTTTCCACATCCTGCGGAGAAGTTATTGCCCTGCTTAGCTTAGTATCGTCTGCAAATACAGAGATTGAACTGTTTACCCCATCCTCCAAGTTGTTTATGAACAAATTAAACAGGATTGGTCCCAGCACAGAACCCTGGGGGACTCCACTACCCACCCGTGACCATTCCGAGTACTCCCCATTTATCACCACCCTCTGAACTCGCCCTTGTAGCCAGTTTTCAATCCATGTACTCACCCTATGGTCCATGCCAACGGACCTTACTTTGTACAGTAAACATTTATGGGGAACTGTGTCAAATAATTTTGCAAAATCCAGATACACCACGTCTACGGGTCTACCTTTGTGCTGGCCCCTGCTGGCACCTGCCATGTACGTTCCTGGCTCTCCTTTAGTATGGAGGGACTTCTCAGTGCTGACAGTTGCTTCTCCAGATTCACAACCTAAGCTTCCAGGGAAACAATGCGCTTACATTTTGCACAGCAGTATTCACCCTCGATCGAATGATCAAGGAATGCATACATTCCGCAAGATGTACAAAGAGTCGCCTCTCCACACCCGCCGGGCATCGTACCTATTAAATTTAATGAGGATTGGGGATTATATCTTGTCCAAATTACCTAACAACTAGCTTCCTGACACTAATACTCAAGACCATACACAGGTGCTCGCAGACCTACCTGCACTCGCAGACCTACGTGCACTCGCAGACCACTCGCAGACCTACATGCACTCGCAGACCTACGTGCACTTGCAGACCACTCCCAGACCTACGTGCACTCGCAGACCACTCACAGACCTACGTGCACTCACAGACCACTCACAGACCTACGTGCACTCACAGACCACTCGCAGACCTACGTGCACTCACAGACCCATGTGCACCCGCAGACCTACGTGCACCCGCAGACCTACGTGCACTCGCAATACACAAGTATACAGTACACAATACACAAATACTAACGATCCACACACACTATTCAGACAACTCTCAGGTACTCACACTACACAGGTACTATGACCCCTATTATAACCTCCTGTTTTAAACTCTGGTTTTAACTCACCACTTAGACCAGTTCCACTTGGACAGAGTTCCAGCAGACTCACAAGGGAGTTCTGTTCTGTCAGATTGGATGGTAAACGTTGGTGGACAGTCATTTTTAGGTCTCTCCAGAGATGCTCAACTGGGTTTAAGTCAGGGCTGTGGCTGGGCCATTCAAGAACAGTCACGGAGTTGTTGTGAAGCCACTCCTTCATTATTTTAGCTGTGTGCTTAGGGTAATTGTCTTGTTGGAAGGTAAACCTTCGGCCCAGTCTGAGGTCCTGAGCACTCTGGAGAAGGTTTTCGTCCAGGATATCCCTGTGCTTGGCCGCATTCATCTTTCCCTCAATTGCAACCAGTCGTCCTGTCCCTGCAGCTGAAAAACACCCCCACAGCATGATGCTGCAACCACCATGCTTCACTGTTGGGACTGTATTGGACAGGTGATGAGCAGTGCCTGGTTTTCTCCACGCATACCGCTTAGAATTAAGGCCAAAAAGTTCTATCTTGGTCTCATCAGACCAGAGAATCTTATTTCTCACCATCTTGGAGTCCTTCAGGTGTTTTTTTTAGCAAACTCCATGCGTGCTTTCATGTGTCTTGAACTGAGGAGAGGCTTCTGTCGGGCCACTCTGCCATAAAGCCCCGACTGGTGGAGGGCTGCAGTGATAGTTGACTTTCTACAACTTACTCCCATCTCCCAACTGCATCTCTGGAGCTCAGCCACAGTGATCTTTGGGTTCTTCTTTACCTCTCTCACCAAGGCTCTTCTCCCCCTATAGCTCAGTTTGGCCAGACGGTCAGCTCTAGGAAGGGTTCTGGTCATCCCAAATGTCTTCTATTTAAGGATTATGGAGGCCACTGTGCACCTTAAGTGCAGCAGACATTTTTTTGTAACCTTGGCCAGATCTGTGCCTTGTCACAATTCTGTCTCTGAGCTCTTCAGGCAGTTCCTTTGACCTCATGATTCTCATTTGCTCTGACATGCACTGTGAGCTGTAAGGTCTTATATAGACTGGTGTGTGGCTTTCCTAATCTGGTCAATTAGTATAATCAAACACAGCTGGACTCAAATGAAGGTGTAAAACCATCTCAAGGATGATCAGAAGAAATGGACAACACCTGAGTTAAATATATGAGTGTCACAGCAAAGGGTCTGAATACTTAGGACCATGTGATATTTCAGTTTTTCTTTTTTAATAAATCTGCAAAAATGTCAACAATTCCGTGTTTTTCTGGCAATATGGGGTGCTGTGTGTACATTAATGAGGAAAAAAATGAACTTAAATGATTTTAGCAAATGGCTGCAATATAACAAAGAGTGAAAAATTTAAGGGGGTCTGAATACTTTCCGTCCCCACTGTATATTATTATTCTTATTATAGCCAAATTTACCACCCTAACTCCTCCCACAGCTTTTACACTACATAGACAGTAATATACCAAAATGTACAGATTGTTCCTGATTGGTCTGCTATTACTTTGTGGAACGTTTCGCTGAATGGTTCATGAAATATCGTAGTTTTTGCGGCGAAATTTGTCCCATAGGAATGAATGGCGAAATTTTCAAAACTAGAGTGGGTGGTGACAAAAGCTGAAAAATCAGGACATGATTTCTAAACTGCCACCACTCCCTCATTTTCAAGCCCACCTACACAAATCTTATATCAAAACGTTCAGCTATCCCTGCTGCCACTAAACATGTCTGCGGCTAAGCCATAGTCCTGATAGTTTTCACAATATGACCATTTGTTTGCAACTCAGGCCGTCCATTGACATTCATTGAAACTCCACTCTAGCCACTTCAGATTTGAAGGGCAATATCTAAACTGCGACTGTGCCTTTATTTTTAATATTTTAGAAACAACATACTATGCATCAAAATCTAGGTCTGGGTCTTGTGGTTCTCACAATATAAAGCTCTTCACTGTAGGATTTATAGTTTTTAAAATACGACCGTTTGAAGTACTGCACAGTTATTACAGCTATCATGATCCTGTGTATTGTGTTGTGAGCAGTGGTTGTGAAGCATAAACAGGGCATGAGCGTTGCCAGGAAACAGTGGTTGTAAACACTGATTATCATCAAACAGATAGCACACCTTCACCTCCATTCTACGTCAAGATCCTGAGACCCCCCAAATGCATGTAGTCATACCTTCATCTGCTAAGCTTGATAATGCTGCTAATGTTTTTATAAATGTATGTTTTAATGTAACTGTGAAGCACTTTGGGCAACAACGTTGCAATTAAATGTGCTATATAAATAAATAAAAGTTGAAATGCATTTCTCACTCTATCAAGCTTGTCATGTGCACTTTTTAAACTTGATTAATCAATTGGTTAGTGTAATGTTTACTATCGTTACTCACTCCAAACACTCCACACAGTTACTCTACCCACTCCATAAAGTTACTCTGCCCAGTCCAACCTTTCCACAGTTACTCCAGCCACTCCAACCACACAACAGTTACTCAAGCCACTCCTCCCAGTTACTCCGCCCACTCCAGTTGTAGACTACTGGTGGAGGCAAGAACACTTCACACAATTTCCCCAGAAATTGTAGCTTTTCTAGTTGTTATTACACTTCTGTTGGTGTACACAGTACCGTGCACCCATAGTGCAGTTGCTACTACTTTTCTGGTGGTGTACACAGTACACAATACATACAGTTCACCCATAGTTGTTATTACACTTCTGTTGGTGTACACAGTACCGTGCACCCATAGTGCAGTTGCTACTACTTTTCTAATGGTGTACACCGTACACAATACATACAGTGCACCCATAGTTGTTATTACTCTGCTGTTGGTGTACACAGTACCGTGCACTTCTTAGTGCAGTTGCTACTACTTTTCTGGTGGTGTACACAGTACACAATAGAGTGTAGTGTGGTTTTGCTAAACAAAATTTACAGCATGTCCGGAAGGCCACCAAGGAGAGGCAGACGCTCACAGGCTACTAAGCAGATGCTCACAGGGCAAGCAGGCTCTGTGTCTACAGTCGACAGTGCTGGTCATGGACACGGTGCATCCCTAGCACGTGGCCGTGGGGCACGCTTGTCCTTTTTTCCTGCAGCTGGCCGTGTTATTGAGCCACAACATGCAGAAGAGTTGGTGGAATGGATAACAAAGCCGTCCTCATCCTCATCCTATGTCACCCAGGCTCAGAGTAGTTTGCCTGCCAATGCAGCTGCCAAAGTAGCCTATTCCATTGGCTCCATGTCAACAGTCACTCCTTCCCTAGCCCCACCATCATGCATGGAGGAGTCCCCCGAACTATTCGACCACAGTGTCAGGTACATGCTGCAGGAGGATGTGCAGCGATTCGAAGGCTCCGATGATGATACCCAGGCTTAGGAAGGGAGTAACGTGAGCCTAGAGAGAGGGGGTGCCCAAGAAGGTCAAGAAACTGGCAGTCATGTTCCCCCAGCTGCAGCATACTGCCAAATTTGCTCCAGTGACGAGGAGGGAGGGGATAATGAGGTCACTGACTCTACTTGGGTGCCTGATAGAAGAGAGGAGGAGGAGGAGGCACATCTCCAATGAGGCAGGATGCCCTCCAGGGGGCAGCTTAAGGGCAGCAACCCTATTGCATCACACCGCAGAGCTAAGCAGGTGCAGGGCACTGCTGACTCCCCGCATATTTTGAAAAGTTCCTTGGTGTGGGCCTTTTTTGACACATGTGCAGCAGATCGCACCGTTACTGTTTGCAACATATGTCTGAAGCGTATCAAGCGTGGCGAAAACAGCAGCCGCTTGGGCACCACATGCTTGACCAGACATATGACGACCTCCCATGCAGTCTGTTGGCAACAGCACTTAAAAGACCCACATCAAAGAACAAGGCGGACCTCTCCTTGCTCCTCATCAGCTGGGATCTCCAACCCCACTATACCTCCAGTCCTCTCAGAAACCTGCATTGAGAGGAATGAAGGTATAGAAATAGGTGTTCCAAGTACTTACGGCCAATCTGCTAACGGTACACCAACATCCGACTTTAGCAGGCAAATTTCCCTACCCCAGTTGCTAAACCGTCAAAAGAAATTCGGTCCCCGTCATCCACATGCTCAGCGTCTGAATGCTAGCTTGGCCAAATTGCCAGCACTGCAACTGCTGCCTTTTAAGCTGGTAGACTCTGCCCCCTTTCATGGAAGGCCATTCCGGCTCTCTACCAGCATGTGGAAGGCAATATCTTGGCCTCATTGGACAGGGCGGTCAGCAGTAAGGTGCATATTACCGCTGACTCATGGTCAGCAGGCATGGACAAGGACGTTACCTTTCTTTCACGGCGCACTGGGTAACTCTGCTGGCAGCTGGGAAGGATGCAGGACAGGATTCAGTATTGTTGGAGCTTGTTCCGCCACCACGCCTCCAAAATGCTAGTGGTGATTCTGCCACAGCTCTCTCCTCCACCCCCTCCTCTTCTTCCTCTGCAGATTTGTCTTCTGAACCAGCGGTGCTCCGTAGACATTCAAGGGGCTACGCAAGCACTCAGGCAAAAAGATGCCATGCGGTGCTTGAGTTGGTCTGCTTAGGGGACAGGAGCCACACCTGGGTAGAGATTCTGGCAGCTCTGCAGGGGCAGGCTCAGAGGTGGTTGATGCCACGCCAGCTTCAGCCAGGAATGGTTGTATGCGACAATGGCACCAACCTCCTCTCCGCCCTCCGACAGGGACACTTGACCCATGTTCCCTGTTTGGCTCATGTCCTGAATTTCGTGGTGCAGCGGTTCTTGAGCAGGTACCCGGGCTTACAGAATCTCCTGAGTCAGGCCAGGAAAGTCTGTGGTCATTTCCACCGGTCATATAATGCCAGTGCTCGGCTGGCTGTCATTCAAAGAGAATGCAACCTGCCCAAGAACCACCTCATTTGTGACATGCCCACTAGGTGGAACTCAACGTTGGCAATGCTGCAGCGGCTGCACATGCAGCAGAGGGCCATCAATGAGTACCTGTGTGACAGGGTCAGGGGAGCTTTACTTTTTTCGCCACACTAGTGGCTACTTTTCAAGGATGTATGCACTATCCTGTCACCATTTGATGAGGCCACGACGATGGTGAACAGTGACAGTGCATGCATCAGTGATACTGTCCCTCTTGTCTTCCTGTTGGAGTACATGCTTCATGGAATAATGGACAGGGCACGTGAGGCAAAACAGCGAGGGGAAGAGGAGGGCTTCCTTACCTCTCCCCTTTATCCAGATAGTATTCCTGCGGGCCCGCCGATCACACAGAAAGAAGAAGAGGAGGAGGAGGAGGATTGTGTTTACATGGAGGTGGAGGATAACCCTCAGCATCAGCAGCAGTCTTCAAGGGATCATTTTCAGTTCCCAGAAACCCATGGAGTTGTACGTGGCTGGTGGTTGAGGATCATGTGATTCTTAGTGACCCAGAGGACTCAGGATTGAATGCCTCTGCAAACTTACGCTACATGGTCTCCCTGATCCTGCAAAGCCTGTGAAAGGACCCTAGGATTTGTGGTATCAAAGAGAGGGTTCATTACTGGTTGGCAACCCTTCTTGATCTACGTTACCAGGGTAAGGTTGCAGAACTTATCCAGCCTTCACAGAGGGAGCAGAGGATGAAACATCTTCGGGAGGCCTTGCAGAAAGGTTTGTGCAATGCGTTTCCAGAGTCTGGGAGGTTACAATTCCTGGTGCTGGACAACATGTTGCTGAGGCTTCGTTCAGTCACAGAAAGAGCGGTGGAGAAGGTGGCCGGCTGACCCATGCCTTCAGACAATTCTTCAGTCCTCAGCGCCAAGGTCTGATCGGTTCCAGCAACCATCACCAGCGTCTGAATTACATGGTGCTGGAATATCTAGGGGCAAGATCAGACTTGGAGACCTTTCCAACAGAACATCCACTGGATTACTGGGTCTTGGGGATGGACCACTGGCCAGAGCTTGCTCAATTTGCAATTGATCTACTGGCCTGTCCTGCATCCAGCATTCTTTCTGAACGCACATTCAGTGCTGCTGGAGGCTTTGTAACCGATCACAGAGTGCGCCTATTCACAGACTCTGTTGATCGGCTTACATTCATAAAATTGAATCAGGCTTGGATCACCAGCTACCAAGCACCTGATGCTGATGTAACTGATTGATTTTTCTATGGATGTGGGATTCCTTGAAGACTGCATATGCTGAGTGACTATCCTATTATGCTGAGTGACTATCCTATTCTTCCTCAATCTTCATGATGATAGCTTCTAAGAATATTTTTGGTTCAGGGCACCACCATCACTGCCTAAGGCCCAATTTTTCTGCCCCTGTTTAACAGGGGAGTGTAATTACAATTTTTGATCAAATATTTAACAGCAGGGCTCATTCCTGTGCTCAACATGAGTATCTGTGAGGCTTTACAGTGTTGTACCACCACAGCCTAAGGCCCAATTTTTCTGTCCCTGTTTAACAGGGGCATGCAATTACAATTTTTGCTCTAATATTTCACAGCAGGGCCTGTTTCTGCGCTCAACAAGAGAATCTGTGACGGGTTACAGTGTTGTGCCACCACTATCGCCTAAGGCCCAATTTTTCTGCCCCTGTTTAACAGGGGTGCGTAATTACAATTTTTGCTCTAATATTTCACAGCAGGGCCAGTTCCAGCGCCCACCAAGAGTAACCGTGAGGGCTTACAGTGTTCTGGTACCACCAACACCTAAGGCCCAATTTTCTGCAGAGTGTATAGGGCAGGCCATATAGTATATACAGGTGGTCCCCTATTTTCAAACATCCGACTTACAAACGACTCCTACTTACAAACGGAGGAAGACAACAGGAAGTGAGAGGAAATCTACCACTAGGAAGGGAAAATTTTCTCCTGTAAGAGTTAATATGGGAAAAAGCTGTCTCCACTGATGCTTTATCACCAATCCTAGTTTCCCTAATAACCCAATATTTTCAAAATCCAATTGTCACTGGGACAGAAAGTGAGGTGAAATCTTCTGAACAGGGGCACAGACAGCAAAACAAATGTTACAGGTGTGATGATAACCCTTCCCTATGTTATCCAAAAAGCTTGAAAATAGATTTTTTGGCTCGAGCTACACTTTAAAAATGTACCTGTTCCATATTACAAACAGATTCAACTTAAAGTGGAGGGCCACCCTGAAAAAAACTCACCAAAAATCCTAAAAAAAATAAAAAAAAAACATTTGAAAAAAAAAAATGTCAAACTTACCTAAACCCTTGTTGCTAGGCAGTCTTCCTAATCTGCCTCTTCCTATTCTGCGGCGTGTTCTTCTCCTCGGTAAGCGGCCCCGTTGTCTTCTGTGTGTGTTCCCAGAACACCACGGGGGCATTCACAGAGCGTGTAGGAAACTGGCAGTGAAGCCGCAAGGCTCCACTGCCTGTTTCCCTTACTTAGAATGGCGGTGCACCCAGGACAGGTAAGTACTTATTTAAAGTCAGCAGCTACAGTGTTTCTAGCTGCTGACTTTAAATTTTTTTTTTTCAGGCCGGAATCCCGCATTAAGAACAAACCTACAGTTCCTGTCTTGTTTATAACCCGGGGACCGCCTGTATACTGCTGTTCAGAGTATATAGGGCCTGGGGGCCCAACGCCTTTTTTTTTTGTAATTTGGGTGCGGGGTTCCCTTTAATATCCATACCAGACCCAAAGGGCCTGGTAATAGGCTGGGGGGGTGCGGGGTGCGGGGTTCCCTTTAATATCCATACCAGACCCAAAGGGCCTGGTAATAGGCTGGGGGGGGACCCATGTCGTTTTTCTCAATGACTTTCATCTATATTGCCGGGACCCGACATTACATTACAGTCGCAAGCAGTTTTATATCACTTTTATTCTTTTAGAAATGTCATTTTGTGCAGGGACTGTTCTAAACACGGGAAAAATGTGCCACTTTACAGGCATACTATAGTCACCCCCCCAGGCACGATATTTAAATGAATATTTCACTTTCACTTTAAGCAAATAACTGCTCCCGGAAGTGAGAAATCAAAAGTGCTAATTTTAAAGGCTAATATGCAGGTTATTGTCCTAAAAAGGGTTTGGGGACCCGGGTCCTGCCCCAGGGGACATGTATCAATGCAAAAGAAAGTTTTAAAAATGGCCGTTTTTTCGGGAGCATTGATTTTAATTAGGGATGCACCAATGCCACTTTTTTGACACCGAGTATGAGTACCGATACTTGACATCATGTACTCGCCGATACCAATTACCTAATTTTTAGGCATGAGGAGAAGCAAGAACAGTACAGTACTTCAGTCAATTCACAACACAAGACATTATTTATAAAATTTCAAAAACCAAAAAAAACACAACATGTATTTGTTTCCAGTTCAACTTACTCATGTGTAAGAGAAACACATTTCACAGACAGAACATTCCAGGATGGCAAGGATGTGTGTTAGTTTGGCATGTAGGCTGCAGTAAGGCCTCATGCACAGCTCAAAGCAGCTGCTTCTCCAGGTGTTTTAGCTCTTTTGAACTTTTTTTTTTCTCTACCCGTTACCTCTTCCCCTCCATGTTAGCCTATGTGTTCATTCATGGCCATTGGCCAAGGAACACTATACGGTTTCAGAAGTTTAGTGGCAGGGCAGCTTACAGGCAGCAGGCAGAAAAAAAAATCCAAAGAAATTGGAAATGGAAATCTTTGGATTTTTTTCTGCCTGTAAACGTTCCTGCCACTAAACTCCTGAAACTAGTGTGCAATGGGCTGACATGGAGGGAAGGCGTTAACAGGCAGGAAAAAAGCTCAAACTCCTTGAGGAGCAGATGCTTTTAGCTGCATTATACAGGCATTATGCCTGGAAAATGAAAAGCTCCAATGTCACACAGAACACATGAAATATCATCATTGTTGATGACGCCACGTATAAAACAAACATCACAAGTTCACGTCATCACATCAACCAACCCAAGTGCAATACAGTTAAATAATGTTAGGCCTGAGGAGGAGCAACTGAACAGTACCTCAAAACTAACATTATTTTGTAAACATTTTTTAAATAAAAAAAAAAAGTGCTAGCTTCTAGTTCAACTTCTTATGAAACTTGTGAAAAAACATTTTTCACAGACCAAAATTAGGGTCATTCCAGGATGGCAAGGCCAAGGAGCCAAGGACTTAGCAGCAGTAAGGCCACATGCACAATAAAGCTCAAAGTAGCTGCTCCTACAGGCGTTTGAGCTCCCTGTTTTTGAGCCTTTCATTTGCCTGTAGTGTTAACTCTATGCACACCATATTAGGCTATGTGTCCCCCATGCATTGCACGTTGAATCACCTATAGTGTGCAATGTGCACACCATAGGTGATTTACTTTTTCACTTAACCACTTGCCGACCGCCTCACGCATATATACGTAAGCAGAATGGCACTGGCAGGCAAAATCTCGTACCCATACGTGATTGCCTTCCCGCGGGCGGGGGGGTCCGATCGGACCCCACCCGGTGCCAGCGGCGGTTGGCATTTGTCTAGGAGCGATGAGAGACGAGGGGGAGACCATCCGATCGTGGCCCCCCCCTCGCGATCGCTCCCAGCCAATGAGGAACATCCCCTGCCTGTGTATAGTACACACAGGCAGAGGATGTGATGTCATCTCTCCTCGGCTCGGCAGTTTCCGTTCTAGCGCCGAGGAGAGAAGACATGTAAGTGCACCAACACACACACACACACAGTAGAGCATGCCAGGCACACAAAACACCCCCGTTCCCCCCCCGATCGCCCCCCGTCCCCCCCCCAATCACCCCTCCCCCCTCCCTGTAACACTGACACCAAGCAGTATTTTTTTTTTTTTTCTGATTACTGCAGGGTGTCAGTTAGTGACAGTTAGTGTGGTAGGACAGTGAGTGTTACCCCCCTTTAGGTCTAGGGTACCCCCCTAACCCCCCCTAATAAAGTTTTAACCCCTTGATCACCCCCCGTCACCAGTGTCACTAAGCGATCATTTTTCTGATCGCTGTATTAGTGTCGCTGGTGACGCTAGTTAGGAACGTAAATATTTAGGTTCGCCGTCAGCATTTTATAGCGACAGGGACCCCCATATACTATCTAATAAATGTTTTAACCCCTTGATTGCCCCCTAGTTAACCCTTTCACCACTGATCACCATATAACCGTTACGGGTGATGCTGGTTAGTTGGTTTATTTTTCATAGTGTCAGGGCACCCGCCGTTTATTACCGAATAAAGGTTTAGCCCCCTGATCGCCCGGCGGTGATATGCGTCGCCCCAGGCAGCATCAGATTAGCGCCAGTACCGCTAACACCCACGCACGCAGCATACGCCTCCCTTAGTGGTATAGTATCTGAACGGATCAATATCTGATCCGATCAGATCTATACTAGCGTCCCCAGCAGTTTAGGGTTCCCAAAAACGCAGTGTTAGCGGGATCAGCCCAGATACCTGCTATCACCTGCGTTTTGCCCCTCCGCCCAGCCCGGCCCAGCCCACCCAAGTGCAGTATCGATCGATCACTGTCACTTACAAAACACTAAACGCATAACTGCAGCGTTTGCAGAGTCAGGCCTGATCCCTGCGATCGCTAACAGTTTTTTTGGTAGCGTTTTGGTGAACTGGCAAGCACCAGCGGCCTAGTACACCCCGGTCATAGTCAAACCAGCACTGCAGTAACACTTGGTGACGTGGCGAGTCCCATAAATGCAGTTCAAGCTGGTGAGGTGGCAAGCACAAGTAGTGTCCCGCTGCCACCAAAAAGACAAACACAGGCCCGTCGTGCCCATAATGCCCTTCCTGCTGCATTCGCCAATCCTAATTGGGAACCCACCACTTCTGCAGCGCCCGTACTTCCCCCATTCACATCCCCAACCAAATGCAGTCGGCTGCATGAGAGGCATTTTCTTTATGTCCTCCCGAGTACCCCTACCCAGCAAACCCCCCCAAAAAAGATGTTGTGTCTGCAGCAAGCGCGGATATAGGCGTGACACCCGCTATTATTGTCCCTCCTGTCCTGACAATCCTGGTCTTTGCATTGGTGAATGTTTTGAATGCTACCATTCACTAGTTGAGTATTAGCGTAGGGTACAGCATTGCACAGGCTAGGCACACTTTCACAGGGTCTCCCAAGATGCCATCACATTTTGAGAGACCCGAACCTGGAACCGGTTACAGTTATAAAAGTTAGTTACAAAAAAAAGTGTAAAAAAAAAAAAAACAAAAAAAAAAAACACATACAAAAATATAAAATAAAAAAAAATAGTTGTCGTTTTATTGTTCTCTCTCTCTCTATTCTCTCTCTATTGTTCTGCTCTTTTTTACTGTATTCTATTCTGCAATGTTTTATTGTTATTATGTTTTATCATGTTTGTTTTTCAGGTCTGCAATTTTTTATACTTTACCGTTTACTGTGCTTTATTGTTAACCATTTTTTTGTCTTCAGGTACGCCATTCACGACTTTGAGTGGTTATACCAGAATGATGCCTGCAGGTTTAGGTATCACCTTGGTATCATTCTTTTCAGCCAGCGGTCGGCTTTCATGTAAAAGCAATCCTAGCGGCTAATTAGCCTCTAGACTGCTTTTACAAGCAGTGGGAGGGAATGTCCCCCCCCCACCGTCTTCCGTGTTTTTTTCTCTGGCTCTCCTGTCTCAACAGGGAACCTGAGAATGCAGCCGGTGATTCAGCCAGCTGACCATAGAGCTGATCAGAGACCAGAGTGGCTCCAAACATCTCTATGGCCTAAGAAACTGGAAGCTACGAGCATTTTATGACTTAGATTTTGCCGGATGTAAACAGCGCCATTGGGAAATTGGGAAAGCATTTTATCACACCGATCTTGGTGTGGTCAGATGCTTTGAGGGCAGAGGAGAAATCTAGGGTCTAATAGACCCCAATTTTTTCAAAAAAGAGTACCTGTCACCACCTATTGCTATGATAGGGGATATTTACATTCCCTGAGATAACAATAAAAATGATTTAAAAAAAAAAATATGAAAGGAACAGTTTAAAAATAAGATAAAAAAGCAAAAAAATAATAAAAAAAAAAAAAAAAGCACCCTGTCCCCCCTGCTCTCGCGCTAAGGCGAACGCAAGCGTCGGTCTGGCGTCAAATGTAAACAGCAATTGCACCATGCATGTGAGGTATCACCGCGAAGGTCAGATCGAGGGCAGTAATTTTAGCAGTAGACCTCCTCTGTAAATCTAAAGTGGTAACCTGTAAAGGCTTTTAAAGGCTTTTAAAAATGTATTTAGTTTGTCGCCACAGCACGTTTGTGCGCAATTTTAAAGCATGTCATGTTTGGTATCCATGTACTCGGCCTAAGATCATCTTTTTTATTTCATCAAACATTTGGGCAATATAGTGTGTTTTAGTGCATTAAAATTTAAAAAAGTGTGTTTTTTCCCCAAAAAATGCGTTTGAAAAATCGCTGCGCAAATACTGTGTGAAAAAAAAAATGAAACACCCACCATTTTAATCTGTAGGGCATTTGCTTTAAAACAATATATAATGTGTGGGGGTTGAAAGTAATTTTCTTGCAAAAAAAAATAATTTTTTCATGTAATCAAAAAGTGTCAGAAAGGGCTTTGTCTTCAAGTGGTTAGAAGAGTGGGTTATGTGTGACATAAGCTTCTAAATGTTGTGCATAAAATGCCAGGACAGTTCAAAACCCCCCCAAATGACCCCATTTTGGAAAGTAGACACCCCAAGCTATTTGCTGAGAGGCATGTCGAGTCCATGGAATATTTTATATTGTGACACAAGTTGCGGGAAAGAGACAATTTTTTATTTATTTATTTTTTTTTTGCACAAAGTTGTCACTAAATGATATATTGCTCAAACATGCCATGGGAATATGTAAAATTACACCCCAAAATACATTCTGTTGCTTCTCCTGAGTACGGGGATACCACATGTGTGGGACTTTTTGGGAGCCTAGCCGTGCACGGGACCCCGAAAACCAAGCACCGCCTTCAGGCTTTCTAAGGGCGTAAATTTTTGATTTCACTCTTCACTGCCTATCACAGTTTCGGAGGCCATGGAATGCCCAGGTGGCAAAAAAAACCCCCAAATGACCCCATTTTGGAAAGTGGACATCCCAAGCTATTTGCTGAGAGGTATAGTGAGTATTTTGCAGACCTCACTTTTTGTCACAAAGTTTTGAAAATTGAAAAAAGAAAAAAAAAATTTTTTTTCTTGTCTTTCTTTATTTTCAAAAACAAATGAGAGCTGCAAAATACTCACCATGCCTCTCAACAAATAGCTTGGGGTGTCTACTTTCCAAAATGGGGTCATTTGGGGGGGGTTGTGCCACCTGGGCATTCCATGGCCTCCGAAACAGTGATAGGCAGTGAAGAGTGAAATCAAAAATTCACGCCCTTAGAAATCCTGAAGGCGGTGATTGGTTTTCGGGGCCCCGTACGTGGCTAGGCTCCTAAAAAGTCCCACACATGTGGTATCCCCATACTCAGGAGAAGCAGCTAAATGTATTTTGGGGTGCAATTCCACATATGCCCATGGCCTGTGTGAGCAATATATCATTAAGTGACAACTTTGTGCAAAAAAAAAATAAAAAATTTGTCACTTTCCCGCAACTTGTGTCAAAATATAAAACATTCCATGGACTCAACATGCCTCAAAGCAAATAGCTTGGGGTGTCTACTTTCCAAAATGGGGTCATTTGGGGGGGGTTTATGCCATCTGGGCATTTTATGGCATTCAAAACTGTGATAGGTAGTGAGGAGTAAAATCAAAAATGTACGCCCTTAGAAATCCTGAAGGTAGTGATTGGATTTCGGGGCCCCGTACGCGGCTAGGCTCCCAAAAAGTCCCACACATGTGGTATCCCCATACTCAGGAGAAGCAGCTAAATGTATTTTGGGGTGCAATTCCACATATGCCCATGGCCTGTGTGAGAAATATATCATTTAGTGACAACTTTTTGTAATTTTTTTCTTTTTTTTTGTCATTATTCAATCACTTGGGACAAAAAAAATTAATATTCAATGGGCTCAACATGCCTCTCAGCAATTTCCTTGGGGTGTCTACTTTCCAAAATGGGGTCATTTGTGGGGGTTTTGTACTGCCCTGCCATTTTAGCACCTCAAGAAACGACATAGGCAGTCATAAATTAAAGGCTGTGTAAATTCCAGAAAATGTACCCTAGTTTGTAGGCGCTATAACTTTTGCGCAAACCAATAAATATACACTTATTGACATTTTTTTTACCAAAGACATGTGGCCGAATACATTTTGGCCTAAATGTATTTAGTAAAAATTTAGTTTATTGGATTTTTTTTAGAACAAAAAGTAGAAAATATCAATTTTTTTCAAAATTTTCTGTCTTTTTCCATGTATAGCGCAAAAAATAAAAACGGCAGAGGTGATCAAATACCATCAAAAGAAAGCTCTATTTGTGGGAAGAAAAGGACGCAAATTTCGTTTGGGTACAGCATTGCATGACCGCGCAATTAGCAGTTAAAGCGACGCAGTGCCAAATTGTAAAAAGTGCTCTGGTCAGGAAGGGGGTAAATCCTTCCGGGGCTGAAGTGGTTAAGGAAAAAGGTTGTGGCATGGAGTTAAAAAGGCATATTTTATTTTTTTTCAAAGGCCAACATGGAGGGGAGTTAACAGGCAGAAACGCTAAAAAAAAATGCTCAAATGCCAGGTGGAGCAGTTGCTTTGAGCTGCAGCGTGCAACTGTGCATGATGCCTTACAGTTGGACAGTAACAGGCGGTAGATTACTTTTCCAATTCAAACGCAAGTTTTTTTTAAGAAACAGAAGAATCACTGCATGTTCAGTTAGAAGTCGGTTTCTGGGGGCGTGGCCTAGGCATGGCAGCGTGAGGTCGTAATTTTACAGGGCTCCCGGCCGGCGGCTCTCCCGCAGCGATACCACGGCATATTACCACACATTATCGGCTCCTACCTGCCTTCCTGGTTACCCGGGGTACCCGACCGCCATACACCTGCTCCGGAGACCGTCATGGATCAGTATTTACGCTCACTCCAGCCGGCGGCCTCCACACCAGCAGCGGCCAAGATGGCGCCGGCCCGCCATACAACACAGCGGAGGTCCCCAGCGTGACTGATCCCCCCCTGCAGATGGCGCACGATCACACCATGCCGCCCTTCTCACCACCCAGTGACCTCTCCCCCTGTCTCCCCAGATCACTGGCAGCCTCACCAGACAGGGAAGACTCACTGCACAGCCCGGTGTCTCCAGCTTCACCCATAGCTCTAATCCCATCCAGCGCTCTGTGTTTCAGCCCAGGGGACATGGAGGCTCAGAGGCACCCACCCACGCATCAGACCACAGTGAGTACACACTATTGCACACAGCAATCACAGGATCTCCCTCTTCATGCCTCCTCTGAACAAAGACTGTAGGATTTCTTGCAGCAGCTACCCACAAGAACTGATTTGGAATCAATTGTTCAGAGAATGGAGACAGCCTTGAAGGGTAAGATACAATCTATCAGACAGGATGTAGCAGTGCTGGACTCCCGTGTCACTGTAGTGTAACAGGACCAGGCAATAGTGTCCCAATCAGTGCAATCCCTGCAGACTTCCCAAACTGAACTCACTGATCAAATCATACAGCTGTATCTACTCCAGGACGACCTGGAGAATCGCAGCCGCAGGCTGAACATCAGGTTAAGGGGGGTGCCCGAAAGCGTCCCAAACCCAGAATTGCGCTCCACAGTGGTTAATATCTTTAACTGTTACCTAGACCGCCCGCCAGACTCTGAGATCATCATTGACAGAGTTCATAGAACCCTGGGACCTTGATCTGATTCATCTGACAGACCAAGAGACGTCCTATGCTGTTTACACTCCTTCACCCTCAAGGAGGATATATTACAGCAGGCCTGGCGGATGGGAGTCCTGGAATTTAATGGTGCAGCTGTCCACCTCCTACCAGATGTTTCCAGAAAGACTCTCCTAATGCGATGATCGCTCAAACCACTTCTAGATGGTCTGGGGAAGAAAGGTCTTACGTACAAGTGGGGCCCCCCGTTTCACCTCATAGTCTGCAAAGGCCCGGATACCTTTCCTTTGCGTCACCCATCGGAGCTTCCAGACCTGTTCACCTTTGCTGACATGGAGCCGTTTCCAGTGCCCAATTGGCTGCTGACTGTTATCACCAAAGATTCACAGCACCAAGCTCCCCCAGGCACCACAAAGGGCCCACTATAGTCGCAGAGGCCATGGGAACCACTCTCAAGCTAGGCGGGTAGGAAACGCCCACTCACATCCCCTGAATGAAGAGGTGGCTGGTTGATTCTATACACACAGACTGTGGACACGCACCCAGCTCAGTATATTTCCCAGGTTGAATTTTGAGTTAAACTATCTTTTATTGTTATTTACGGATGACATGCCAGGTTCAAGGTGTGTAAGGCCTGCGAACTAGAGGCAGTCCAGCTTGCCATTCGAATTATCTTGATCCAAGGTTGAACAAAGGTCGATCTTTTGCACCGATCAACCCATATAAGCGATGGCATGTCTCCTACGTTTCTCTGACAAACCCAGTGCTAGGCTAGCTTCCTTTAAACTTTGACATAATGCCTTCACAGTGGTATACTCTGAATGTTCCGCTGGAGCAATGGTCCTTAGACTATGCGCAAGAGCAATTGCTTTTTTTAGGGTTGGGCACCACTGCAGAGTAGCCACATATCCGGGGTGTTCTGTTGACGACCGCACCCGGGCTCAGAGTATAGGAACAATAAGGAGGCTGCAACCGCCTGAGGGTGGAACCATGGACTAACAACGTAACACTTGCCATGGAAACTTGACGTAGTAGCTATGCTATTCCCTATAATGATGCATACACATATATGTATATGTTTAGGGATATGTATGTACTTACGGGGGTTTTTATATGTGTGCAAATGTGAGTATGTAAATGTTCTCTTAACTAATACCTTGCCTTTGACTTGCTACAGGTTTTACAATTTGTTTACCATTTGGATGCCGTGGTTCTGCCTTGGGGGGGTCCCGGCTGACCCGCAGCGCCTAGATTTGTGCGCCGTGTGGCTGGGCCGCACCGGGGTTGGGACGCAGAGCAGGTGCTGTCCTTAGTTACGGATTGCTGTTTGGGCAAGTACTTTGTGACTTCGGCTTGGGGGGTCCGTTTTCACCAATCTTTTATTTTTTATTTTTGGTTTTCTTCAGCCGGGTGATAACAATGGGGCCTTAATCGCACGACCACAAAGGCTGCGGGGGCCCACATGGCCGGGGCTCTCGAACTCAGCTGTGCCTTACCACTCCCCGCACTAGGCACACTCTGCCCAGGTGGCACTAGCTTCTCTCTGCGGAGTCTACATTCTTGACTAGACCTCTTCTTTCTCTTGTAATATAATTTTTATTTTATTTTTTTTATTTTTCCTCTCCCTTTCCCATTTTTCTGTTCCCCCTTCTTCCTTTGCTCCCCGGGAGTCGACGTGAGCTGACATAAACTAAGACAACATGACTGTCAAGATCCTTTCGTGGAACATAAAGGGATTGAATTCCCCGGAGAAGCGTACTAGTTGTCTTGCCGAGTTATGGAGACAAAGGACTAACATTGCATTTCTCCAAGAAACTCACTTTAGGGCAGACAAGATACCCAAACTAACGAACAAAGACTTCCCAGCAGCCTATCATAGTCCGTCTTTATCCTCTAAATCTAAAGGGACGAGTATACTCATTTCTAAGTCCCTCCACTGGCAATTTCTCGATGAGTACCGTGACCAAGAGGGCAGATTCCTGCTCATAAAGGGGAAAATTTGTTCTCAGACCTTCACTCCTGCGAACATCTACCTCCCGAATTCCAACCCTCTCCCCACCCTTGAGGCTTTCTTATCCACCCTCGACTCTTTCCTTGAAGGAACCCATGTCTTGGGAGGAGATTTCAACTTAACATTGGACCCTCATAAAGACTCCTCCTCGAACTTTGAAATAAATGGCTTAATATTGTATAAAAAGCCTTCAGTAATGATGATTCTCGTGAGACGAATTTTGGAATTATTTCTGCTTGAGTCAGCTTAAATCAAACTTGGAAAATACTTACAAAAATAGTACATTCATATTCAGAATTAGTGTTGTTTCATATATGCAAAAAATGTTCAAATATAGTTCATTTGTTTCAAAGATCTGAAAAAGTTCTTAGAGTCATTAGACATGTGCTTCCTTTGTATAAGTGATTCAAAGATGGCCGATTAACCTCTTGTGTCCTGGCTTGAATAGGTGTATGAAGCTTAGAGAGCTGTTTGTCTTGGAAGTAAGAGATGTGTATAAAGAGATGTGTCTTGGAAGCAGGATGTGTGTGTCAAGAGAGCTGTGTCTTGGAAGGAAGATGTAAGCAAAAAGAGACAGGATGCTGTTTATCCTTTGAATATATGAACTCAGTCTTTCAAATTCGCGCCCAAACACAAATCCCTCCCATACACTCCCCTTTTCTCCTCCTTTCCAAGAGTGGGGGCTAGAGTAGATATACAAGCCTCTTTAACATCTGTTTCACTTTACCAAACCTTTTAAACATGAAACAGGATATATGTGAGATAGACGTTCAGACCAAACATCAGACCTCTTAAAACATAAACGCATAAATCAAACAGAGTATCGGTTACATAGGAAAATTTCCAACCAAAACATATATTATTTACAAAATCCATCAAATTCTGACAGGGTCTTGACCTGCATTTTCAGTCAATGAATGGCCATTTGGATATCACTAGCTCAAAGTCCTATCATTCAAACAAATATGGAAAATGCATATTCTTATTAATAAAGCCAATTAAAATTTAGATATTAAGAATATAACATTCCCCTCTGAAATATGAATAACAATCATATTTTCAAGGTTTAAATTCATTCATAGCATCCATGTCCCATTCATTCAGACTTTGATCCAATAACTCCAAATGTATTTCCATCACCAACCGAGTTTGCAATACCAAAACCCATCTTTCTCTTAAGCTTATTTTGCAATAAATCATCTCCTTTCTTGATTTCATTTCTAATTCGATAATATAATTTTTTCATTCTAAACATCAAACATAACTGGAATATAATGAATAACATAATAATAATAAAAAGAATAACTATAGGATATGATAAAATATTTCCTGCTGCTGAGGTTATTGAAGTTTTTCCCCAAATTGATACACTATTACTAAATTTTTTTCACCAATTACTTCCTGAAAATTCTGACCATTGATTAGATATCTCTTGCAAATTACCTTGTTCATGTTTAAACAATATTTCTGCATTCTGAAGTTCCTTAGCCAAAGCTATCGATAAACCTTTATCCTTATGAATTACATTTGCCCATTCTTCCCAAGGAAATTCATCTATATGAGATATATTATATTGTGTGGGAAGAGCACTTATATTTTTCATAAGCATATTTGTTAAATTTGTTCTAAACCCATTAATACTTATTGCTACAATGTCTCCTTCTATACAATACAAGCCTTGATTTAGGTTTTCTGTATTTGTACAAGAAGAGAAAAAAGTTTTAACCCTTTCTGTATCTGACATGATCTGGAAACAAACCTTCTTTTTATCTACACGAGTAATTAATTCAGAAATTGTTTCAACTTTTTCTATTCTTGCTGAACACAATGTATGATTATGATAACAAGAATGAAAAATACTTTTATCTTGATTAGGTAAACAAATAACTTTAGACTGAAATTGTAAACATGATGACAAATCTAATTGTTCTAATTCAGAATTTTCACTGTTAAATGCAAAATCTGTATACTGTAATTTATAACACAATAATTGTGTATTGCTGACGGGTAATCCCAAGACAGTGATTGGAACCAAAATTTGTTCTTGTCCTGCTATTGGAATCATAGAAGAACTATAACAAACATCCTGTTTACATCCTATCCATTTATTTACCCATAAATCTGTATGATTTATAGCATATACATATTCTCTGGGTAAATTCTGTAAAATGCCAAGAGGGGTTATTCCGCTCTGAAATGCTTGTGCAATTATTTTAAAATTAGTGGAATATTCAGTCTGGATCTCTAAACATGCTCTGGCAATATGAGAATGTTGTTCACTTAACATTAAATCAAGAGTAATATTTTGAAGATGTAAAATAGATGGACCCATTATATTAGCTGTTTTAATAACCATATTTTCTAAAATTTCATTTAAATTTCTCTGTATTTTAATCCCGTTACTACCCACTAAACCAGCTGTCTCAAGATCAGACTTTAAAGTATTAATGTCCATACTATTAGTAATACTCCCAATTGTGCCAATCCCTCCTAAAATACCTTCAACAATACCACGCTTATTTCTGTTATGATTTCTATTATTAATTCCAAACCATCTTTCAATACCCAATTCCATATTAACCAAATGTCCTTGACATTGTGGAAACCTTGTAGAAATTTTCCATTCTGAAACATTAAAGTTCCACAATATAATGACAAAATTTCCCTCTCTCAAAAGAGTTCTGGATTGGAAATGGTTAATCTGAAATGGATTTGCTGAGACACTTTTCTTACCAACACATGGAGTTTTCCTAGGAGACCTTACAACAACACTTCCCTTCGCACATTTCATTGGATAATTTACTATTGATATGCAACATTCATATATACCAGTATCATTCAAAGATACTCTCATTTGTTGATAAACAAATGTATTATTGATCCAATTCACACTACCATAAATTCCTTTATGAATTATCATAGTAGAACTGTGAAGAAAATTTCCCAAAAATTAATCGTTCCTTTTCCAAGTTACCAATGAATCTTGAGGTACATATATTTTTGTTTTACATATCAAATGCAAACTATCTTTATCTTCAAAAAATGTTCAAAGATTGTTACCTTTTACAAATACTGACCAAAAACTCCTACCCAATATATTACATTCAAAAGTTCCGGGTTCTGTTGTTTAACCTATAAGATCCCAGCATTTTAACAAAATTTGTTTTGGATTCTATTTTAACGTTGACCTCAACATTATTACTATGAATGAAATATAATTCCATACAGCAATCATATCCCTGTCCTACAAATACATATCCATACAATTCTTCAGCTGTATTGTTATCAACGTATCTAGAATTATATTCTGTCATTTGTATTTAAGATCAATATCTTTATCACTCTTGTCCTCTGTATTAATATCAATGTCTTTATCACTTTTGTCATCTATATTGATATCAGTATCTAGATCTCTTTTGTCTCTGAATAATGTAATGACTTTGTTGTGTAATTCTTCAATCCTGTTAACCTCTGCATAGCTGGAACAGTTTGTGATATATTTTACCACAGATAAAATTGTCACTAGGGAAAAGATGAATCCTGTGATGATGATAAATCTTCTCTCACTTTCTTTTGTTGAACGGACATCTTTTCTTCCTTTTTTTTGGAATCCATGATTCCTCCAGGTTAATGAAATATAATTCATTCCTAGGAAAAATAAAAGCAGCATCATTTATCTCAGAATATTACATTTGTTATACCCACATTTTTATTTATACATGCTTCTTCACTAAATTGAGAAATCCTTGAACTAATACCATTGTCCCTTGAACATCCAAGATGTCAAATGGACCTTCCCAATTACTTTGCCATGGTCCACTTCTCCTGAACCTTTAATTCTGCCTGTGACGTGTATCTCACCATCTCTGGGTGTGACCTTACACATGGCAACTCTTTAATCACCATATTTCTTTCTATATAAACTTATGCTAACAGCATCTAATTTTTGATTTAAATAAATCTTTCCGTTCTTAATTATCAATCTTGATAAACCGTTTATCTTGAATAAAAGATAATTTTGGTTTTAATAATAAAATAACAAAATGTTACAAGAATCAGATATGTGTGTGTGTGGATATAACAGCAATTCTCATACTGTATATGTGTCTTGTGTATACTGGAGTGAATGTCTGTTGCAACATCTACTGGAGTGCATGTCTGTCAAAAAACTCTGTTACAGGCATTCTACTCCTAAAAAAATAAACCCCCTCCTTTCTTATTCAGAAAGGTTCTTTTTTGTCTTGTAGTCCCACAGATGCAGGCTCTCAATGAGTAGTCCCCCCCTCCTTTTTAAAAAGGATGGTGTCACTACACTCTCAAATTCCTAAGGGTCGGGCTATGTGCTCTGTGAGTAACCATTTAACTTATACAATCTACAAGTTTCTTTAAACTTCCAAAACAAATACTACATATCAGTATATATACAAATTGTCTTTTAATAATCTCCTAAACAAGGAATATTGTAAAGTAAAGAAATTATGATCTTTTAACTCAAACTTAAAAATGTGTGGAAGGACCATTTTTTACATACATGTAACTGCATGTAACACCATTCTGTTCAAATTGTCCTGTATCATCTATAACCAAAACACTGTTATGCAAAAGGAGCACAAAAATACCAAAAAGAAATATCTTTTTCTGAATGACATTCAATACCTTTAAATAACATCCTAATATCCCTTCTCAAATCACAAGCATTGCAGTATAATACGTTCATTGTGAAACACAAGTGACAAAATAATTCTTCCTGTCATTAAATCAAATGAAGAATACTTTGTAACTGAAAAAACTGTATCTGCAAACTGTGAATGATATGATACATGAAATCTCTGTCCTATTCTCAAGATTTTACACATTACCTGCATGATTTTACCTATAAATGGAATCCTCTGTCACTACTGAGGTTTGCTAGTATACCCCAAACTAGAAAAACATGATTAATCCATATCCTGTCAGTAATTAAAATATCTTTGTACACAGATTAGACAATATTTAATTACTCTGTCTACCGTCTCTTCCATTTTATCCCAATAGAATTTCTCTTTAAGAACTTCAAGCAATTTTTGCTTACCAAAGTGATCTAAACTGTCATAGTTAAATTTAGTGAATTCCACCTGTAGGTGTTGTGGTACATTAAAATATAGAAAATCCGTCTAAGTCATGATATTAAATCCAGTTTTCATAAACAAAATATAGATATAATATCACCCGATGAGGAAGAAAAGATTGATTTACCACCTTTTAAACCTCTGAAAACGAAGGAAAATCTTATATTTGTTTTTTCCACAACATAATTTTGACCATATTCAGGTTAAAATCACTAATTCTCCATACAAATCTGCATCCTTTGCTAATTGAGTACAAAGCTGTTAATTACCCCCTTATCAGATGAACTAAATCTCTCAATGTTCCATCTGAACAAAAAATGAAAAATTAAAATCATAATAATCATAACTGGGAAAAATTAATAAAAAAATAATAATCCAAAGGATTATCCTTGAAAATTCTAAAAATATATCAAATAAAAACCAAATCTCTGAACCTCAAATCATAACCTCATTATCCATAGCAAAGAAACAATAACCAGAAAATCCTTACCATCCATGCAGTTCATTTAAGGACTGCTAACATTGTTTTTCACAGTGTTATACGATACATAATGATACCTTTCCTGTCTTAATGGACTATTTGCAGTTTGCAATCTTTGCATTTGGGTCTTAAAAGGGAAATTAGTTTGATTATTATGGCCTCTATACCTCAAATTACTACACCAGCGCACAGAATACACTTCATAGCGCCTTGGCATCGTTTTTGGATAATACAACCTCTTTTGTATATCATTATTATTAGCCATCACACAAAACCTAGCTATGTGACCCTTTCTTTTGCAAACTAAACATTTAAGAGTTGGTTTTTTTGCATATACCTTTCTTTGAGTATATGGCGATGAAAATTTACATTTCTGTTGAATATTACTATTATTCAAATCAACAGACTTCACGCTTTCATTGTCTGAGGAAATATTAACCTCCTCAAATTACCCCACTGAGTCAAATCCAGAATCAGCATCATTATCCCTCGCCTCTGACTTTGTCACGTGTTCATAAGCTAAACACTGAGCATGTGCAGAAGACTGAGCTTGCAATAATTGCGTTTTAAGCAAACTTATAACATTCTCTTGTTCAATTTCTTTCTGAGTTAAAAAAGCAATACAACTTTCTTGTTCTTTAACCGATTCCAATAATGCATTCATTTTATGTTCTAATGCATCTTTTTCAATCATTAATTGTTCAATATGTAAATTCTCCTGTGTTTGTGCAATTTCTGTTACACTTTGCCTTTGTTTTCCTGGCATATCAAAAACCATTGCATTGAAGACTGTAATTAATTTCATCACATTGCTTAATTTCTTCTTAGATTTAGCTAATGAAAATCTATTCTTCTCAATTTCTTTATTTGCCTGTAGGCATTGATTATACATTGATTGCCATAACTTAGTGTCTGAAATATAACTGGCTAAACCTTCAAATTCTAACTTACTTTCTTCAGCAATTACATTTATAAATTCCATATTTTGGTACTCACCGAATATAAAACTTTTCCGTTTTCCGCTGGACTCTAATTAAACCGTCTGTCAAGACTTCTGATCCAAAATACTCTGGTCTTCACGCAATCAAACATCAAAAACATGCGATTCTAGGTTCTTTCAATAATTGCAAAGTTTTCTCCTGTTCATCACATTTCCCCTCTGAACAACAGAAAAGTGGCAAAAACTTCTGACGATTGAAACTGGCTGGCGTCCGCCAATGAAATAAATGGCTTAATATTGTATAAAAAGCCTTCAGTAATGATTCTCGTGAGACGAATTTTGGAATTATTTCTGCTTGAGTCAGCTTAAATCAAACCGTGTGTTTTATTGTACACACATAAACTTGGAAAATACTTACAAAAATAGTACATTCATATTCAGAATTAGTGTTGTTTCATATATGCAAAAAATGTTCAAATATAGTTCATTTGTTTCAAAGATCTGAAAAAGTTCTTAGAGTCATTAGACATGTGCTTCCTTTGTATAAGTGATTCAAAGATGGCCGATTAACCTCTTGTGTCCTGGCTTGAATAGGTGTATGAAGCTTAGAGAGCTGTTTGTCTTGGAAGTAAGAGATGTGTATAAAGAGATGTGTCTTGGAAGCAGGATGTGTGTGACAAGAGAGCTGTGTCTTGGAAGGAAGATGTAAGCAAAAAGAGACAGGATGCTGTTTATCCTTTGAATATATGAACTCAGTCTTTCAAATTCGCGCCCAAACACAAATCCCTCCCATACACTCCCCTTTTCTCCTCCTTTCCAAGAGTGGGGGCTAGAGTAGATATACAAGCCTCTTTAACATCTGTTTCACTTTACCAAACCTTTTAAACATGAAACAGGATATATGTGAGATAGACGTTCAGACCAAACATCAGACCTCTTAAAACATAAACGCATAAATCAAACAGAGTATCGGTTACATAGGAAAATTTCCAACCAAAACATATATTATTTACAAAATCCATCAAATTCTGACAGGGTCTTGACCTGCATTTTCAGTCAATGAATGGCCATTTGGATATCACTAGCTCAAAGTCCTATCATTCAAACAAATATGGAAAATGCATATTCTTATTAATAAAGCCAATTAAAATTTAGATATTAAGAATATAACAAACTTATCTTCCCTCCCAAGGGGAACCTGACTTCGCCTAAAAGATCTTTTACACTCATATCAACTAGTCGATATCTGGAGAATAGTCCACCCACAAGAGCGGGATTATACCTTCTATTCTACCGTCCATGGGTCCTACTTCAGAATCAACCTTTTTCTCCTAAAACACTCGACCATCCCCATGGTCACCAAGATGGATATAGGTCACATAGCACTTTCCGACCACGCCCTGATTCTGTTGGAACTGGCTATTTCACAAGCATCCCACAGAACATCCAGGTGGCGACTTAACGAGGCGCTCCTAAAAGACCCTGAGATTGCCGCAGGCATCCTTAGGGAACTTAAGTCCTACCTCTCTGTCAATATAGACTCTGTAGACAACCCAGCCACTGTGTGGTCCGTGCATAAGTGCTTCATTAGAGGAATACTAATCAAACACGGTCATGTGGCCAAACGCGTTAAAACCTTGTCTGACCTCTTGGCTCAACGCCACACTTTGGAACGCCAACATAAGAATCGGCAGGATAGTGCTACTGAGGTGGAATTGATCCGTCTTCGGGAAGCTATAAGAGATCATTCCATGTACGAGGCAAAACATGTACTACTGAAGGCCCGTCGTTCTTTTTTACGAGTACAGAGACTAGTGTGGTCGGCTATTGGCCAACGCTTTACGTGCAAAGCGCTCCCAGACGTACGTACCCGCTCTTCTCTCATCATCGGGCTCCAGAGTTCATTCCTCTCCAGAACTGGTGGATACTTTCCGCGCTTTCTACTCTAAATTGTACAATTTAGATCCAATCCCCACCCCTCAGTTGTTGCCCCAAAAAGCCTTGGATATCCGCAATTATCTTCAAGAAACTAACCTTCCTACGCTAATGACAGAGGAGTGAGAGGACCTGTCCAAACCTATTACCAAGGAGGAATTCGTAGCCGCAATAGCTGACACCCAGTCTGGTAAGGCACCCGGACCGGACGGTTTCACCCTCCCCTATTACAAAATGTACCAGGACACAATGGCACCTTAATTTCTTGCGGCCTTCAATGCTGCGATCAATGGACACAACCTCCCTGCTGACATGCTGCGCGCCTCTATATCTGTGGTTCCTAAGCCGGGTACGGACCCATTACTATGTGCCAGTTACAGGCCCATTTCACTTTTAAACTGTGATATGAAACTATTCACCAAAATCCTTGCCTCTAGGATGAATGCCTTATTACCACGTCTAATTGGAATAGACCAAGTCGGTTTTATCCAAACTAGAGAGGCCAGGGACAACACCACCCGGACACTGAACATCATAGAAAAAGTGAAGCGTTCCCGACTACCCCTGCTGCTCCTTTCCACAGATGCTGAGAAGGCTTTTGACAGGGTGGACTGGTCCTTCCTCCGGGAGACATTTAAATTCGTGGGTATGCAAGAACCCATCCTGTCATGGATTTCGGCCATTTATGATAACCCCACAGCCACTGTTCGAGTAAATGGATACGACTCCAGCCCTTTCTCTATCACAAAGGGCACCAAACAGGGCTACCCCCTGTCTCCAATGCTGTTCGTCCTCTCCCTGGAACCTTTTCTACACCATATCAGAGGTAATCAATCCATAAGAGGCATCCAGTCGGGCCAATGTCAACACAAAGTTGCAGTTTATGCTGACGACCTTTTATTCTACATTACCGAGCCCCTCACCTCTCTACCCTCACTGTTACAGGAGCTGAAGCGCTATGGCACCCTGTCTAATTTTAAGGTTAATTTACAAAAATCAGAGGCCTTAAGTGTTTTGTTGTCAGATTCTACCATTTCTAACCTATGCCCCTACTTCCCATTCAAATGGGCTGCCCGCTCAATACAATACTTAGGAACAAAAATCTCTGCAAACTTACAAGACATCTTCACCCACAACTTCCAGCCCCTTTTGTCTACGCTCACTGCTGATCTTGGGAAATGGGACTCTCTGGCCCTTTCCTGGTTCGGCCGTTGCAATATACTTAAAATGAATGTAAAACACCCACGTGGGTGAAAACACCCACATCTAGGTAGAGCACTCTTACTAAGACCAAAGATTACAGGCGGTCTCGGATTTCCAGATCCAGCCCTGCGGCACATATGACCAGGGTTGTGGACTGGTGCCGTCACAGTGACTTGAAGCTCTGGGTGTTGCTGGAACAGGAGGCAGCCATAGCCCCACTTGCGGGCCTTCCTTGGCTGGGAAAATTCCTGCCACCCACTTAACCACTCATCCACTGATTGGACCAACTCTTATGGAACTGAAAAGCTTTTCTGTCTAGCCTCATTAAGAAATTTTCCATCCCCACTGACGCCACTTATTGGTCATCCGGATTTTCTACCTGGCCTCACTGACCCATCCTTTCGATCGCAAGCCCCACAGGGATACATGAGGGCCTCATCGCTCTTGCGTTCTTCCGGTTGGCTAACTACGGAGAACTTGCTCTCAGGACAGGCACCACTCTCATTAGATTGCTGGAGGATCAACCAACTATCTCACTTTCTTGGCTCATTGCCCAAACCAACCCACTTTGGCAGAAAGCTCCACTCTTTTGAGGAATGGGTTAGGGACCAATCCGGAGGTCCTTATCAACCTCCTACAAATCCGTATTGGACCTTCGCGCCACTGAAGACCCCCCATTCTTAACAAAATGGGAGAGAGACTTGCAAGTCATCTTCACAGAACCCAAAAAAGAACATATACTCTTTTTCGCACAGAAATCATCTCTGTGCAGCAAATATCAAGAGACCGCATATAAAATAGTGACGCGCTGGTATAGAACTCCCTCCGTGCTGGCTAAGATTTATCCTCTACAAACTAAGTGCTGTTGGCGCTGCGGCCTACACCCAGGCACTCTATTACATATTTTCTGGGACTGCCCTGTGCTCCAAACTTTTTGGCAGCCAGTGCTTAAGCTCGTACAGAAACTCACGGACATCTCCCTTCAGGATAACCCAGCAGCGGTTCTCCTAAATGTTACTCCCCTGTCAAGGAAACGTTACCACAAATCCCTCCTCAAGCATCTCCTTAATACTGCTCGTGCCAGCATCCCACCTCTTTGGAAGCAACAGTCTGCGCCAACGGTAGCCCAATAATTCGCAGGGGTGAAGGACATTGAGCAAATGGAAGATCTGACCTCTGCTTTGCGAGATAAGTCGGAGGAACATAAGTCCAGATGGTTTCATTGGAACCTCTTTCGTTTCTCCGACGAATTCCACCAATACATGACAGGATTCACTGTCTAGGATCCCCACCGACAGTTCAGCGTTATCGATCTTGGCTACCCGGGGGCAAATGCCCCTCCCCTCCCGCCCCTCCTTTGAATTTTTTTTCATTTCTCTCTCTCTCTCTCTCTCCCTCCCTTGTCTTCTCTTTCTTTCCCCTTCCTATTTTTCTCTCTCAATAAAAAAGACACAAAAAGTGATGGGCACAGATGTTTGTTTACCCTATATTAGACTTCAGCGAGTGGGTGGATGGGGCAGAGAGGCACTACGTAGGAGCGCTCCGAGGACGCCCTGGAGCCTCTGTCCTCCCCGCACACTCGCTCAGCTCACAGCAGTGAGGAAGAGACGCCAGGGACGCTGGTGCAGTGAGGTGAAGCCTGTACTGCCCGGTGAGCGGTAAGGTGAGGAGCCACTCGTCCCTAGCTGGCTGAGGGGGTTTATCTGTCCCCCTCCCGCGGGTGTCAGGAGCTCGGAAGTGACGGTCAGGAGCACGGAAGTGACGGTCCACGCTGGTTCGGGCTGTTAGCCGGTATGTAGTGGGAGACAACAATGACCCCTACGAATAGGATGGTGAAGCAGGATAGAGTGGATCCGTCCGGAGCAGGTTGGTGAAATCCGATAAGGTAAAGCAGCAGCTGGAGGGGGGTGCGCCGTCACAAGACCTCACTGAAGCATGAAGAAGGAGGAGGTGAGAGTGTCTCTGTATACCTGTGTGCTCCCTTGAAATGGGATTAATAGAATAAGGGATCAAGACGGTAACACATCCCTGCACCTGGGAAAAATAGACTGTCGGTAAGAAACCTTGTTGTGTACACTCAATGCCCTGGGTCTCTGGGAGGAGGAGATGTGGGGGAAGCGGAGGAGACGGATGTTAATGCTGGTACAGAAATAATCATTTAAGGTGTATTTTCCTTTTGATATATGAACTGTCCACATCTGCACCCACAAAAAGCCCACCCACGAAACACTTTGATACGCAAGGTTTAAAGACCCAATTAATAGTGCTCTAGGATTGCAGAAATAGTTACCTAAGATGTATGTTCCTGTTTATATATGAACTGCTCACATTTGGACCCATAAAAAGCTTACCCATGGAACTTTTTTGATATTCAAGGTTTAAAAGACCCAATTAACAGTACTCTTGGACTGCATATTGAAGGCATCTTGCTGGGATAGAGTGGTGGAGAGGTAGCCGAGAGATAAGTTTATGAAGAGCCGCACATCCCAAATTTGGGTTTGGGTGTCAATGCTGGCTCAGAAATAACTACTTAAGATGTATTTTCCTTCTTATATATGAACTGTTAACATTTAGTCTCATTAAGGTTCACCCATTACTCAATGCTTAGTACGTTAGGACTGCATAATGAAGGTATTTTGTCGGGGTAGAGCGGAGGAGAGGTAGCCGAGAGGCAAGTCTATGAAGAGCCGTACACGCCAAACCTGGGTTCACTCCCTTCCCCTAGACTGAGTGAATAGGGTTTGGGAAGACAGAGGGAATTGAAGGTGGGTCACCCCCCTCTGTCGAACTGTATAGATAGGGACTGATATCGGGTAAACTCCTGCACATGCTCTCCCCCCAGACCTCCCCAGGTTTTTGAAGAGACTCTTTGGAATTGACACAGGGGCTCATGCTTATGCTGAACTAAGCTGCGTAATCAACTGTGTATGATTAAAAGGAGGAGGTCCTGCAGGTGTTTGGTCTCCTTCCCCCTTTGTATAATTATTTCAAGGAATCGCAGGACACCCCCCCTGGGTTCGAACTAACACACTTTGCCAGGTTGGACGGTTTGAGTATTGGAGAAATGAGGGGGAAGACAACTAAAGGTAATAAGGGCGCCACGGCTGCGTCAAGCCCAGGTGGGATTCAACGTTATATGTCGGCGGAGTCCAGTATATTGGAAGGAACACAGGGAAGCCCTAGACTAGGAGCCTCCACACGCCCAGGAATCAATAGACAGAAAGGGGCAGTAGAGGAGAATAAAGGTAAAACTGTAAGACCGAGAAACAGTGGGAGCCACCAGCAGAGTGGTGCTGAGGCCCAGGAGGGACCACACGGAAGGAATGGTGACAAAGAGCACTTAGCAGGGAAAAGACTTTCCCAGCAGTTAGCACAGGAGGAAGTCCCACAAATCAAAGAAATGCTTGCTGAGATGCTGTTAAAAATGGAGACCTCACTGAAAATAGATATCGCGGGTGTAAAAACAGATATTGGGTAAGTGGTTAGAAGGGTGGAGGAGATGGAGGAGAGATTAGAAGACCACGAGCAAAGATTAGAGGGCATTGGCAAGCAATTAAGAGATCTACAAAAGGCAAACAGAAGTCTCCTATATAAATGAGAAGACCAGGAGAATCTCAGCCGACGTAAAAACTTGTGAATCAAAGGCCTCCCAGAGAAATACGGGAAGGAAGACCTGATGTCAATATTACAGCAGCTGTTAAACCCCTTATTGGATAAAGAAACAACAGACCCCCTGAAGCTAGATAGAGCCCATAGGATTGCCCGATATCCCCAAAATAGATCAGAGAGTCCGAGAGATGTGATAATAAGGTTCCATTATGAGGAAGAAAAAGATAAAATCATGGGAAAATTGCGACAGCGACCAGGCTTAAGCTTTGAAGGGGCAGAGTTACAAGTATATTCAGACCTGTCAGCAGAGACTCTTGCAAGAAGGAGACTGTTGAAACCTCTGATAGGTCTACTGAAATCAACAGAGATATTCTATCAATGGGGGTTCCCAGCCTGTTTAATTGGAAAAAAAAATGGGTGAACGGCAGTGCTAAGATTCCCAGAGGATCTAAAGGACTTTTGTAGCAAGCTGGATATTGTCCCCCCCCCTCCTGGTTGGAGAGATGAAGAGAGAGTATTATTAACGCGAAGCACAATGGGGTGGAGGGATGGAGGGGGTCCAGTGGGCAACTCAAGCTAGCAACAGTGAAATGCAACCGGGAGAAGTAGGATAAGTTCCAACATGAGCTGGGTGGGGTGGGGGGGGTCTCAGGGTGGACCGGGGGGCACCTGCGACGTGAGCCCAACAGGGAATATGGGAGCAGGGTGACATCAGATAGATGGAGACCACCCGACCCATATAATGAACAGAGGGGTCTGCCCAGCCATCACAGGTGATTTGTTCCAGACTGGGGGGGAGGGGGGGTGGAGGGATGGGGGGCAGGGAGGGATCGAGGGTTGGGATTGGGGTGGGGGGGTAGGGTTGTTTTTTTTTGTTTTTTTTCTCCTTCCTCTCTCTCTCTCTCTCCTGGGTGTGCCCCACGGAATCGGCCAGCCGCTCTTATTTGAGGTGAAATATGGGAGTAGTAAATTTTGTTACGTATAATGTAAGGGGATTGAATACAGCAAAAAAAGATATAAAATTAACCAGGAGCTGCAGTTTTTCGGAGCAAATGTGGTGTTCCTGCAGGAAACTTATATTAAGCGCTCAGGAAGGGGACTGGCATCGCACCTGTTCCCAAAGTGGTTCTATGGGGACGCAGGATCAACACATTCAAGGGGAGTGGCTATTGGGTTTGACAGGACAATGATGTTTGTAGAAGATGAGCGACTGGCCGACCCAGGGGGCAGGTTTCATTACGTGAAGGGGAAGCTGTTCGATACGTGGGTCACAGTAGCGAATATTTACTCTCCTAATAGGAACCCGGAGAATTTTTTAAGGAATGTTTTGATGAAGCTTGAGACCTTTAAAAAAGGTAAATTAATATTGGCAGGGGACTTAAATTGGAGCATGGACGCCGGGATGGACACCTCAAGGCCCGGTATACAAGCCCGGTATACAAGGCGAGACACCAAAAAAAATGTTAATGCGTCTTCAGTTAATGGATGCGTGGAGGATATGTCACCCAAAGGAACGCGACTACACTTTTTATTCTTTTGCACATAGATCATTTTCGAGGATAGATTATATTTTAATAGAACACCAGTTGGTTCCTTATTTGAGGGCAGCAGAAATCAAAGCAATCACCCTGTCTAATCACGTGCCGGTGAAAATCCAGGTAGAGATCGCTGGCGTGGCTCAGACTAGGATGAATTGGAAACTGAACGACTCTCTTATCCAAGACCCGGACTCAGCCGAGAAAATAGAGCAGGAATTGAGGAGCTACTTTGAGATAAATGACACAGAGGACATATCTAGGGCCACCCTTTGGGAAGCGCATAAAATTTATATAAGAGGGATTTTGATTGCCATTGGAGCGGGGAAAAAAAAAGAAAGGGGGGAAAAGATGACACGCCTATACAGGGAGATCCAGGAACTAAAACAGAGTACAAGACCTAGGGGGATCCCAGAAAAAGCAAGAGCTAATAGGGAAAAGAAGAGAATTGGATGAGTTATTGGACAAGGAAAGGAAGTGTGCTTTTTACACGATTAATAGAGATATGTACCAGGAGGGTAATAAATCAGGATAGTGGATGGCAAGAAGGATCCAAGAAAAAAAGAATAGGACCTTTATACCTAAAATGAGAGATGAGGAGGGGAACTTAGAATTCTTTTCCCCTAAGATTGCCAAAATATTTCACTCCTACTATAGTGCCCTATATAAGGTAAGACGGAAAGAGGAGATGAGTGTAAACAAGAAGGAAAGGATAAGGGAGTACCTGCGGGGACTAGACCTTCCCAGGGCAGAAAGGGAGGAGGTTGAGCGCCTTGAGATTCCTATATCACAGGAGGAAGTAGAAAAAGCGATAAGGAACACTGCCCTGGGAAAGAGCCCGGGCCCCGACGGATACTCCATAGCATATTATAAAAACATTTCTAAAATCTTGGTACCCAAACTGTGCAATTATCTGAATGCCCTGGGCGAGAGCGAAGAGTCCTGAGGAGAGTCTCTGCTAGCTTATATCACCCTTATTTTGAAAGAAGGTAAGGACCCAGCATCCCCGGGAAGTTATAGGCCAAGCTCGTTATTAAATGTAGACACAAAAATACCAAAATACTCGCAGATAGGTTGAAAGATGAGTTGAAGCAGTGGATACACAATGATCAGGTGGGATTCGTACCTGGAAGGGAGGGGAGGGATAATTCCCTGAAAACAATTTTTCTAATGCAGGAGTGATATCCCAGCGGCCCTATTGTCAATCGATGCCGAAAAGGCTTTCGATAGAGTGGATTGGGGATTCATGGTTGAAACTTTGAAGCATTTAGGAATCGGGGAAAGGATGATGAAATGGATTCTGTCGCTATACAGACATCCAAAGGCCAGAATTAGAGTAAATGGAACCCTGTCTTCTCCCCTCGAGTTATTTAATGGGACAAGACAGGGTTGCCCCCTTTCCCCGATCCTGTTTGTTATAACCTTGGAGCCACTTTTAGTGGCGTTCCGCAAGAATGTAGACATTAAAGGAATAAGGGTGGGAGGAGGGGAGTATAAAGTAGCAGCATTTGCCGATGACTTACTGTGTTATATCACTTGCCCTAGAACAACAATCCCCATGGCGCTCAAGGAGTTAGAGTGCTATGGAAGATTGACAAACTTTAAAATAAATATGAGTAAGTCAGAGCTTCTAAATATATCAATTCCGATGTGGAAGCAGAAAGCAATTCAACCGGGATTCCCCTTCGCATGGTGTGAGAGGGAATTAGGGTACCTAGGCATAAAATTAACACCAACACCGGGGGATTTGTTTGCCGCTAACTATATTCCCTTACTCAATAAAATCAAGGATTTATTAGGCAGGATGAGGTAAAGAGCTCTGTCGTGGATTGGCAGGATAAACGCAGTAAAAATGTTTGTGCTGTCTATGTTAATATACACCTTCCAAATGATCCCATTAGTTCTCCCTTCTACTTTTTTTGATAAATTACAGTCTATAACTTTAAGGTTTATTTGGGCACGTAGGCGCCCTAGGATAGCATACGACACTTTGGTGAATGATAAAAAACAGGGAGGGTTGGGAGCACCGGATTTTAAAAAGTACCATCAAGCTATTGTTATCTCTAGGATCACTGATTGGTTATATAGTAAACAAGAGAAAAGTTGGGTGAATACAGAAATTGCACAGAGTGGGGCTGACATAGAAAAATTGATATGGAGTCCTCCACAATTTCGGGAGTTGGGAAACAGAGTTAATTTCTTGACTAGAAACACATTTAAAATTTGGGATGGGGTAAGTAAGAGATTCCACTGGGAATATAATTCGCCACTGATATCACTATTGAATACTGATTATTTTTTACCGGGGAAGGTGGAGCACTTATATTTCACGAGATGGGCGAAAAAAGATGTGATACAATTACAAGATGTGATGAGGGGAAACAGATTGTACACTTACACAGAAATTACACGGGTATGGGGGAACAAACCACTGGACAAATGGAGGTACGCTCAGATACAGCACTTTGCACAGTCACTACCACAACCACTGAGACGAAGAGACCAATTAAGAGCCATAGAAAAATTATTAAGCACCCCCACTAGTGTGAAAGGTAGCATATCTAAATTTTATAGAGTACTAAGGGGGGAAGCGAGTAAAGGGCACCCTACTTTTCTGGAGAAGTGGGAAAGAGAAATAGGATACTTAAAAGACAAGGAACATAGATGTAAGATATTAAAGATGGTATATTTAACGGCAAGAGATTCTCGGACATATGAAATGGCCTACAAGGTGATAACGAGGTGGCACAGGACGCCCCAGCGGGTGCACGAGTATGATGCTGAGACCCCCCCAACCTGTTGGAGGGGGTGTGGGGCAGTTGGAACTTTTGAGCATCTTTGGTGGGAGTGCCCCAAAATACAGGTGTATTGGGAGGAAATTTTGGGAGAAATTTGGGAAATAACGGGGGAACAGGTTAATAAGAACCCATGGACGTGTTTGTTTCACAATACGGAGAAAGAGATACCCCAATATGGCAAGTCAGCAGTCCCACACCTCCTAAAAGCGGCTAAAGCACTGATCCTGTGCTGCTGGAAGGGGTTGGAAGCCCCAAGGTTAAAGGAGTGGATAATAAGGGTGGAATGGGTAAGGGGAATGGAAGAATCAATTCACCTGACGGAGGGTCTACGGGAAAAATACCTTAGGACTTGGGCGAAATGGGGGGGAGGGGGAGAAAATAAATATATATTTATATTTTTGGCAGATAAAAAAGTAAAAAATTTGAAAGTTTTATTAACAAGAAAAATTGAAAATGTGAAAATAAAATATTATATGCCACAATGATGCGAAAACGAGAGGGGACACATATTAATGACACAGCTGAGTTAAATCTCTCTAAAGTGCTGCTGATGTGGTAAAAAAAAAAAAAAAAAGAAAAAAAAAATTAGACTTCAGCGAGTGGTATGAGTCAGATTGAATGGTGACCTTCACTCACATGCAACTGTTTTGATTGGTTGTTATACTTGATTTGTCCATTACAGTCTATATGCAGTGCAAAGTTGTCTTGTTCCTGTGTCATATCTTTAAATAAGAAATAAAAAAAAAAAAAAAAAAGAAGTCGGTTTCTGGTGTGTGACGCTGCACTGAACAATCTCCCACTTTCCACACTACTGCAAGGATCTGAAAGATATTTTTGTGCCATTTGGGCTAGAGTGGGAAATCGCAGTTTATTGACTGCCCAATACTCAAGAGGTTTGTCCAAACGAGGCACAGTGACCTCTCCAAGATATGCTTCTAGTTGTATGGTAGCAGCTGTGGGAGCACTGTTTTCAAATGTAGATGAATAATCAATTTCTTGAAAAACACTGTCCACAGTCACACCGGTACCTGGCTGTTGCTCAGTGCAAGGCCTTTTGGTAGCTGGTTTCTCAAGCACCTCAGGTGTAGCTGCCTGTGCCTGTAGTACCTGTACAGAAGATATTTGTTGCATTTCCAGCACAAACATCTCTTTGGCCTGCCTGCCAGCATCTGCATTTGAGAAGAACCGATCTTTATACCTAGAAGAAGAAAAATCCAAGACATTAGACAATGTCATGCAAGCAAACCAACAACTGTGGAGGCTTGCTTTGGGGGTACTGCTAGAAGGAAAGGTGACGGCGGGGGACACGGCAAAAACAGTTGTCTGGCTTGCTCTGTGCAAAACCATTACACAGAGGCAGAGCAGGTAAGTGTGTTTGTTATTATCGATTTTGTTTTGTGTTTTTTATGAAGGTGACATTTACAGTGTTATCACTTGCATTACAAATTTTTTTTTTAATACAAGCAAGTGATAATAACACTGTAAAATATCACCTTCATCCAAAAAACAAAATCATATCATCAATATTCAAATGAAAACAATGCAAAATAGCAGCCAGCAATAATTGATTACCTTGGATCAAGTAAGGTAGCGATGCAGTAAAGTGGATTTTTCTCCATGTCAGAGGACCGTTTCTGCAGAGCACCAAGCAGTGTTCTTCATCGTTTTAACACCGTGGTCCTCATCCACTTCTTTAGATAATAATCCTCTTTAGATTGTAATTCCTGCAGTCACTGCAGGAATTACATCCGAAGCAAAAGAATCTGAACAACTCACTTGCCGAGTCAACTCTTCAAAGGGAGCCAAGATGTTGATCATCTTCTCCATGAGATTCCACTGATTTGCAGTGATCGTTGCAGGCAGCTCATGTGCTGACACATATACTCCAATGGCCTGTTTTTGCTCTATCAGAGACTGCAGCATGTAAAAAGTGCTGTTCCAGCGAGTCTGAACATCTTGTTGAAGTCTTTTAATGGGTTAACCAAGCTGGATCTGAATATCTTGCAGCCGAGAATATGCCAGGTTTGAATGTTAAAGTGCCCAACTATTTTGCGCCCAACTCCCACAGCCTCCATAATGCTGCGCTGTGATAAAAGCCCCTGTGAGACAGCCAGCTGCAGTGTATATGCCACACATGAAAGACTCTGAAGACCAGCATCTTGTACACCTTTTATCATATTTCTGCCATTATCACGGACTACCACATGGACAGAGCTTTTGAGAATCGCCCAAGTGTCAAGCATTTCTTCTAGTATGCTTCTTATAGCTTGGCCTGTGTGAGAGCCTTGAAATTTATTTGCGCGCAGCATGACTTGGCATCAATCCACTGTGCAGTTAAGCTAATTACAGACACAGGACTCACACTACTGCTCCAAATGTCTGTGGTGAAACTGATAGCCTTTATGTCCTCCTGTAGCATGATGGTAATGTGTTTTTTCACTGTGCTGTGTAATTGTGGCAACATGACATTTGTGACATGACGGCGGCTGGGAATTTCGTACTTTGGCTCCAAAAGATTCATAAGTCGACGAAAACCCACGTTGTCAACTATTGATAGTGGTTGATCATCAAGAACGATGAATTGGGTAACTACTTCAGAATTTTTTTGGCTCTTGGTTTATCCATGGAAAATTTTTCACGCCTGGCAAGGGTTTGCTGCAGTGTCAGCTGCTGAGTGCAAGAGCTAGTGACAGCCGTAAATTCGCCATGCTCAGTCTTGTGTTTCATTTTGAGGTGTTTTATGAGATTACTGGTATTATAAGAACTAACTTTTGAACCTCCTCTGGATATTATGGCAGAACAGAGTTTGCAGTCTGCAGTGCATTTGTTGGTTTCTTCAATTTTAAAAAACTTCCAGACAGCTGACATTTTCCTGGCAGTTGCATCTGTTTGCATTGCACTTAAAGCCAGAAATAAGTAAGTCTCTCCACCTTAAGGGGGAAAAAAATGAGGAAAATGGGGAAAAAATTTTAAGCCCAAATGTTTTGTTTTCTGATTTCACACATGATGACACCTACTATTTTTTAGAATAATGAAGCTGCTATCACCGGTGCTTGTTGTTTGTTCCTGCTGCATCCAGCATCTTGGTATGGCCAAGTAAACCAGCGGGGATGATGACATAGATCTGTCAGGTACAACGGTCGGTATCTCTACAATACAAAAAGCAGAGGATGGTCTCAGAAAGGTACATGCAGGAAAATGTTAGGCAAGAGCCAATGATGATTTATGTAACAGCAGCAGTCATTTGCCGCCATGATGGACATGTTAGGCAACAGAGACAATGTGGGACACTAAGTTATGTAACACACACAAACATAGGCCGGCCGCCATGCTGGACAGTGAACATTATGTTAGGCAAGAGAGAGAGAGACAATGTGGGACAAACTAAGTGTAACACAGGCTGGCCACCATGTTAGGCAAGAGAGAGATAATGTCAGACAAACTAACTTAAGTATAACACAGGCCGGCCGCTATGTTAGGCAAGAGAGAGACAATGTGGGACAAACTAACTTAAGTAATACACAGGCCGGCCGCCATGTTAGGCAAGAGAGAGAGACAATGTGGGCCAAAACTAACTTAAGTATAACACAGGCCGGCCGCCATGTTAGGCAAGGGAGAGACAATGTGGGACAAACTAACTTAAGTATAACACAGGCCGGCCGCCATGATAGGCAAGAGAGAGACAACCTGGGACAAACTAACTTAAGTATAACACAGGCCGGCCGCCATGTTAGCCAAGAGAGAGACAATGTGGGACAAACTAACTTAAGTATAACACAGGTCGGCCGCCATGTTAGGCAAGAGAGAGACAATGTGGGACAAACTAACTTAAGTATAACACAGGCCGGCCACCATGTTAGGCAAGAGAGAGAGAGACAATGTGGGACAAAACTAACTTAAGTATAACACAGGGCAGCCGCCATGTTAGGCAAGAGAGAGAGAGACAATGTGGGACAAAACTAACTTAAGTATAACACAGGCCGTCCAGCATGTTAGGCAAATGATGATGTACGTAAGCTAATAGTACTGTACAGCAATCACCGGCCGCGGGACACATAAGAAGAAAGCAAGCAACAGTTAGAAATAGAGAAGAGTACTCACCAGCCGCCATGAGGGGACATGGCGTAAGGAGGACGCTTGCCATGTGGAGCAGCCATGTAGCAGGCGCAGCAGCAAAACACATGTCTGTCATGAGGGAAACAGCACTTACCGCCATGTGGAGAGGCCGCAACCTTATCCAGTTTCCCAGCTGCGCCCAAGCTGACGTCACTTCCAGTATCGGTTTCTGGTATCGGTGCATTTTCACGAGTACCAATACCCCCGAAAATGCAAAGTATCGGCACCGATACCGGTATCAGTATCGGTGCATCCCTAATTTTAATGATGCTTACAGTGAAAAAATAAAAGTGAAATATTCCTTTAAATATCATACCTGGGGGGTGTCTATAGTATGCTTGTAAAAAGGCGCATGTTTCACGTGTTTAGAACAGTCCCTGCGCAAAATGACATTTCTAAAGGAATAAAAGTCATTCAAAACTGCTTGCGGCTGTAATGTAATGTCAGGTCCCAGCAATATGGATAAAAATGATTGAGAAAATGACATGGGTAACCCCCCAGCCCATTACCAGGCCCTTTGGGTCTTGTATGGATATTAAGGGGAACACCGCACTCAAATTAAAAAAAGAAAAGGCGTGGGGCCCCCAGGTCCTATATACTCTGAACAGCAGTATACAGGCAGTCCCCGGGTTACAAACAAGATAGAGACTGTAGGTTTGTTCTTAAATTAAATCTGTTTGTAATTTGGAACAGGTACATTTTTTAAGTGTAGCTCCAGCCAAAAAATCTATTTTTAGGCTTTTTGGATAACATAAGGAAGGGTTATCATCACCCCTGTAACATTTGTTTTGCTGTCTGTGCCCCTGTTCAGAAGATTTCACCTCACTTTCTGTCCCAATGACAATTGGATTTTGAAAATTTGGGGTTTTTAGGGAACAAGGAATGGTGATAAAGCACCAGTGGAGACACCTTTTTCCCATATTAACTCTTACAGGAGAGAATTTCCCTTCCTAGGGGTAGATTTCCTCTCATTTCCTGTTGTCTACCTCGGTTTGTAAGTAGGAGTCTATCTGGTGGAGACTGGAATGTGATGGAGGCCTCCCTTGCTTCTCCCGCCTACACTCCTGAAGGTGGGAACAGAAAGTGTAAAGGCAAGGAGTGGCATGAGTGCCGAGTAGCTGGCTGGTGATGTCCCCTCCAAAGGTGGGTAGAGCTGGCAGCCAAGATCCTTGGAACAGGAAGCGGAAGCAGCTGGGCACCGGAGCATGGACAGGAGCAGAACCAGGAGAAGAGCAGTAGTTAGCAACAACCGGGCAACAGGGCACTGAATCAGCATGCAAGAGGAAGTCCAGAGGGCAGGCCAAGGTCGGGTAACAGCAAAGCAATGTGGTACCAAGTCAGCAGGCAGATCAAGTCCAATAAACAGGCCGAAGTCAGGATACCAGGTAACAGGTGAAGGAGCAAGCAGAGGGGAAGTCCAAGACGAGCCGGATCATACACGAGCAGACAGGAACACAGGATCAGGACTTGATGGTTCAGGGAAAAGCTGAAGATCATCAAGCACTTGTTTGCAGTAACAGAGCAGTTTAACTAGGCCAAGTGCTAATTGGTGTGTGCACGAGCGCGTGCGCACACGCACACTCGCTCGCGCACCAATGCGCGCATGCACGCACACTTGTGCGCAACAAACTGGCATTGTGGGCATTCTGTTGGTCCTTTGCTCATGAATATTAGCATGGGTGCAACGTGTGCGAGAATGAGCAGGTATCTGTACTGGCCTTTTGATGGTGGAAGTCCAGTTTACCTTACAGAGTTGTTTGTAAGTCGGATGTATATATATACTCTGCAGAAATTTGGGCCTTAAGTGTTGGTGGTACCAGAACACTGTAAGCCCTCACAGTTACTCTTGGTGAGCGCTGGAATGGACCCTGCTGTGAAATATTTTATCAAGAATTGTAATTACATGCCCCTGTTGAACAGGGGCAGAAAAATTGGGGCTTTGGTGGTGGTGGTGGTGCCACAACACTGTAAGCCCTCACAGTTACTCTTGGTGGGTGCTGGAACGAGCCCTGCTGTGAAATATTAGATCAAAAATTGTAATTACATGCCCTTGTTAAACAGGGGCAGAAAAATTGGGTCTTAGGCAGTGGTGCTACAACACTGTAACCCCTCACAGATTCTGTTGAGCGCAGGAATGAGCCCTGCTGTGAAATATCAGATCAAAAATTGTGATTACGCGCCCCTGTTAAACAGGGGCAGAAAAATTGGGCCTTAGGCACTGGTGCTGGTGCCACAACACTACAACCCCTCACAGATACTCTAGTTGAGCGCAGGAACGTGCCCTGCTACAAAATATACAGCAAAAATTATAATTACGCGCCCCTGTTAAACAGGGGCAGAAAAATTGGGCCTTAAGTGGTGGTGGTGGTGCCACAACACTGCAACCCCTCACAGATACACTAGTTGAGCACAGGAACGAGCCCTGCTGCAAAATATTACAGCAAAAATTGTAATTACACACCCCTGTTAAACATGGGCAGAAAAATTGGGCCTTAGGCACTGGTGCTGGTGCCACAACCCTGCAAACCTTCACAGATACTGTAGTTGAGCGCAGGAATGTGCCCTGCTGCAAAATATTACAGCAAAAATTGTAATTACGTGCCCCTGTTAAACAGGGGCAGAGAAATTGGGCCTTAGGCGGCGGTGGTGGTGGTGATACAACACTGCAACCCCTCACAGATACTCTAGTTGAGCGCAGGAACGAGCCCTGCTGCAAAATATTACAGCAAAAATTGTAATTACACGCCCCCCGTTAAACAGGCGCAGAAAAATTGGGCTTTAGCCACTGGTGCTGGTGCCACAACACTGCAGCCCCGCACAGATACTCTAGTTGAGCACAAGAACGAGCCCTGCTGCAAAATATTACAGCAAAAATTGTAATTACACGCCCCTGTTAAACAGGAGCAGAAAAATTGGGCTTTAGGCACTGTAGCTGGTGCCACAACAATGCAACCCCTCACAGATACTCTAGTTGAGCGCAGGAACGAGCCCTGCTGCAAAATATTACAGCAAAAATTGTAATTACACGCCCCTGTTAAACAGGGGCAGAAAAATTGGGCTTTAGGCACTGGTGGTGGTGCCCAGAACCAAAAATATTCTTAGAAGCTATCAACATGAACATTGAGGAGGAATAGGATAGTCACTCAGCATAACAGGATAGTCACTCAGCATCAGCATAGGCAGTCTTCAAGGGATCTCACATTCATAAAATAATTAATCCTTACATCAGCATCAGGTGCTTGGTAGCTGGTGATCCAAGACTAATTCATTTTTATGAAGGTGAGCCGATCAACCAAGTCTGTGGACAGGCGCACTCTGATCGGTTACAAAGCCTCCAGCAGTACTGAATGTGCGTTCAGATAGAACGCTGGATGCAGGACAAGCCAGTAGCTCAATTGCATACTGTGCAAGCTCTGGCCAGTGATCCATCCTCAAGACCCAGTAACCCAGTGCATTTTCGGTTGGAAGGTCTCCAAGTCTGATCTTGCCCCAAGGTATTCCTGCACCATGTAAATCAGACGCTGGCGATGGTTGCTGGAACCGATCAGACCTTGGGGCTGTGGACTAAAAAATTGTCTGACTGCATCGGTCAGATGGCCACCTTCTCCACCGCTCCTTCTGTGACTGACCGAAGCCTCAGCAACACATTGTCCAGGAGGACCAGGAAATTGTAACCTCCCAGGCTCTGGAAATGCATTGCACATACCTTTCTGCAAGACCTCCCGAAGATGTTTCATCCTCTGCTCCCTCTGCAAAGGCTGGATAAGTTCCGCAACCTTACCCTTGTAACGTGGATCAAGAAGGGTTGCCAGCCAGTACTGATCCCTCTCCCTGATACCACGAATCTGAGGGTCCTTTCGCAGGCTTCGCAGGATCAGGTAGGCCATGCAGCATAGGTTTGCTGAGGCATTCAGTCCGGAGTCCTCTGGGTCACTAAGGACGACATGATCCGCAGCCACCTCCTCCCAGCCACGTACAAGTCCATGGGTTTCTGGGGACTGAAAACGATCCCTTGAAGACTTCTGCTGATGCTGTGTGCTAGGCTCCACCTCCATGCTGACACAAGCCTCCTCCTCCTCCTCTTCCTGTGAGATAGGCGGGCCTGCGGGAATACTGTCTGGATAAAGGGGGCTTTGAAAGGTAAGGAAGTCCTCCTCTTCTTCCCTCTGTTCTGCCTTAAGTGCCCTGTCCATTATTCCACGCAGCATGTGCTCCAACAGGAAGACAAGAGGGACAGTATCACTGATACATGCACTGTCACTGCTCACCATCCTCGTGGCCTCCTCAAATGGTGACAGGACAGTGCATGCATCCTTGATCATTAGCCACTGGCGTGGCAAAAAAAAGCCAAACTCCCATTCCAGCTCTCTACCGGCATGTGGAAGGCAATGTTTTTGTCTTGTTGAACAGGGCGGTCAGCAGTAAGGTGTATATTACCGCTGACTCATGGTCTAGCAGGCACGGGCAGGGATGTTACCTTTCCTTCATGGCGCGATGGGTAACTCTGCTGGCAGCTTGGAAGAATGCAGGACAGGTTTTAGTATTGTTGGAGCTTGTTCCGCCAACAAGCCTCCAAAATTTTAGCAGTGATTCTGCCACAGCTCTCTCCTCCACCCCCTCCTCTTCTTCTTCCTATATGGCCTCTTCTGCAGATTTGTTCTCTGAACCAGCGATGCTCCGTAAGCATTCAAGGGGCTACGCAAGCACTCAGGCAAAAAGATGCCATGCGGTGCATGAGTTACATAGTTAGGTGAGGTTGAAAAAAGACATCATATATCATATATATGTTGCAGTCGTTCAGGTGCTTATCTAATAGTTTCTTGAAACTATTGATGCCCCCCTCTGAGACCACCACCTGTGGAAAGGAATTCCACATCCTTGCCGCTCTTACAGTAAAGAACCCTCTACGTAGTTTAAGGTTAAACCACTGCTTAGGGGACAGTAGCCACACTGGGGCAGAGATTCTGTCAGCTCTGCAGGGGCAGGCTCAGAGGTGGTTGACGCCACACCAGCTTCAGCCAGGAATGGTTGTATGCGTCAATGGCACCAACCTTCTCTCCGCCCTCCAACAGGGACACTTGACCCATGTTCCATGTTTGGCACACATCCTGAATTTGGTGGTGCAGCAGGTTCTTGAGCAGGTACCCAGGCTTACAAAATCTCCTGAGGCAGGCCAGAAAAGTCTGTGCTAATTTCCATTGGTCATACAGTGCTAACTGCCAGTGCTCGGCTGGCTGACATTGAAAGGGAATGCAACCTGCCCACCAACTGCCTCATTTGTGACATGTCCACCAGGTGAAACTCAACGTTGGCAATGCTGCAGCGGCTGCACATGCAGCAGAGGGCCATCAATGAGTACCTGTGTGAGTATGGCACCAGGACAAGGTCAGGGGAGCTTGGCTTCTTTTCGCCATGCCAGTGGCTACTGATCAAGGATGCATGCACTGTCCTGTCACCATTTGGTGAGCAGCGACAATGCATGCATCAGTGATACTGTCCCTCTTGTCTTCCTGTTGGAGCACACGCTTCATGGAATAATGGACAGGGCACTTGAGGCAGAACAGCGGGAGGAAGAGGAGGACTTCCTTACCTCTCAAGGCCCCCTTTATCCAGATATTATTCCTGCAGGCCCGCCAAACACACAGGAAAAAGAGGAGGAGGAGGATTGTGTCAGCATGGAAGTGGAGGATAAAACTCAGCAGCTGTCTTCAAGGGATGGTTTTCAGTCCCCGGAAACCCAAAGAGTTGTACATAGCTGGGAGGAGGTTGTTACGGATAATCTGATCCTTAATGACCCAGAGGACTCAGAATCGAATGCCTCTGCAAACTTTCGCAGGCTTTGCAGAATCAGGGAAGCCATGCAGCGTAAGGACCCTAGGATTCGTGGTATCAAAGAGAGGGATCATTATTGGCTGGCAACCCTTCTTGATCCACATTGAAAGGGTAAGGTTGCAGAACTCATCCTGCCTTCACAGAGGGAGCAGAGGATGAAACATCTTCAGGAGGCCTTTAAGAAAGGTTTGTGCAATGCATTTCCAGACCCTGTGAGGTTACAATTTCCTGGTGCTGGACAACATGTTGCTGAGGCTTCATTCAGTCAGAGGAAGAGCAGTAGAGAAGGTGGCCGGCTGACCAATGCCTTTAGACAATTTTTCAGTCCTCAGCACCAAGGTCTGATCGGTTCAAGCAACCATCGCCAGCGTCTGCATTACATGGTGCAGGAATATCTAGGGGCAAGAGCAGACTTGGAGACCTTTCCAACAAAGCATCCACTGGGTTACTGGGTCTTGAGGATGGACCATTGGCCAGAACTAGCTCAGTATGCAATTGAGCTACTGGCCTGTCCTGCATCCAGCGTTCTTTCTGAACGCACATTCAGTGCTGCTGGAGGGTTTGTAACGGATCATAGAGTGCGCCTGTCCACAGACTCCGTTGATAGGCTCACATTCATAAAAATCAATCAGTCGTGGATCAGCAGCAGCTATCAAGCACCTGATGCTGATGTAACTGATTGATTTTTCTATGGATGTGGGATCCCTTGAAGACTGCCTATGCTGAGTGACTATTCTATTCCTCCTCAATCTTGATGATGCTAGCTTTCAACAATATTTTTGGTTTAGGGCACCACCACCACTGCCTAAGGCCCAATTTTTGTGTCCCTGTTTAACAGGGGCATGTAAGTACAATTTTTGATCTAATATTTCACAGCAGGGCCCGTTCCTGTGCCCAACAAGAGTAGCTGTGAGGGGTTACAGTGTTGTGGCACCACCACCAAAGGCCCAATTTTTCTGCCCCTGTCCCAGCAGCAGAAAAAAAGGACAAGCGCGCCCCACGGCCACCTGCAGAAGATGCACCATGTCCATGACCAGCACTGTGGATTGTAGACACAAAGCCTGCTTGCCCTGTTTTAGTGGCCTGTGAGTGTCTTCCTCTCCTTGGTGGCCTTCCGGACATGATGGGGATTTTGTTTTGCAACACCACACTACACTGTATTGTGTACTGTGTACACCACCAGAAAAGTAGTAGCAACTGCACTATGGGTGCACGGTACTGTGTACACCAACAGAAGTGTAATAATAACTATGGGTGTACTATATTGTGTACACCACCAGAAAAATAGTAGCAACTGCACTATGGGTGCATGGTGCTATGTACACCAACAGAAGTCTAATAGCAACTATGGGTGCACTGTTTGTATTGTGTACTGTGTACACCACCAGAAAAGTAGTAGTAACTGCACTATGGGTGCACGGTACTGTGTACACCAACAGAAGTGTAATAACAACTATGGGTGTACTGTATTGTGTACACCACCAGAAAAGTAGTAGCAACTGCACTATGGGTGCACGGTACTGTGTACACCAACAGAAGTGTAATAACAATTATGGGTGTACTGTATTGTGTACACCACCAGAAAAATAGTAGCAACTGCACTATGGGTGCATGGTACTGTGTACACCAACAGAAGTCTAATAGCAACTATGGGTGCACTGTTTGTATTGTGTACTGTGTACACCACCAGAAAAGTAGTAGCAACTGCACTATGGGTGCACGGCACTGTGTACACCAACAGAAGTGTAATAACAACTATGGGTGTACTGTATTGTGTACACCACCAGAAAAGTAGTAGCAACTGCACTATGGGTGCATGGTACTGTGTACACCAACAGGAGTCTAATAGCATCTATGGGTGCACTGTTTGTTTTGTGTACTGTGTACACCACCAGAAAAGTAGTAGCAACTGCACTAGGGGTGCAAAGTACTGTGTATACCACCTGAAGTATATTAGAAAAAGTACACCAGGAATGGCCTGCAGTCAGGTATAGCTAAACTGGATGCAGTGGATATATACAGTGGGGACGCAAAGTATTCAGACCCCCTTACATTTTTCACTCTTTGTTACATTGCAGCCATTTGCTAAAATCATTTAAGTTAATTTTTTTCCTCATTAATGTACACACAGCACCCCATATTGACAGAAAAACACAGAATTGTTGAAATTTTTGCAGATTTATTAAAAAAGAAAAACTGAAATATCACATGGTCCTAAGTATGCTGTGACACTCATATATTTAACTCTGGTGCTGTCCATTTCTTCTGATCATCCTTGAGATGGTTCTACACCTTCATTTGAGTCCAGCTGTGTTTGATTATACTGATTGGACTTGATTCGGAAAGCCACACACCTGTCTATATAAGACCTTACAGCTCACAGTGCATGTCAAAGCAAATGAGAATCATGAGGTCAAAGGAACTGCCTGAAGAGCTCAGAGACAGAATTGTGGCAAGGCACAGATCTGGCCAAGGTTACAAAAAAATTCTGCTGCTTTAAGATTCCTAAGAGCACAGTGGCCTCCATAATTCTTAAATGGAAGACGTTTGGAACGACCAGAACCCTTCCTAGAGCTGGCCGTCCGGCCAAACTGAGCTATCGGGGGAGAAGAGCCTTGGTGAGAGAGGTAAAGAAGAACCCAAAGATCACTGTGGCTGAGCTCCAGAAATGCAGTCGGGAGATGGGAGAAAGTTGTAGAAAGTCAACCATCACTGCAGCCCTCCACCAGTCGGGGCTTTATATATTATATTATAATATATATATATATATATATATATATATTAAATACACTGCAGCTAACTGAATAACTTGCCTGCTAGAAGTATATTAGAAAAAGTACACCAGGAATGGCCTGCAGTCAGATATAGCTAAACTGGATGCAGTGGATATATATATATATATACACAATAGTCCCCACCAGCAGCCCCCTTCACATCAGAGAGTCCCCTCCAGCAGCCCCCTTCACATCAGAGAGTCCCCACCAGCAGCCCCCTTCACAGCAGAGTCCCCATCAGAGAGTCCCCACCAGCAGCCCCCTTCACATCAGAGTCCCCACCAGCAGCCCCCTTCACATCAGAGAGTCCCCACCAGCAGCCCCCTTCACATCAGAGAGTCCCCACCAGCAGCCCCCTTCACATCAGAGAGTCCCCATCAGAGAGTCCCCACCAGCAGCCCCCTTCACATCAGAGAGTCCCCATCAGAAAGTCCCCACCAGCAGCCCCCTTAACATCAGAGAGTCCCCATCAGCAGTCCCCTTCACATCAGAGTCCCCATCAGCAGCCCCCTTCACATCAGAGTCCCCACCAGCAGCCCCCTTCACATCAGAGAGTCCCCACCAGCAGCCCCTTCACATCAGAGAGTCCCCACCAGCAGCCCCCTTCACATCAGAGAGTCCCCACCAGCAGCCCCCTTCACATCAGAGAGTCCCCACCAGCAGCCCCCTTCACATCAGAGAGTCCCCACCAACAGCCCCTTCACATCAGAGAGTCCCCACCAGCAGCCCCCTTCACATCAGAGTCCCCACCAGCAGCCCCCTTCACATCAGAGAGTCTTCCCTCTCCTCCCCCTCCCACATGTACTTAAAGTTTTCAAGGCAGCTTTTCATTCCTCTCTCCAGGTAGTCATGTGATAACAAGTGATAGGGGAGAGAGGAAGGAAAGTCGGCTGGCTGTCTATCTCCCCCTGCAGGCTGGAGGGAGCATAACGCCTAATGCTCTCTCCAGCAAGTGACAGAAGCAGCTCCTCCTGACAGAGTGAAATCGCGATCACTCACTGTCAGTGAGGAGCGGCTCCAGGACTGCGCCTGACTGGCCCACTGAGCCGTTCGGCACACCGGGAAACTCGCGGTAGTCCCGATGGCCAGTCCATGCCTGTATATATATATATATATATATATATATATATAAAATACACTGCAGCTAACTGAATAACCTGCCTGCCAGAAGTATATTAGAAAAAGTACACCAGGAACGGACTGCAGTCAGATATAGCTAAACTGGATACAGTGGATATATAGTATCTCACAAGAGTGAGTACACCCCTCACATTTTTGTAAATATTTTATTATATCTTTTCATGTGACAACACTGAAGAAATTACACTTTGTTTCAATGTAAAGTAGTAAGTGTACAGCTTGTATAACAGTATAAATTTACTGCCCCCTCAAAATAACTCAACACACAGCCATTAATGTCTAGACTGCTGGCAACAAAAGTGAGTACCCCCCTAGGTGAATACGTCCAAATTGGTCCCAAAGTGTCAATATTTTGTGTGGTCACCATTATTTTCCAGCACTGCCTTAACCCTCTTGGGCATGGAGTTCACCAGAGCTTCACAGGTTGCCACTGGAGTCCTCTTCCACTCCTCCATGACGACATCACGGAGCTGGTGGATGTTAGAGACCTTGCGCTCTTCCACCTCCCATTTGGGGATGCCCCACAGATGCTCAATAGGGTTTAAGTCTGTGGACATGCCTGGCCATTCCATCACATTTACCCTCAGCTTCTTTAGCAAGTCTTGGAGGTGTGTTTGGGGTCATTATCGTGTTGGAAAACTTCCCTGCGGCCCAGTCTCTGAAGGGAGGGGATCATGCTCTGCTTCAGTATGTCACAGTACATGTTGGCATTCATGGTTCCCTCAATGAACTGTAACTCCCCAGTGCCGGCAGCACTCATGTAGCCCCAGACCATGACACTCCCACCACCATGCTTGACTGTAGGCAAGATACACTTGTCTTTGTACTCCTCACCTGGTTGACGCCACACACGCTTAACACCATCTGAACCAAATAAGTTTATCTTGGTCTCATCAGATGACAGGACATGGTTTCAATAATCCATGTCCTTAGTTTGCTTGTCTTCAGCAAACTGTTTGCGGGCTTTCTTGTGCATCATCTTTAGAAGAGGCTTCCTTCTGGGGTGACAGCCGTACAGACTAACTTGATGCATTGTGCAGCGTATGGTCTGAGCACTGACAGGCTGACCCCCCACCCTCTCAACATCTGCAGAAATGCTGACAGCACTCATACGTCTATTTCCCAAAGACAACCTCTGGATATGATGCTGAGCACGTGCACTCAACTTCTTTGGTCGACCATGGTGAGGTCTGTTCTGAGTGGAACCTCTCCTGTTAAACTGCTGTATGGTCTTGGCCACCACACTGCAGCTCAGTTTCAGGGTCTTGGCAATCTTCTTATAGCCTAATCCATCTTATGTAGAGCAACAATTCTTTTTTTCAGATCCTCAGAGAGTTCTTTGCCATGAGGTGCCATGTTGAACTTCCAGTGACCAGTATGAGAGAGTGAGAGCAATAACATCAAATTTAACACACCTTCTCCCCATTCACACCTGAGACCTTGTAACACTAACAAGTCACATGACATCGGGGAGGGAAAGTGACTAATTCGGCCCAATTTGGACATTTTCACTTAGAGGTGTACTCACTTTTGTTGCCAGCGGTTTAGACATTAATGGCTGTATGTTGAGTTATTTTGAGGGGACAGCACATTTACACTGTTATACAAGCTGTACACTCACTACTTTACATTGTAGCAAAGTATAATTTCTTCAGTGTTGTCACATTAAAAGATTTAATAAAATATTTACAAAATTGTGAGAGGTGTACTCACTTTTGTGAGATACTGTGTATATATATATATATATATATATATATATATATACGAGACTGTCTGTATCTATATATATATATATATATATATATATATTAAATATACTGCAGCTAACTGAATAACCTGCCTGTCCGCTCAATCTAAATGACACTCTCTCTCCGTCAACGCCAACAACACACTACACAGGGCCGACGTGCAGGCAGCCCTATAGTGTGGGGTGTGGACTTAGTCCCCCTGAGCCATGATTGGCAAAAGGCACTCTGCCTTTGGCCAATTATGGCTCTCTTAGCTGAGGGCGCTGGGATTGGCCAAAGCATGCAGGTCATGGTGCATGCTTTGGCCAATCATCATACAGCAATGCACTGCGCTCCTGCATTATGGGCCGTTATGCGCCGCTCGAATTTGGCGCGAACGGCCCATAATGTTTGGTTTTCGATGAACAGGCGAACAGCCAATGTTCAAGTCGAACTCATGTTCGACCCGAACAGAAATCTCATCCCTACTAAGAAGGAGGCTCCTGGTTCATTTAACCAATCGTAAAGATATACATTTTTCGAATTCTTTGCGTATTTGTATCTAGGCAAGTTAAACTGTACTTGAACTAGTTCTGCACTAAATATATTGCTTGCTTCCACTATCCATCTTGCTTCATAAAGTCCCACTAGGTTTTCATAATCACTGTGAGCAGCCAAGTTCCCCTTATCTGTCTGACAAACAGCTATTCATAGCCTCCACAAAAAGAGAAGGGGGGGGGGGGGGGGGGGGGTTAGATGTAGGTGTTAGTTGAAACTCTTTGCTCTTTGCAGGTAAAAAAACATTTCATCAGAAGTAACCATTTTGTTACAGTATCCATCTTGTTCTAAATTCAGCCATTTTGTCTAAACTGGGCTGCTCCCACAATGTATGATTTCCTTGTTATAATAACACAACACAGTTGTTGAAAGAAATACAGAAGCAAAATTTTTGCAAGCATTTCTGTGCATATTATTAAGCTACTATTTAACACAAAAAAATTTTAACAAACATGGGATATCTTAGCTTGACCTTTAAAATATTCAAACTAAAACCGGCTATATATTAATCTGATTTAATTCCTTCTGAAATCTTTATTCTGAACATAAACATGACAAGTATTCAAGCTAAGTAATGGTGCATAGCAGGTTGTGCCATGTTTCTAAGCAACAAAAAAAAATTACACAAAATTCGAGCAGTACTGCTCGCAGCTTTACAATTCTGAAAAAGAAAAAAAATGTAAATTTCTTTCATGCTATTGCACTTTTTTCCCACACATAATTCGAGGTTCTAAAATAAAGCGACTCTTTATAGCTTCCTAGAGGGTTATAAATCTTTGGTTTATGCAGGGGATTGAAAAAAATGTTGCTCAAACAGGCATTATATCCTCGGGTTAAACAAATACAAGGCAAGCAATGTTTACTTTAGTGTGGTAAGCAGTAAATAGATTTACCAAGTGTTTATCAACTATTACTAGAATTTGCTCTGATGTGTGCAATGAAAGGCTAACCATAAGTTAACCCCTAATTCACCAGATATATAAGATATAAAAAAGAATTGTGGGTAAAGGAAGTATGCTTAGGCATCAGCAAAGCATGATGATGTGGGTTACTAATGCATTAAAACACAGCAAAAGGTTGCATGTACTAGTATGTTATTGTGTGCTAAAAGTTGATCGGTGAGGTGTATCCAGGTGCCATTAACAATGAAAGACACACAGCATCCCAGTGCGCAACATACATTTTACACGTTTGTTGTGTGTACACATTCCTGCAGCACAAACCCCACCTTATTTAACAGTTATAGGAATACCCACTATGATAGTGTTATTTTTTTAAATAGCAAACATGTCATACTTACCTTCTCTGTGCAGTTATTTTTCCACAGAGTGGCCCTGATCCTCCTCTTCTGGGGTCCCTCAGCGGCACTCCTGGCTCCTCCTCTTCTTGAGTGCCCCGTTGGAGAAGCAATCTTCCTCTGGGAACTCGTGCGGGCGTGCTCCCGTGTCCCGCTGCTGCATCTATTGACACAGACAGCAGGACTCGGCCCCGATGCGCTGCTATCAATCTATCCAATCAGGATAGATTGATATTCTTTGCACATTAAAGATGAAGGGTAGAGTAATAACTTTTGTTTATAAGTATCTTTTCAGGTCCAAGGAATTTCTGAAAGTGACTGGGTCGTTGTAAAGAAGCTTGATGGACGAGACAACTGGATCCATGCCAGCCACTGTAAGAAGCTGCTCAGCTACACCAAAGAATGAAGAGTATCTTTGTTTTTTTATATTTTTTAGTTTATTATATTTTGGCAAGGGTAACGATGAAAAGCATCCCAACTTATTGTTTAAAGTGTATTCTCCAACTAGCTAAGAAAGCAAACAGGACCAATTGTTGGGTCTACTCTGAATCTCCACCGAGCTTTAGTACCCCAGCGATGACAGCGGTACATGCTATATATGATGTTCATATTGGTATGAGGAATTTTGACAAACTATTAAAAACTCCAAACAGATACTTGTCAATAGAATTTAACGATACATTTCTAGAGGGTAAAATTAGTTATATAGTTTTAACAATAGCTCTGGTTCTTGACAGTTTTGGTATTGGGACAACTAGGTAGTCCACAAGTGTGCTTTAACTTTAGTTTGGTATTTATGCGGGTCTACAGCTTATAAGGTAATTCCCCCCTAATGCAAGAGGTTCATGCGTCCTGGTGAAACTTGTCCCAGCATCTTATGTCGCAGTTGATCGTGAGGATCTGATGGAGCGAGAGAAGGTAAGAATGGCAGGGACAGCTAGAAGGGAATTGTTCACCAACCCTGACCAGGTCTGGGTATGGTTTCCTGCTTGTAAACAGTGGGGGCTTGAGCTTATGAAACAATTGAACAATTTTTCATCCAGTGTGGATGGGATGTTTAATGTAACTGTTGAAGCTACAAGGAAGTTCCCACAGGAATAATGGCAGATCAAGACCCTTCTATTAAAAGATGGCCCGTGATTATCTGTTGGCATCCAAGGGGGGTTTCTGTGAATTCATAGGTAAAGATTATTGTACCTGGATACTAGTGACAAAGTTCAGGCCCATGTGGATAAGGTTTTAGATCCCTGCAAGGCAAAGCCAGAACTATACTAGTGAAGGTTGGAATCCTTTTAAGGGTCTGGGAATCTTTAGGGGGGGGGGGGTTATTCTTCAGCAGATCATGGTTGAAGGAAGTAGGGGTATATATACGCTATATGCAATGATGAGGTGCTACTGTTGCCTGATTGGACGAGTGAACAGAGCCTGAGCAGATGGTCACATCTTCCTCGCTGAGATGAGACACCCCGAAGCCTAACCCGCGTACAAGACACAGAGGATCCTAGACCGACCAGCCTTCATGTCCTCCTCTATGTCATCCCTCCTGAAGAACAGAGTCTACAAGTCAAGCCGTGTTTTCCTTTTTATGGACTTAAGGACTGATTAAGAAGAAGATCAAGATTCACCAAGGGACGCATGGGAGCATATGACAAAGAGGAGGGCCTGTGGAAATTTTATTACGTGTGTTTTATAGATTGTCATCTGTCTCCCTGTGTCTGATTTAACCAAGGAGCGCTCTAGCAAAGCGCACTTGGGTTGAATCAGGACCAGCGGTAAAACCATCAATATGAAAACCTTCTCATGGGCTTGGAGACGTGTTCTCTGTGTGTGTGGGCATTTGCCGGTTTGTAAGTATCAAGCGCAATGCGCTGGGCTTCTTGCCTTCAAATGTCTATGCACATTAGAGAATCGAAGTCCGCATAACGAGAGAAACATAATATATCTCTGTTATGGCTACGCTATCCCTTTTGGATACATATCTGCTTTTATAAGAGTACATTGATATCTGCCATGTTGGTATTCTCATACCGTATATTGACAACAGCAGTAGCAATGTCCCCGCAGATCTTCTCAAGCCTGTAGGAACAAGTAGAATGATCTTACTAGATACTGGTTACTCTGAGCAGTATTGAGTGGGCTCCATGCTGACCAAGATGGTGGATGTGCATGCAAGTGGCTGGGCGGAGGGCAGTGTACAAGCCTCAAGTGGATGAGACATGCGCACTTCTCCCTCCCACTTCTGTGGATGCCCTCCCCTTTAGTGTTGTCATTTCCTGTGTAGTCATTTCCTGTTTTGTCATTTTGCATGGAGGAAGCGATTGGCTGTTGGGGCTAGGACTTCCTGTTTGTCATTTTCTTTTGTTGCGGATGAATAAAAGGTGCCTGTGCTCGTGAGGGTGGGCAGTCGAGCTGAGGATGTAAGATGTTGGTCATGTCTGTTTACTCATAAGGGTTTAGTAAGATGCATTATACCAAAAGGCTGAAAGGGTGCTTAGTAGCTCAGGAGACATCGATTGTGCATAGTGTATAGCGAAATCTCCACGTCAAATGGCTTTGTGATATCTTTGCTTTCTGAGAGAGCCTTGGCCTGGGCAAACCCTCTATGGGAGATGCAAAAACCTGTTGTCTTGAGTTACCCTGAGTTTGTAGCCTCCTTTAAAAGGGTATTCTCCGCTTCTGCTGCCAAGTGCCTCATGTCCATCAAAGAGAGTACTAGAGCTGTTGCCGACTAGGCCATTGAATTCCATACTCTGGCAGCAGAGGTTGCTTGGAACAATGAGGCCCTTGTGCCTGCTTTTTCTCATGGTCTCTCGGATTCCATCAAGGATGAGATAGCAGCCCGAGATATACCCACTGAGCTGATGAGATTGATCATGTTTGCCATCCTCATTGACTCCAGACTCAGAGAAAGACTCCCTTTTAAGGAGCGCTTTCGGAAGCCTCCTGTACGTTTGCCTCCAAGCTTTGCAGTCCCACCCGTGCCTCCCTCACCTCCCATGCCTCCTGGTACTGAGTCGGTCAGTGAAGATGAACCTATGCACTTGGACTTCACGCGTCTCTCTGTGGATAAAAGAACCTTTAGGAGGAGAGAGAGATTGTGCCTTCATTGTGGCCAGGCAGGTCACTTTTTGAAGTCTTGTTTTACCCGTCCAGGGAACGCCCAAACCTTGACGCCCTGTCACGGACAGACCTTAGGTGGCGTTGTTTCGCCCCCAGTTATCCAGAAGGATAAGCCCCTGGTTTCGGTCACCCTTTCTTGGGCTGAGTCATCTGTCAAAATACAGGCTCTAATCGACTCTGGGGCTGCAGGCCTGTTCATTGATGCTGCCTTTGTATCGATGCACTCGATTACACTTGAGTTGCGTGACACTTCACTTGCCACTGAGGCTCTTGACGGGAGACCCCTACAGCCTGCCCATGTGACTCATGAGACGGTTCTGTTGTCTATGACCGTAGGGGCTCTTCACCATGAGATAGTCCAATTCCAAGTTATTTCCTAAGTTTCCGCTGGTTATTGGTTATCCTTGGTTACAGAGGCACAACCCCTCTTGATTGGCTCCATGCTGAGGTTCTCTCCTGGTTGCCGCAATGCACTAAGACATGCTTTCAGAAGGTAGCCAAGGTCCTGTGTACCTCTTCACTCTCCTCCCTGCCGGAGGAGTACCGCGATCCTAGCGATGTCTTTGACAAAGGTCAAGCCGGTAGTTTGCCTCCACACCGGTCGTATGATTGCGCAATTGACCTTCAACCTGGTGCCATACCCCCTCATGGCCGGGTTTACCCTTTGTCGGTCTTGGAGGATAGGGCCTTGGAGCAGTATATTGCAGATGCACTTTCTCAAGGGTTCATCCACAAATCCTCATCCCCTGCTGGTGCTGGTTTCTTCTTTGTGAGAGGAGTGGTGAACTGAGACCTTGTATTGATTATAAGGGTCTCAATCGTTTTACAATTAAGAATGCCTATCAGATTCCGTCGATTACAGAGTTATTTGACCGCCTCAAGGGAGCAACGGTTTTCACGAAGCTTGATTTGAGCGGGGCATACAATCTTGTGAGGATTATGGAGGGTGACGAGTGGAAAACTGCTTTTAATACCAGAGCAGACCATTATGAGTACCTCGTAATGCCTTTTGGTCTTTGTAATGGCCTGGCAGTTTTCCAGGAATTAATTAACGATGTCCTCCGAGATTTGTTGCAGTTATGTGTGGTGGTTTATCTCGATGATATCCTCATATTTTCCAAGTCTCTGGAGAGCCACCACACAGATGTCTGTCATGTGCTTCAGAAACTAAAAGGTTTATTCGTAACTTCTCATCTCTGAGAAGCCCCTAACTGATATGATCAGAGAGGACAGTAACTCACAGAGCTGATCTCCGGAGTCCATTAAGGCCTTTGAGAGTCTCAAGGCTGCCTTTATTTCTGCTCCTGTGTTGGCACATCCTGATCCTACGTTACATTTTATCCTTGAGGTTGATGCATCTGAGACTGGTGTTGGCACCCTTCTGTCTCAACATCCTACCTCTGAGAGCGCCTTGCATCCTTGTGGCTACTTTTCCAAGAAATTGTCACCTGCGGAGTGCAATTACGAGATTGGTGACAGAGAGCTGTTGTCGATCATTTTAGCCCTGAAAGAATGGAGACATCTCCTCAAAAGTACCACTGTGCCGGTTCTCATTCTTACTAACTATAAGAATCTCACGTTCTTGTCTGAGGCTAAACGCCTCTCTCCCAGAAGGGCGCGATGGGCTCTTTTCTTGTCAAGTTTCAATTACATTGTCTCATTCTTACCCGGTACTAAGAATGTAAGGGCTGACGTCTTGTCACGACAATTTTCCTCCACTTGCAGTTTGGAGTCAGTTCCGGTTCCTGTTATTCCTCCTGATTGTATTCTGGCTACGGTTCGCACCAGTCTCACTTCTCCTTTGGGTGACAAAATTCTTGCTGCTCAGGTCCATGCTCCTCCTGAGAAACCTTGTGACCGCTTTGTCCTAGAGAGTTTCCGTACTGCCGTGCTCAAGACTTACCATTCTCCCAACACTGCTGGCCACCCTGGGAAGAATCAACACTTTTGGGCCATTTCTCAACAATTCTGGTGGCCTAGTCTATGTGCTGATATAACCGCCTTCATAGCTGCCTGTTCCGTGTCTGCTCAGAGTAAAACTCCACGTCACCTTCCAGTGGGCCTCTTATAACCCATACCCAATACAATTCATTGTAGAGTTACCAAACTCCCAGGGCAACACAGTTATCCTTATGGTGGTAGACCGGTTCCAGTGCCTTGAATTCTGCTTGCCGATTGTCCCCTTTTATGACGAATTATGGTTTCCAACCTTCCATGTTGCCTGACTCGTCTGTTCCGCAGAGTATTCGTACGTTAGAGGAGCATCTCCGCGGTCTTCGTTCCACTTGGGCACAAGTCCAGGAGGCTTTGCGACATGCTAATGATAGGTACAAACTCCATGCTGACCACAGCCGCTTGCCTGCGCCTTCCTACCAGGTTGGGGACAGGGTCTGGCTGTCATCTCACAACCTCCGACTTCCTGTTCCCTCACTGAAGTTCGCACCTCGGTTTAATCGGGCCTTTCCGTATTCTTCGCAGTATTAACCCAGAGGCTTACGCATTAGACCTTCCTTCTAATATGCGTATTTCATGTCTCCTTATTAAAACCTTTGGTCTGCAACCGCTTTACCACCTCGGTGCCACATCCTCGCCCTGTACAGGTTGAGAACCATGAGGAGTATGAAGTACAGTCCATTGTTGACTCCTGTAGGTTCCATGGGTGCATACAGTACCTGGTGCATTGGAAAGGGTAAGGTCCGGAGGAACGCTCTTGGGTCTCATCCTCAGACGTACATGCCCCTGTCCTCCTCCATGATTTCCCCCTCAAGCCTGGTGGTCCTCCGAGGGGGAGGGGTCGTTGATGAGGGGGTACTGTCAGGGCTGGGCTCAGCCCTTCCTTCTGTGAGCCGGCTGCTCAGCTATCGGCTAATTGCCAGCTCCTATCTCTCCACAGTTATTCAGCTGTTGATGATATCCTGCTCATCAGTCCTGCCTATTTAAGCCGTCCAGCCCAGAGGATCTCTGCCTTCGCCTTAGTCAACATCACAGGGATGCTCTCCTCCAATCCTGCTAAAAGACTTGCTTGGCTGACATCCCTTCTGGCTCCAGATTCTGCTTGCCATTTTAATACTCTTATTTCCGGCTCCCTGATGTTTGGCTTGTCTCACTATCTGTTCCGGTTCCTGAACTCTGGCTATTTTTTGACTACGTTTGTTCTATTTACTTTTATTATTAAACAAGTGTGATTTAACTGTACTTCTGTCTCAGTCTGATTTAATGGTTTCTGACACACGGATCCTAAAAGAATTGAGCTCTGTCATTTCAAAGCCATTGTTTCTAATTTTTAGGGACTCATTAATGACTGGAATCAGAGGCATAACTAGAATCTCCAGGGCCCCGGTGCAAGAAACCATGAAGGGCCCCCACCAGGGGCATTGCTAGGTCTACAAAAGATCTCGGGCTAGAGCTCATAGCAGCTAAGTAAGGAAAGTCATACACTTTGGCGGGCATACACATGTATATAATATGTATGTGTGTGTGTATGTGTGTATATATATATATATATATATATATATATATATATATATATATATATATATATATATATATATATATATAATATATCGTTACATATCTGAATGCGGATCCTCCACTTACATCAGGGTCCCCAGGGATCCACCACCTACATCAAGGTCCCCAGAGAGCCCCCCTTACATCAGGGTCCTTAGAGAGCCTCCCCTTATATTAGGGTCCCCAGAGAGCCTCCCTCCTTACATCAGGGTCCCCAGGGATCCCCCCCTTACATCAGGGCACCCAGAGAGCCCCACTTACATCAGGGTTCCCAGGGAGCCCCTCCTTACATTAGGGTCCCTAGAGAGCCCTCCCTTACATCAGGGTCCCCAGAGAGCCTCCCCTTACATCAGGGTCCTTAGAGAGCCTCCCCCTATATTATGGTCCCCAGAGATCCTCCCATTACATCAGGGTCTCCAGAGAGCATCCCCTTACATCAGGGTCCCCAGAGAGCATCCCCTTACATCAGGGTCCCCAGAGAACCCACCCTTACATCACGGTCCCCAGGGAGCCCTCCTTACATCAGGGTCCCCAGAGAGACCCCCCCTACATTAGGGTCCCTAGAGAGCCTTCCCTTACATCAGGGTCCCAAGAGAGCCTCCCTACTTATATTAGGTTCCCCAGAGCCCCCCTCATTACATCAGGTTCCTCAGAGAGCTCCCCTTAACATCAAGGTCCCCAGAGAGCCCCTCCTTACATCAGGGTCCTCAGAGAGCCTCCCCCTACATTAGGGTCCCTAGAAAGCTTACCCTTACATAAGGGTCCCCAGAGAGCCTCCCCCTACATTAGGGTCCCCAGAGATCCTCCCCTTACATCAGGGTCCCCAGAGAGCCTCCCCTTACACCAGGGTCCCCAGAGAACCCCCCTTACATCAGGGTTCCCAGGGAGCCCTCCTTACATCAGGGTCCCCAGAGAGCCCCCCCCTACATTAGGGTCCCTAGAGAGCCTCCCCTTACATCAGGGTCCCCAGAGAGCCTCCCCCTATATTAGGGTCCCCAGAGAGCCTCCCTCCTTACATCAGGGTCCCCAGGGATCCCCCCCTTACATCAGGGTACCCAGAGAGCCCCACTTACATCAGGGTTCACAGAGAGCCCCTCTACATTAGGGTCCCCAGAGAGCCTCCCTTACATCAGGGTCCCCAGAGACCCCTTTCCTTACATCAGCATCCCCAGAGACCCCTTTCCTTACATCAGTGTCCCCAGAGACCCCTTTCCTTACATCAGGGTCCCCAGAGAGCCCCCCCAACATCAGGGTCCCCAGAGAGCCCCTCCTTACATCAGGGTCCCCAGAGAGCCCCCCTTACATCAGGGTCCCCAGAGAGCCCCTCCTTACATCAGGGTCCCCAGAGAGCCCCTCCTTACATCAGGGACCCCAGAGGGCCCCTTCCTTACATTAATGTCCCCAGAAAGCCCCCCTACATTAGGGTCCCCAGACAGCTGACACCCCCCTCCTTCAAGAGGTTCCCCATGTACCTGGCTGGTGGAGGTGGGAGGCAGCGATCGGCAGCTCTATTGTGTTCACAGGCAGGGAATCTCCATGAGGCTTGTAGTTCTTCTCCCGAGTGTATACAGTGGAGAGGGGAGGGGCCTCTGACCCGGGCATGTATCAGCAGCAGTGTACAAGCAGAGCGACTCACTGAAAGTGAAACTGATACCTGCCCGGGTCAGAGGCCCCTCCCCTCTTCTCTCCACTGTATACACTGACACTCGGGAAGAGAGAACTACAAGCTCCAGGGAGATCCCACCGCCCACAGGCACAATAGAGCTGCCAATCGCTGCCTCCCACCTCCCCCCACTGCATTCTAAACGGCAAGCCAGAGGTGCAGGGGGAGATGCTGGGTCTTGGGCCCCACCACAGTGGCAGAATGGCAGGGCCCAGTCGCAAGTGCGACTGCAGCGACCCCTATAGTTCCGCCACTGACTGGAATAGTACCACTGGATTAGCGCTGGGCCAATGTGGTGCTCATATTAAAAAAGGGATCAAAGTCTTTAACAAGTAACTATAGACTTGTTATGCCGCGTACACACGGTCGGACTTTTCGTCTACAAAAGTCCAACGGACGCCGACGGACTAAAGCTGGCTGGTAATCCGATCGTGTGTGGGCTTCTCCGGACTTTCAGCAGACTTTTTCAGCCTCAAATCCGACGGACTTTAGATTTGAAACATGCTTCAAATCTTTACGTCGTAACTACGACGGACCCCGAAATCCGCTCGTCTGTGTGCTAGTCCGACGGACAAAAACCCATGCTAGGGCAGCTATTGGCTACTGGCTATGAACTTCCTTATTTTAGTCCGGTGTACGTCATCACGTACGAATCCGTCGGACTTTTGTGTGGTCGTGTGTAGGCAAGTCCGTTCGTTAGAAAGTCTGCTGCAAGTCCGCCGAAAGTCCGCCGGAAGTCTGTCGGACAGGCTGTCGGACTTTTGTAGACGAAAAGTCCGACCGTGTGTACGCGGCATTAGTTTAACTTCTATAGTCGGGAAGATACTGGAGAGTTTAATAAAAGACCACATAGACGAGTTCTTGTTGGAAAAAAATATTTTAAGCAACAGACAGCATGGATTCAAGAAAGACAGAAGTTGCAAAAGCGTTTGACACAGTTCCCCACACGCAACTCATGTGTAAGGTAAAGTCTACAGGCTTGGAAAGATCAATTTGTAAATGGACAGAATTCAGAGAGTAGTGGTTAATGACTCTTATGCCCCGTACACACGGTCGGATTTTCCGACGGAAAATGTGTGATAGGACCTTGTTGTCGGAAATTCCGACCGTAGGCTCCATCACACATTTGCCATCGGATTTTCCGACACACAAAGTTTGAGAGCAGGCTATAAAATTTTCCGACAACAAAATCTGTTGTCCGAATTTCCGATCGTGTGTACACAAATCCGACGCACAAAGTGCCACGCATGCTCAGAATAAAGAGATGAAAGCTATTGGCTACTGCCCCGTTTATAGTCCCGACGTACGTGTTTTATGTCACCGCGTTCAGAACGATCTGATTTTCCGACAACTTTGTGTGACCGTGTGTATGCAAGACAAGTTTGACCCAACATCCGTCGGTCCGATCAATGTCCGACCGTGTGTACGGGGCATTACTCTGAGTGGTCTAGGGTTATCAGTGGTGTACCCCAAGGTTCAGTGCTGGGACCCCTACTTTTTAATATCTTTATAAATGATATAGGGTCTGGGATTAAAAGTAACATTTCTGTCTTTGCAGATGACACCAAGCTATGCAGTGGAATAACATCCTTACAGGATGTCTCCAACTTACAGGCTGACCTCAATGTGCTGTCTAATCGGGCAACTAAGTGGCAAATGAGGTTTAATGTTGATAAATGTAAAGTTATGCACTTGGGGGCTAAAAATATGCATGCATCATACATACTAGGGTGAGTACAACTGGGGGAATCAATGGTGGAGAAGGATCTGGGGGTTTTGGTAGTTTATTAGCTCAATAGCTTGCAATGCCAAGCTGCGGTTTTCAAAGCGAGCAAAGTCCTTTCTTGCATTAAGAGAGGTATAGACTCCAGAGAGAGAGAGAGATCATTTTGCCCCAGGAAAAATCATTAGTAAGACCTCATCTGGAATATGCAGTTCAGTTTTGGGCACCAGTTCTCAAAAAGGATATCGGGGAACTGGAGAAAGTACAGAGAAGGACAACCAAACCCATAAGAGGTATGAAGGAGCTCAGCTATGAGGAAAGATTAGAGGAACTGAATCTATTACCTCTTGAGAAGAGGAGATTAAGGGTGGGATATGATCAACAAGTACAAATACATAAGTGGTCCTTATCTTGAACTTGGTGTTTATTTATTCACTTTAAGGTCATCACAGAGGGGGCACTCTTTACTCTTACGTTTTTCATCTTCAAATACGAAAAGGTTTCTTCACAGTAAGAGTTGTGGAAATGTGGAATAGACTCCCACCAGAGGTAATTCTGGCAAGCTCAGAAGATTGCTTTATAAAAGGCCTGGATTCTTTCTTAAATGTACATAATATCACCAGGTACTAACATTTATAGGTAAAGTTGATCCAGGGAAAATCCGATTGCCTCTCGGGGGATCCGGAAGGAATTTTTTCCCCTGCTGTAGCAAATTGGAGCATGCTTTGCTAGGGTTTTTTGCCTTCCTCTGGATCAACTGTGGGTATAGGGTTTGTGTATATGGGATAGTATTTTTATTTTTATTTTTTCTTGGTTGAACTTGATGGACTTGTGTCTTTTTTCAACCTGAGTAACTATGAAAACTATTGTAATTTACTCATTTATACTTGCGTAATAATGCTTAAGGATGAGTAAACATGTTTATGCAAGTAAATTACTGCACTCAAATGTAAAACTTTCTATTTTTCTTATTTTTAACAGAAAAGTTTTTATTTTCTTACACAAAAAACAAGACAGTACAAACAGAACAAGTTTCGTATAAAGGATATGACATCTGATGCATAGTTACATGACAGTAATAATGCATTTGTATGAATAAACAGCTCCAACAAAATGATGTACAGGATATTAGAAGAGTACAGTATATTCAGGTAAATATTATAAGACAAGTGCTAAAATAGGGGGGGTTTCCTACATTGATTATACTAGAGAGCAGACAATGTGGACTAGTCCATCCGGGGAGGGCCCCCCCCGGCCCAAGGGGGGGGGAGGGGGAAGGGGGGGGACCAGGGGGGGAAACAACCCCCACCCGTGATCAGCTCAAATAGGATATACCCCTGAAAACTAGAAGTAGAGGGTGACCCAGTCTCCCCCACTGACAGGAGTGGAATTCTTAGGGATGATCTCCACTAAGGAGAAATATCTACAGTCAGGGGTCAGCCACATGCATCAATCCAACTCGACCATACTATATCATATTTCTGTGGACAGTTTCTACTGTCATAGGTGATACGGTATAATGGTAGCACATTGTTTATCGTTTTTTGCCATGCCTCCCTAGTTGGGGCCTCCCTTTGTTTCCACTTAAGGAGTATTTCCCTTCTTGCATAAAATAACAAATATGTTAGGCATAATTTGATATATCTGTCCCCTTCTATATCTTCCAGATGACTCAGTAGTAGGGTCAGAGGATCTAGTGTTATCTCAGCTCCACAAACCGTACTCAAAGTGTCAGCTACCGAGCTCCAGAAAGGGCGAGGTTTGGGACAGAACCAGAGTATATGATAAAAGGTGCCCGTTTCCAGATCACACCCAGTACATTTGGGGCTAAGGCCAGGGTAGATTTTCGCCAGCCTTTGTGGGGTGTAGTAAGCCCTATGTATAAATTTCAATTGAATAAATGTATCCTTAGCTGCGATCATAGAAGGTAGAAATGTAGTCAGACATTCTTCCCATTCCTCCTCTCCCAGGGAGGGGATATCTTCCTGCCACTTGGCCATCAAACTATTATTCTTAACCTCATGGGCCACCATTAGACAGAGGTATAGGGAGGAAAGAGGTTTGTCCAACATCCCCGAGGCCAAAAGGCGCTCGATTGAATCAGGTTCAAGCGTTATCGGGGAAGGAAATTGGGCCTTCAAGGCATGATGTAGCTGCCAATATCTAAATAGGAATGTTCGTGGTAGTTTATGGGCTAATTGTAATTCGCGAAACAAAAGTATGACCCCTCTTGGCATAACATGTCTTAGTGTGGTGATGCCCCTCTTGGCCCAGGTTGCCAGATCCGGAACAGTAAAGAGGTGAGGGAGCATGGGATTAGCCCAAAGAGGCGTATGGGGGGAAATATGTGTCTGCTTCAGGAGGGAAGCCCTAGATGATTTCCATACCTGAATTGTGGTTTTCATAGGGCTTGTCACTGCAGGGTCAGCCTTCGGCCCCCTGTATGGCAAATTGGACAGTACTGCATATGACCCTACTAGGGCCGCCTCCAGAGTGACTGCAGGGTTCTGCCGAGGTTGCGAGAACCACCACCTCACTGTCACCAGGACTCCCGCCCAAGAGTACATCAGGAAATTAGGCAATGCCAGACCACCTCCAGACAGTGGGAGATAAAGTATAGTTTTTGCTACCCTTGGAGGTTTCCCCGCCCATATGAAGGAGATCACCACACTTTCCAACCAGCGAAAGAAGGACCCGGGGATGGGGGTCAGGGTGTTTCTGAAATAATAGAGAAATTTGGGTAAATAAATCATTTTTAGGAGGTTATCTCTACCTACCGGGGTTAAGGGAAGAGATCTCCAGGTGGAGCGCCGCTGCTGGAGCTGGGTCAATAGAGGGAATACATTTTTGCCCAGGTAACCTGTCATTTCATGTCCTATTTTCACCCCCATATAGGTAAACTCATCTACCCATTGCAAAGGGGTTCCTGTATCTATCTGTGGTATTAACTGACAGAGGGAAAAGAGGACTGATTTATTCCAATTTATTCGGACTCCCAAAAAACGGCCGAATTTATCAAACGCCGCAAGGGCTGCTCTCAGGGATTCGGAAGCATCTGTTAAATAAAGGATAGAGTCATCAGCATATAAAGAGATCTTTTCTATCACTGATCCCACCGGTATTCCTTTGACTGATTCATCTGCTCTAAGGAGGCTGGCTAGTGGTTCGACTGCTAAGGCAAACAGGGCCGGAGTGAGAGGGCACCCCTGTCTTGTGCCCCTCCGCAGCTGAAATAGCTCCGACAGGACCCCGTTAGTGCGGATGCGGGCTCTGGGTTGGGCATAGAGCATTTGGAGCCAGGTTAAAAACCTAGGCCCGAATCCAAATTTAGAAAGAACCGCCCAGAGGTAGCCCCACTCGACCAAATCAAAAGCTTTCTCCGCGTCGAGTGAGGCCACCACCCCCGGTCCATCAGAGGAGGCAACAGCTATATGTGTATGTAAACGGCGGATATTTATATCCGTTCCCCTTCCGGGCAAGAATCCCATCTGGTCTGGATGTATCAGAGCTGTAATGATTGTATTTAACCTATTGGGCAGGATTTTTGCAAGGATTTTTGTGTCTACATTCAGGAGGGAAATGGGACGATAGGAAGAGTCGGATCCTTTCCCGGCTTGGGGATAACCACTATCATCGCCTCATGCATTGAGTCAGGGAGGTGTCCCTCCTCGAAAGCCTGAGCAAAAAGGGATTGGGGTTTAGGGGCCAGTTGATCTGCGTACATTTTATAAAATTCCACTGGGAAACCATCCGGTCCCGGTGTCTTACCTGTCTGCATCATCTTAAGAGCCTTTTGGATTTCTTCTATTTTAATCGGGTGCATCTAGTTTATCAGCGTATGTTGGAGTAAGGGTTGCTATATCAACATCCTCAAGGTAGGCTAATAGATCCTCCGAGTCATAGGCAACTCGGGAGCTGTATAGTGATTGGTAATATGAGGCAAATTCCCGATTGATTCCCTCAGGTGTGGAGGCAAAAGAGCCATTCCCAACCTGAATCTGACCTATGGTCATGCCCACTGCCTGCTCCCTTGAGAGCCAGGCCAACAGGCGACTGGTCCTCTCTCCCTGTTCAAATATCCTCTGTGTTTGATGGAGGAGTTTCTTCCGCGTCAGAGCTGTTCTGAGCACAAGAACCTCTCCCACGAGGGATTGCAATCTGGCATAAGTCTGCGGGTCAGGGGATCTAACATACAAGGCTTCCTGTCTCTGTGCTTCTGTTTCAAGGGCTGTGAGATCTTTCCTACGTGTCCTACGGATTTGCCCTATAATGGTCTGGTACTGTCCCCTGGAGAATACCTTAAAAGCGTCCCAAACCAAGGAGGCCAGGGCTGAGCCAGGGTTTATCTGCCAATATGACTCCAACTCGTCCTTGTATCTCGGTTCCACCTCCACATCCGAGACCCAATATCTCGACAATCACCAGAGCTTGTCTGACAGGGCCACTGAGACATCTAGGTCCAGGAGAACCAGAGCGTGGTCCGAGATACCTCGGGGAAGGATCGTGATATCGCGTACCTTAGGGAGAACTGATCCTCCCGCATAGACCAAGTCAATGCAGGAGAAGGTTCTATGAGAAGCAGAGTGACAAGTGTATGCTCTGATCTGGGGGCATTTCCATCGCCAAATATCATGTAGACCATAAGTGTCCGCCCAGTCTGCAAGTCCCTGTCTGGTCGTACCAGCAGTAAGAAGTCTATCTAGTCCTGCATCAGGAACCAGGTTAAAGTCTCCCAATAGAAGCACATTTTCAGTGGAGAATTCCGCTATTTTTGCAGTGATTTGGTTCAGTACTTGAAAAGAGGCTGGGGGTGGCAAATATAGGCCTACTATTACCCATGGCACATTGTATAGTAATGCGTGTATCACCACATACCTACCCTCCGGGTCCAGAGCCAGATCGAGGAGCCTAAAGGGGAGGGTTTTTAGAATTAGAATGCTTACCCCTCTGGAAAATGTAGAATGAGTGGAGTGGTAATGATACCCCACCCACGTTTTTTTTAAGCTAAAGGTTTTTTTCCTCACAAGGTTGGTCTCCTGGAACACACAGATGTGAGGGTGGTATGTTTTAACAAATTGGAATACCAAGGATCGTTTAATAGGAGAATTTAAGCCCCTCGTGTTCCAGGAGATTATCTTAAGGGAGGACATAAATATTGTCCAGAAATACTGTAGGATGATAGATGAGGGTCAGGCTCTTCTCATCATAGCTTCCAGGCCCGGACAGGCACACAAAAGACACTAGCCACCATGCAATGTTATTCAAGGTAATTACCAACAGTACTGTCATATACCATGAAAACAATAAAAACAATAACTCAGGTTCTGCAACTGCAGTCCAACTTAACCAACTGTCCCCACCCCGCACCCCGCCCACCCCCCAATCCAGGAGGAGGGCCTCATTCCCCAAACAGAGGTTGGCTTCCCAGCCTAACATGAGGGCAGTGTGCAAGAGGCGCTCAGCCTCCCACTTCAGACTTAGTTGAAAAAAAAAGAAAAGATAAACATTCTGTAGTCCGGCAAGGATATCGAGTGTAGATCTCCCGGATCCCGGGGGCACATGCTTTAGATCTCAGGGGAGCATAACATAAATATCAACCCCGGATCATGATGCTTGGCTCCTGAAAATTGTATGTCCTGTCTCTTTTGTGTGTAATACATTCAGACATCAGTGGAGGAGGAAGTGATCCCAGTTCCCCCCATCCCTGTCGCCGTCTCCTTAGCGTAGAGGGGGGGGAGGAAGTAGAAGTGGGAAAGAGAACCTCTCCCCCAAGCGTCCCCCATGCAGCTGAGTGTCATCAGGGAAAAGCCTACTAAAGGAGTTTCCATAAGAAACCCTGGGAGGTTGCACCCCAATGTTAACTGCCCTCCACGAGCACTTAGTTCTACTATGGAGGCAGCAACCTGGGAAGGGTACACCAAAGTTGTTTATAAAAGAAGGACTCCTAGGCAATTCCTAGACATAGCGGTGATGGGGGTAAACAGTTCCTCATCCCCCTCTTCGAACCACCGTTTCATGGGTCAATCAGGTAAGAAAGAGGTATGTCCCTCGTCATCCTGAGGTCTCTTCCACCCAGGATCCCCCGGGTAGGAACATGGAGAGGGAGCAAAGGGACCATCCAGGGGCAGCTATTACATGAAGAAGTAGATTATGTAGGTTATCAACTGGCTGTTCACAACCCCATTCAGTTCAGCATTATCACTGATTCGATCAACAGTGATATTCAACAGGGAGAATGTCACAGTTCCGAAGAGTATACAGGTATATTTCAAAGAGCCCTGGGTTAACTTGCCTACCTGAGAAGGATTAGTTGGGGAGTGTTTCAGCCCATGCTGCAGCATCTCTGGGTGAGGTGAAGAACTGAATCCTCTCCCCGTCCTGAACACTCAGCCTGGCTGGAAAGAGCATGCTATACTTTACTCCTTTCTGACGCAGCAGGCCTCTAACGTGATCAAAAGCTTTCCGTTGGCGCTGGGTCTCCACCATGTAGTCCGGGAAAATGAGGAGCTTTGTGTTCTCAAATTTAAGGTCACCCTGCAGTCTAGCTGCCCGCAGCACCGTGTCCCGGTCCCGGTAGTGTAATAGCTTAAAAATGAAAGTGCGCGGGGGGGCTCCCTGAGGACCCCTGGACGCTGGGATACGATGGGCCCTTTCTATGGAAAAATGAGGGGAGAACTTAGCTCTGGGCAGTAAAGATGGTATTAGCCTCTCCATGAATGCCACCGGATCATCCCCCTCAGCTCCTTCAGGAAGGCAGAGAAACCGCAGGTTGTTACGCCTGTTCCGGTTCTCGGCATCTTCTGCCCTTATTTCCAGGTTTTTTACTTTTAATTTCAGGGCCTGGAGGTCTGTATGATGCTCCCTCTGAACATCCTCGGTTTCGGAGAACCGTCTCTCCATCTCCATCACGCGGTCACAGAATTTGTCCATGTCCCTACGGATGAGGGCCGTTTCCGTCTGCACATGGTCTATTTTTGTGGTCAGCGTAGCCTGGCATGTTGTGATTGCCAGCATTAGGGCGTCGAAAGCTGCCGACCCGGCCTGGATGCCTCTGTCAGGTGGGGGGTTCGTCTGGGCCTCCATGTGGCGGGCCGCGTGTGTTGTAGGCCGCAACGTGGGACTGGTACTCAGAGGTCGCGGAGGTGCTCTATTTGACGGAACGTTTGCCCACTGGCATCGCCCGATTCCCCCGCAGAGACTGCGCTGAAGGACGGTCGTAGTTTTGCACTTTATCACTAGGATTACAGCAGGATAAACGGGAGCTCAGTTAACACACGTCTGCTCCCAGCGCCATCTTGGACACGCCCCCCTTCTATTTTTGTTTTAATGCTCTGTAGGGATGGTCTCGTTTTTCGAGTCAAACATGAGTTTGACTTGAACATCAGGTGTTCGTAGAACAAACGAAAATATGGGGCGCTCGTGGCAAGTTCGCCTGATGCGGAGCGCCCCATAATACACTGCGAGATCGCAGTGCATTGACGGCTGCTGATGTGCTGTGAGAGCCATGAAAGGCCAAAGGCAGGGTGCCTTTGGCCAATCATGGCTCAGGGGTTAAGTCCACGCCCCACACTATATAAGGCTGCTGCTTACACGTCAGCCATATATAGTGAATTAATAGGGATTAGGCAGGAAGTGTAGTGTAGTGTGCATTCAGTCAGTGTAGTATATATATAATACAGTTCAGTGTATATAGTGCAGTTAGTGTAGTATATTGTATACAGTTCAGAGTGTATAGTATATATAATACAGTTCAGAGTATATAGTGCAGTCTGTATAGTGTATATATAATACAGTATATATAGAGTATATAGTGCAGTTCATATAGTACAGTATCTCACAAAAGCGAGTACACTCCTCACATTTTTGTAAATATTTTATTATATCTTTTCATGTGACAACACTGAAGAAATGACACATTGCTACAATGTAGAGTAGTGAGTGTACAGCTTGTATAACAGTGTGAATGTGCTGTCCCCTCAAAATAACTCAACACACAGCCATTAATGTCTAAACTGCTGGCAACAAAAGTGAGTACACCCCTAAGTGAAAATGTCCAAATTGGGCCCAATTAGCCATTTTTCCTCCCCGGTGTCATGTGACTCATTAGTGTTACAAGGTCTCAAGTGTGAATGGAGAGCAGGTGTGTTAAATTTGTTGTTATCGCTCTCACTCTCTCATACTGGTTACTGGAAGTTCAACATGGCACCTCATGGCAAAGATCTCTCTAAGGATCTGCAAAAAAAAAAAAATGTTGCTCTGCATAAAGATGGCGTAGGCTATAAGAAGGTTGCCAAGACTCTGAAACTGAGCTGCAGCAGGGTGGCCAAGACCATACAGCAGTTTAACAGGACAGGTTGCACTCAGAACAGGCCTCACCATGCTCGACCAAAGAAGTTGAGTGCACATACTCAGCGTCATATCCAGAAGTTGTCTTTGGCAAATAAACGTATGAGTGCTGCCAGCATTTCTGCAAAGGTTGAAGGGGTGAGGGTTTAGCCTGTCAGTGCTCAGACCATATGCCGCACACTGCATCAAATTGGTCTGTATGGCTTTCGCCCCAGAAGGAAGCCTCGTCTAAAAACGATGTACAAGAAAGCTCGCAAACAGTTTGCTGAAAACAAGCAGACTAAGGACATGGATTATTGGAAATGTATCCTGTGGTCTGATGAGACCAAGATAATCTGGCGGCAACCAGGTGAGGAGTACAAAGACAAGTGTGCCTTGCCTACAGTCAAGCATGGTGTTGGGAGTGTCATGGTCTGTGGCTGCCGGCACTGGGGAGCTACAGTTCATTGAGTGAACCATGAATGCCTACATGTACTGTGACATACTGAAGCAGTGCATGATCCTCTCCCTTCAGAGACTGGGCCGTAGGGCAGTATTCCAACATGATAACGACCCCAAACACACCTCCAAGACGACCGATGCCTTGCTAAAGAAGCTGAGGGTAAAGGTGATGGACTGGCCAAGCATGTCTCCAGATGTAAACCCTACTGAGCATCTGTGGGGAATCCTCAAATGGAAAGTGGAGGAGCGCAAGGTCTCTAACATCCACCAGCTCCGTGATGTTGTCATGGAAGAGTGGAAGAGGACCCCAGTGGCAACCTGTGAAGCTCTGGTGAACTTCATGCCCAAGAGGGTTAAGGCAGTGCTGGGATATAATGGTGGCCACACAAAATATTGACACTTTGAGCCCAATTTTTAAATTTTTACATAGGGGTGTACTAACTTTTGTTGCCAGCGGTTTAGACATTAATGGCTGTGTGTTGAATTATTTTGAGGTGACAGCAAATTTACACTGTTCTAAAAGCTGTACACTCACTACTTTACATTGTAGCAAAGTGTCATTTCTTCAGTGTTGTCACATGAAAAGATATAATAAAATATTTATAAAAATGTGAGGGGTGTACTTACTTTTGTGAGATACTGCATATATAATACAGTGTAGATAGTGCAGTCCGTAAAGCATATATATATATATATATATATATACAGTGGAGACGGAAAGTATTCAGACCCCCTTAAATTTTTCACTCTTTGTTATATTGCAGCCATTTGCTAAAATCATTTAAGTTCATTTTTTTCCTCATTAATGTACACACAGCACCCCATATTGCCAGAAAAACACAGAATTGTTGACATTTTTGCAGATTTATTAAAAAAGAAAAACTGAAATATCACATGGTCCTAAGTATGCAGACCCTTTGCTGAGACATTCATATATTTATAGATATATAGACATAGAGGGGGCTGCACATACAGGGGTTCTTCCAAAGAAGTGGCGTTCTTAGAATAAGTGGCACTTCTGCTCTTGCTCCATCCATCTGAACATTTTCTTCTCTCTTCACAGGTAATCTGCGTTTATATTCCCATGTCCTGCAAACTGAAAACTGACTGACCGCTTATATACATTTTTGGTAATCTGCGTTTATATTCCCATGTCCTGCAAACTGAAAACTGACTGACCGCTTATATACATTTTTGGTAATCTGCGTTTATATTCCCATGTCCTGCAAACTGAAAACTGACTGACCGCTTATGTACATTTTTGGTAATCTGCGTTTATATTCCCATGTCCTGCAAACTGAAAACTGACTGACCGCTTATGTACATTTTTGGTAATCTGCGTTTATATTCCCATGTCCTGCAAACTGAAAACTGACTGACCGCTTATATACATTTTTGGTAATCTGCGTTTATATTCCCATGTCCTGCAAACTGAAAACTGACTGACCGCCTATATACATTTTTGGTAATCTGCGTTTATATTCCCATGTCCTGCAAACTGAAAACTGACTGACCGCCTATATACATTTTTGGTAATCTGCGTTTATATTCCCATGTCCTGCAAACTGACTGACCGCTTATATACATTTTTGGTAATCTGCGTTTATATTCCCATGTCCTGCAAACTGAAAACTGACTGACCGCTTATATACATTTTTGGTAATCTGCGTTTATATTCCCATGTCCTGCAAACTGAAAACTGACTGACCGCTTATATACATTTTTGGTAATCTGCGTTTATATTCCCATGTCCTGCAAACTGAAAACTGACCGACCGCTTATATACATTTTTGGTAATCTGTTTGTCATGCTCACATTATTTCAATGTTTATTTAGCCATTAAGTCTTACCTAAATTATGGGTTTCCTTATCTTTACAATTTTGGCCTTTTAGTCCCCTTGCAGTTTGATTGTGGTGTGAAAGTTATGCCCTGCTTGCTGTGTTCCTAATATGCCCTCCTAATTGATTAATTGCCAGATTCCATCCACACCCAACACAGTATATAACAAGGCTTTCTTTACGGGGGAGCACATAGAGGGGGCTGCACATACAGGGGTTCTTCCAAAGAAGTGGCGTTCTTAAAATAAGTGGCACTTCTGCTCTTGCTCCATCCATCTGAACATTTTCTTCTCTCTTCACAGGTAATCTGCGTTTATATTCCCATGTCCTGCAAACTGAAAGACCGCTTATATACATTTTTGGTAATCTGCGTTTATATTCCCATGTCCTGCAAACTGACTGACCGCTTATATACATTTTTGGTAATCTGCGTTTATATTCCCATGTCCTGCAAACTGAAAACTGACTGACCGCTTATATACATTTTTGGTAATCTGTTTGTCACCTCTGTCTCAACTACATCTGTAGCCATGCTCACATTATTTCAATGTTTATTTAGCCATTAAGTCTTACCTAAATTATGGGTTTCCTTATCTTTACAATTTTGGCCTTTTAGTCCCCTTGCAGTTTGATTGTGGTGTGAAAGTTATGCCCTGCGGGGGGCAGGAGGCGGAGCCTAGCGGAGCAGACTTGCATTGTTAGAGCTCCACACCGCTGAGGAGAGAAGAGAAGGACAAAGCGGAGCCTGCAGGCTCAAAAGGTATCCATTTGAACCTTTTTGCCCCAGGGAACAAACTGTGAAAGTTTGGGCAGGAAATATGGTACTGGGAGGAAACCGTGGCAGAAATAAAAATCACCTCACAAAGAGCTCACAGGCACTCACTGCAGCTGAAGCAGCTCCAGTCACCTCACAAGATACAGCATCAGGGCACTCTCACAGACAGAAAATGTCACAGCAAGACTCTCCATTTGAGTCAGATACAGAACAAATCCTCTCACAAACTTCTCCACAAGCCTCCTCAGTATCCCCAGTAATATTATTACAATTTGAAAAGATGCTTCATAAGGCTTTAAAACAAACCTCAGACCAAATAACAAAAAGCCTAACCAAAGAAATAAGAGAGCTGGGAAACCGCACCGCAGCCTTAGAAATAAAAATGGATGAAATTGAAATTACAACCCAAGAAAATATAACAGAATTGGAACAATTAAAAAAAGAGAATTTAATACTTCAAACTAAGCTCGAAGATTACGAAAATAGAGCCAGACGTTCAAACTTGCGCATAAGGGGAATACCTGAAACTGTGACAGACCTGCAATCTACTATTACTGCTCTATTACAAGAACTAAAGCCAGATATCCCTATTGAACGTTTAGAACTGGACAGAGTACACAGAGCCATCACAGCCAAAAAGAAAGATGGACCCCCATGTGATATAATCACAAAATTTCATTATTACAGAACGAAAGAACAAATACTAATTGCTGCAAGAGAAAAAAAGGAACTTAATTTTCAAGGACACAATTATCAAATTTTTGCTGACCTATCCCAACTTACTATTACTAAAAGACGATCCATGAAACCCCAACTAATGGAACTGCAACGCCACAACATTATGTATCAATGGGGCTTCCCCTTTTCAGTCAGATTTAACTACCAAGGTACAATTTACAGAAGCAGATCAGCAGATGAACTACAACAAACCCTTTTAAAATTAAATCTGACAGAACCCACAAGCAGCAGCACTCCCACACGCAGAAGAATGGCATCATCTTCACCTTCAGGCAGCACCCAGAAAATTTCAGAACAAAATGGGAATCATCATTCTCACAAAAGAGGCCGTTATGCCACATCATCCATGGACCAAGAAGATTCAATGGACTGACATCCTAATTCCTGATATCTCTTCATTTATTATACTAAGAGATGGTTCTCTATAAAAAAACTATATTTATAACTGAATGTAACTGCATTCTGATAGTCACACACTGTGTGGGATCATGTTACATTCCAGTTATATTTCTTATTACTTCTGATTCATATAGCCTTAGAATATATAAGTGAAATAAGGAAATTCTTGTTCAGTTATATATTATCAGGTAATAACAATAGATTTATTACTTTTTAGGACAAATATGTTCAATAATCCAGAAGTAATGGAAGCTTTTTCTTTCTTTTCTTAAAACAAATATATTATTACCTAACTAGTTCCTAGAATTATGTTTTTGTTTATTCTAATCTGAAGCAATACAACCTCAATTTTATGAGTTAACATATCTAAACAGTTACATATGAATACAATATGTAATTGTTTACTCTAAAAGGGTTAAAATCCCAAAATAATTCAAACTATCTTCATCAATACCAAAGTTATTAACAGTACCTTTCTAACTGAATTATTTAGCCTAGGGCAAGACTAACCATATACAACCACCCTGGAATAAATAATTTCAACAAAAACTATATTCTGCACTCCAATTAATGAAACATCATTTTGATGTCTTTTGACGTAGCACTCCTCTCCTGTAAGCGGAAGATCCGTGTACCCCCATTAGCCCTCCTCATTCTCCCAACCATATTATGTGGGAGTGTGACGAAGGCACTTATTCCCCTGAGAGAGATATTTATTCTCTTTCACGGGTAAATTGTGATTACTTGCAAAAAATAATTTATACAATGTATCATCTAATCTCATATGTTTTTTGTTTACTCTTTACTCCAGAATTCACTGGTTTCTTTTCTATCTATTCATCTCTTCAGTCCACACAGGTTGATCTGCGCAGTCAGCTCTGCATAACAAAAAGTAAGTCAAAACTATTTGATCTATTGCCATGGCACCACTGAATATACTTTCCCTGAATGTTCAGGGAATAAATGTCCCTCAAAAAAGGACCAAAGCCTTCCGTACTTTCCATAACAAGAAGGCTCACATAGTATGCCTCCAAGAAACACACCTCACCAAAGATTCTACTCCAAAATATATTTCTCCTTTTTATCAACAAATTTACACGGCTTCTGCCTGTACCAAGCAAAGGGGAACTCTAATTGCATTTCACCGATCCACACCATTCACCTTATCATCAGAAATTAAAGACCCAGAAGGTAGATACCTGATACTCATGGGTTATATAATGGATACAGCAATCACGGTGATTTCCTACTACGCTCCTAACAAACAACCTACACCATTCTTCTCACATATATTACAAGTGATTAATACACACAAAATAGGAACAGTGATAATGTGTGGGGATTCGAACCAGGTCCTCCTCCCATTTCTAGATAAATCACCTTTTACACCATCCAAAATAACCTCTAGATTACCTTTTTCTCAACTTCTTTCCAAATACAATCCGGTAGATTCATGGAGAGAAAGTAACCCAATGAAAAAGAAATTCACTTATTTCTCGCACCCTCATCAAACCTTCACCAGAATAGATCATATTTTTCTAACAATAGGAATGATACCAGAAATTATTGCATCAGATATAATTCCGATTCCGTGGTCTGACCATAATGCAGTATACACTACTATAGCCTCAGCCATACCAAAAGCGCATGACCCAACGTGGTACTTACCGGACATAATGCTCAAACACCCACTACATCAGATGGCCATTGAACAAGCTTTAAAGGAATACATATCAATTAATAATACAACAGACATCTCCCTAATAACACTGTGGGAAGCTCATAAGCCTGTCTTGCGTGGTACAATACAAAGACAAATGGCACTATTTAAACGGGAACGCAAAAATCTAGCAAAAAAACTAGAACTCAATTTTAATGCAGCCTACATATCATTTCAAGATAATCCATCTCAGAGTACAAAATCTCATCTGGAAAAATCTAGATTGGAATACGATCTATTTCTTACTGAGTCAGTTGATAAATCCCTCAAACGCTCCAAACACAATTTCTACATGAATACAAACAAACCAGGTACATATTTGGCTCAGGCATTAAATTCAACTAACAAATCTTTCAAACCAATACGTTTGAAATTATCAAAAAATGTTTACACTTGTAATCCAGTTAAAATAGTCCATAAATTTCACTCACATCTCGCAACTTTATACAAGACAAACAATGAATTTAATCCTACAGAGGCTGAATCCTTCTTCTCAAAAATAACCTTACCTGAGTTATCTCAGAATCAAAAAAGCAGTTTGGATGAGCCTATAACTATAGATGAAGTTGCTAACGCCATAAAAGACCTAAAACTTAACAAAAGACCAGGCCCAGACGGCTACTCGGCTTTATACTATAAAACATTCTCAGAAATATTCTCTCCCATTCTCACTGAAACTTTTAACAAACTTCTAGATGGACATTCTTTTTGGCAAGAAACACTAATGGCAATTGTTTGTATGATCCCAAAACCCCTTTCTGATGATACTTCCTGTGTGAATTATCGGCCTATCTCTCTGTTAAACCTCGATATTAAATTATTAGCAAAAATAATAGCAAAACGCCTCAATAGCATTATAGGAAAATTAATACATAGAGATCAAGTAGGCTTCATGCCAAATAGACAGGCAGGCGATAATATACGCAGGGCAGTGTTATTGGCATATATTGCTAAAAAAAATCCCTTTATGTTTTCTATCTCTCGATATTAAGAGGGCATTTGACACAGTATCCTGGCAATATATGCAATATTCATTACAAAAATGGGGTTTTGGACCCCACTTTTTAACATGGATCAAAGCATTTTATAATAAACCCAAAGCCTATATAAAATATGCTGGATACAAATCTGAAGCCTTTAATATCGAAAGAGGTACCCGACAGGGTTGCCCATTATCTCCCTTATTATTTGCCCTTATACTCAAACCCATGGCCCAATACATCAGAACAAACCAAACTATAACTGGCATTGAAGTAGGAGGTATCACACACAAATTATGTATATTTGCAGACGATATATTACTTTTTCTATCATCACCACAGGTCTCTGGTCCTAACTTAATACCAGCTCTTGATGGATTTGCAGCCCTATCCAGCCTTATGATTAATCCTAAGAAATGCCTAGTGCTTAATATTTCACTCACAAACATGGAATTGATCCCGGCTAGGGCTGCACTCCCATTCACATGGGCAGAAAAATCAATCCCATATCTTGGAATTCATTTAACAGCATCTCATTCTGACTTATTCTCAACCAATTATCCTCCTGTATTAAGACAGATCACAAATCTAATAAATCAATGGTCGCAACTTCCTTTATCCTGGATAGGGAAGATTAATGCAATCAAAATGACTATTCTACCCAAATTGCTTTATCTATTCAGAGTCCTCCCTATTCCAATTCCTTCCTATTTTTTTAGAATAGTACAAAAAAGAGCAACTTCATTTATATGGGGCTCTTCTAAACCACATATACCTATACACACACTACATCTTCCCAAAAATAAAGGAGGCCTGGGATACCCTAATTTTACTAACTACTACAGAGCAGCACATTTGGCCAGTCTGTCCAAATACCATGCAAAACAGGAAATCCCATTATGGGTATTTATAGAGGCTTCAGAAAATGACCCTCTATTAATATCAAATTTATTATGGCTTGATCCTAAAGACCGCTTTAAAATTCATAATCCCATAACTAAACACTTCTTATCTCTCTGGGATAAACTAAAAACCAAATATCAGTTACAATCTCCACACAATCCTCTCCTTTCTTTTATCAGAAATCCGGCCTTTTATCCGGCATGGATCTACCCAAATTCTTTTAAAGCTTGGACAACATCAGGCATTCAGACACTAAATGACTTCATAGCATCTAAATCATTCCTTTCATTCCCATCGCTTAGAGAAAAATATGATCTACCAAACTCTGAGATATTTAGATATCTCCAAATCAAAAATTTCTATACACCATTCCTAAAGGGGGATACACCATTATCCCAATTATCCATTTTTGAATCAATCTGTACAAAAGATCCATTTGCTAAAGGTACAATTTCATCACTTTATAATCAATTATATGGAGTAGCAAATCTTAATAGACCCTCTTACGTTCAGAGGTGGGAGGAGGACCTGGGACGAACTTTAGAAGACACGGACTGGTCTAACATATGGCTCACATCTAAGTCATCTTGACCCAACATCTTAGCACTGGAGACAAATTATAAAGTCCTAACTCGCTGGTACCTTGTACCCGCTAGAGTGGCAAAATATTCACCTAATACCTCAGCTCTTTGTTTTCGAGGATGCCCAGAAATAGGCACATATTTACACATATGGTGGACGTGCCCAGTAATCCAAACCTTCTGGAAGGAAGTCTTTGTGATTGCATCTAAAATATTTAAAAAAATAATACAACCAGATCCATATTTAACTTTACTTAATCTAAAACCGGAATGGTTAACACTCTCTCAATTCAAACTTATGATCCAACTAATAACGGCTGCAAAACAAACAGTGGCCAAGGCATGGAAATCTCCTACATTGGTACTAGCAGAAACAATTCACAGAATGAATAATACAATGTCCCATGCTAAGATGGTAGCCATCGATCAAAATCAAATTCCAAAATTTGAAAAACTTTGGCATCCTTGGATAAAACAACAGTTCCTGTCAAACTTCAATGACTCTGTCCTGTTGCCATGGTAACAGATTAAATGACTTACAGAGACACCCATTCTAAGGCTTCAAAGAGAACTAAAAAGAATAATAAACTGACGAGCGGGACAACCTTGTGGACCATACCTCTACCTTTCAACCCTTTTTCTTCTTTCTCTTTCCTTTTCTCCACCTTACGATTAAAGCTCATTATCAGAATTTATTTGACCTATATACACTCTACTTGTAAACAATATGTATAGTAGGTATAAATCATTTAAATACCTACAAAAGTAACTAAGGAAATGATATATATCTTTAATTTAGGTTTACGTGAACCCAATGTTTAATATTTGAAATTTCATGATATTTACCTATATAAACCCTACTGTAAAACATTGAGCTTACTTTATAGATCCTTGTAAACTTACTTTATGTATCTTTATAACATTGTATACTCAATAAACTTCTTTTGACAAGGAAAGTTATGCCCTGCTTGCTGTGTTCCTAATATGCCCTCCTAATTGATTAATTGCCAGATTCCATCCACACCCAACACAGTATATAACAAGGCTTTCTTTACGGGGGAGCACATAGAGGGGGCTGCACATACAGGGGTTCTTCCAAAGAAGTGGCGTTCTTAAAATAAGTGGCACTTCTGCTCTTGCTCCATCCATCTGAACATTTTCTTCTCTCTTCACAGGTAATCTGCGTTTATATTCCCATGTCCTGCAAACTGAAAACTGACTGACCGCTTATATACATTTTTGGTAATCTGCTTGTCACCGCTGTCTCAACTACATCTGTAGCCATGCTCACATTATTTCAATGTTTATTTAGCCCTTAAGTCTTACCTAAATTATGGGTTTCCTTATCTTTACAATTTTGGCCTTTTAGTCCCCTTGCAGTTTGATTGTGGTGTGAAAGTTATGCCCTGCTTGCTGTGTTCCTAATATGCCCTCCTAATTGATTAATTGCCAGATTCCATCCACACCCAACACAGTATATAACAAGGCTTTCTTTACGGGGGAGCACATAGAGGGGGCTGCACATACAGGGGTTCTTCCAAAGAAGTGGCGTTCTTATAATAAGTGGCACTTCTGCTCTTGCACTTCAGCGATTTGCACAAAGCTAACCATAGCAGATTGCAGGTGATCTCATTTTCATATTGTCTCTCCTTCTCTGAAACATGCACTCTTTACCTCTCCTCCTCTTCACAATTGCAGCCTCTCTCCTCAAGCTCTCTTTTCTACATCCCTCTGCTCCACCACACAATCTGTACATATCACCCTCACTTCTCCCCTCCCCTATTACTGCACTCATCACCTCTTTCTAACTCTAAGCCCACTTGCTAACATACCCCCCAGGATACTGAAGCATGTCCCCTCATACAAATCATATTCTCATATTACCTCCCTCACTCTTCTGCTTCTCCTAATTGCTGGAGATATTTCCCCAAACCCTGGGCCTCCCTTATTTAACTGTACCCAACACACCCATCACCATCACCCTACATCCTCTGGCAGTAGTCGCAATCTACACAATTTAGTCTCCATTCCTCTTCTTCCCAACACCAGCCTCCCTCTCTCCTGCGCCCTCTGGAACGCCCGCTCTGTCTGCAACAAACTCACTGCTGTTCATGACCTTTGTCACTAATTCCTTCAATCTACTTGCTCTCACTGAAACCTGGCTCCACAAATATGACACCCCTTCTCTTGCTTCCCTCTCCCAGGGTGGCCTTCACTGGACTCACTCCCCTAGGCCTAATGGACGCAAGGGAGGTGGAGTGGGATTCCTCCTATCCCCCCAGAGCACCTTCCAGGTTATTCACCCTCCTCCCTCTTTTTCCCTCTCATCATTCGAAGCCCACTGTATACGTCTATTCTCTCCTACTTCCCTAAGAATTGCTGTGATTTACCGGCCCCCTGGACCATTATCAACTTTCCTTGATGAGTTTTCTGCCTGGCTACCCTACTTTCTCTCTTCGGAGATTCCAACAATCCTTCTCGGTGATTTCAACATCCCTGCTAATACAAACACTCCTGCTACTTCTAAACTTCTTAGTCTAACCTCTTCATTTGACCTGAAGCAATGGGTACAGGCTTCTACTCACTCTGATGGCAATACCCTTGACCTTGTATTCTCCTACCTATGCACTCCATGCAACTTCTCAAACAATCCTTTTCCTCTCTCCGACCACCATCTTATTAGTTTCTCTCTCCCCCTGTCTTCCACCACCTTTCCCTCCAATCGCCTAACCATCACCCGTAGAAACTTTCGCAACTTCAACTCCTCTCTCCTCTATTCTGCTACTGACCACCTCTATGACAAAATCCCTCCCCTGTCCTGCCCCAACCAAGCCACATCCATCTACAATAAATCTCTGTCCACCACCCTGGACAAGCTCGCTCCCCTCACTACACGCAGAATCAGGCCTCGATCCCTACAACCCTGGCAAACAGATGACACCAAAAGTCTCAAAAAACGTAGTCGTGCTCTTGAGCGTCTGTGGCACAAGACTAAGTCTCTCAAAGACTTCAATCAATACAAATCTGCCCTCCAAAAATACTATTCTTTCCTCCACACTGCCAAGCAAACCTATTTTACAACTCTTATTAACACCTTCTCATCCAATCCCCGTAAACTCTTCTCTACCTTCAACTCTCTACTTTGTCCTCCACCGCCTCCACCCACTGACTCACTCACTGCCCAGGAGATTGCTAATCACTTCAAAAACAAGATTGATACAATCCGTGATGAAATCTCCATTCTACAGGGATCTCCCCCAGCTAAGACCCCATGTCAACAGGTACAACTGACACTCCCCCTATTCAAATCTGCTACTACAGATGAAGTTGCTAAACTCCTTTCTATCGCCCACCTAACCACCTGTCCCCTGGACCCTATTCCCTCTCAAATACTACGGTCACCCTCTGACCCCATCCTACACTCTCTAACCCACATCTTCAATCTCTCCCTCACCTCTGGCATCTTCCCCGACGCTCTAAAACATGCACTGGTCACCCCCATACTCAAAAAGCCATCCTTGGACCCTACCAATCTTAACAACCTACGCCCTATCTCCTTGCTCCCCTTTTCCTCTAAACTCCTTGAACGCCTGGTTTACAACCAACTGAGTGACCACCTCATTAAAAACAACCTTCTTGATCCCCTTCAATCTGGATTCCGCCCTCAACACTCCACAGAAACTGCTCTTTTAAAACTCACAAATGACCTACTAACTGCAAAAACTAATGGACACTATTCTGTACTCCTACTTCTGGATCTTTCAGCTGCCTTTGACACGGTTGACCACCCCCTCCTCCTCAAAAAACTTTACTCCCTCGGTCTCCGTGACTGCGCTCTTCAGTGGCTCTCATCCTACCTATCCCAACGCACCTTCAGTGTCACTTACAATTCTACTTCCTCCACTCCTCTTCCCTTCTCTGTCGGGGTCCCCCAAGGTTCTGTTCTTGGACCTCTTATATTTTCAATCTACACCTCTTCCCTGGGTCAGCTGATAGCCTCTCATGGCTTTCAATATCATTTCTATGCTGATGACACGCAAATCTATCTCTCCACCCCTCAACTCACTCCATCAGTCTCTTCACGCATCACTAACTTACTAACCGACATATCTGTATGGATGTCACACCACTTCCTCAAACTCAACTTGTCCAAAACTGAGCTTATAATATTTCCTCCCCCACGTGCCTCTTCCCTTGACTTCTCTGTCAAGAGCAATGGCACAACCATCCACCCGTCCCCACATGTCAGGGTGCTAGGTGTTATCCTGGATTCTGAACTCTCCTTTCAGCCCCACATCCAATCACTTTCCAAAGTTTGCCGCTTCAACCTCCGCAACATCTCTAAACTACGTCCCTTTCTAACCAATGAAACCACAAAGCTCCTGATTCACTCCCTGGTTATCTCTCGCCTTGACTACTGCAACTCACTCCTCATTGGCTTACCTTTAAACAGACTATCCCCCCTGCAGTCCATCATGAATGCTGCTGCCAGACTTATCCACCTTACAAACCGCTCAGTGTCTGCTACCCCTCTCTGCCAATCCCTCCATTGGCTGCCACTCGCCCAACGAATTAAATTCAAAATACTAACAATAAGTTACAAAGCCATCCATAACTCTGCCCCCAGCTACATCACTAACCTAGTCTCAAAATACCAACCTAATCACCATCTCCGTTCCTCCCAAGACCTCCTGCTCTCTAGCTCCCTCATCACCTCCTCCCATATCCGCCTCCGGGACTTCTCCCGAGCCTCGCCCATCCTCTGGAATTCCCTACCCCAATCTGTCAGACTGTCTCCAAATTTATCCACTTTTAGGCGATCCCTGAAAACTTTCCTCTTCAGAGAAGCCTATCCTGCCTCCAACTAATAACTGCACTATTTTCTCCATTAGCTCATCCCCCACAGCTATTACCCTTTTGTATAACTTGACCCTCCCTCCTAGATTGTAAGCTCTAACGAGCAGGGCCCTCTGATTCCTCCTGTATTGAATTGTATTGTACTTGTATTGTCTGCCCTAATGTTGTAAAGCACTGCGTAAACTGTCGGCGCTATATAAATCCTGTATAATAATAATAATGTATAATATTTAACTCAGGTGCTGTCCATTTCTTCTGATCATCCTTGAGATGGTTCTACACCTTCATTTGAGTACAGCTGTGTTTGATTATACTGATTGGACTTGATTAGGAAAGCCACACACCTGTCTATATAAGACCTTACAGCTCACAGTGCATGTCAGAGCAAATGAGAATCATGAGGTCAAAGGAACTGCCTGAAGAGCTCAGAGACAGAATTGTGGCAAGGCACAGATCTGGACAAGGTTACAAAAAAATTCTGCTGCATTAAGATTCCTAAGAGCACAGTGGCCTCCATAATCCTTAAATAGAAGACGTTTGGGATGACCAGAACCCTTCCTAGAGCTGGCCGTCCGGCCAAACTGAGCTATCGGGGGAGAAGAGCCTTGGTGAGAGAGGTAAAGTAGAACCCAAAGATCACTGTGGCTGAGCTCCAGAGATGCAGTCGGGAGATGGGAGAAAGTTGTAGAAAGTCAACCATCACTTCAGCCCTCCACCAGTCGGGGCTTTATGGCAGAGTGGCCCGACGGAAGCCTCTCCTCAGTTCAAGACACATGAAAGCACGCATGGAGTTTGCTAAAAAACACCTGAAAGACTCCAAGATGGTGAGAAATAAGATTCTCTGGTCTGATGAGACCAAGATAGAACTTTTTGGCCTTAATTCTAAGTGGTATGTGTGGAGAAAACCAGGCACTGCTCATCACCTGTCCAATACAGTCCCAACAGTGAAGCATGGTGGTGGCAGCATCATGCTGTGAGGGTGTTTTTCAGCTGCAGGGACAGGACGACTGGTTGCAATCGAGGGAAAGATGAATGTGGCCAAGTACAGGGATATCCTGGACGAAAACCTTCTCCAGAGTGCTCAGGACCTCAGACTGGGACGAAGGTTTACCTTCCAACAAGACAATGACCCTAAGCACACAGCTAAAATAACGAAGGAGTGGCTTCACAACAACTCCGTGACTGTTCTTGAATGGCCCAGCCAGAGCCCTGGCTTAAACCCAATTGAGAATCTCTGGAGAGACCTAAAAATGGCTGTCCACCAACGTTTACCATCCAACCTGACAGAACTAGAGAGGATCAGCAAGGAGGAATCTTTCCCAAAAAGACTCATGGCTGTATTAGATCAAAAGGGTGCTTTACTAAACACTAAGCAAAGGGTCTGAATACTTAGGACCATGTGATTTTTCAGTTTTTCTTTTTTAATAAATCTGCAAAAATGTCAACAATTCTGTGTTTTTCTGTCAATATGGGGTGCTGTGTGTACATTAATGAGGAAAAAATGAACTTAAATGATTTTAGCAAATGGCTGCAATATAACAAAGAGTGAAAAATTTAAGGGGGTCCGAATACTTTCCGTCCCCACTGTGTGTATATATATATATATATATATATATATATATATATATATTACAGTTCAGAGTATATAGTGCAGTCAGAGTAGTATATATATTACAGTGGAGAGTATATAGTGCAGTCCGTATAGTATATAAAATACAGTTCAGAGTATATAGTGTAGTGTATATATAATACAGTGGAGAGTATATAGTGCCATCAGTGTAGTATATATAATACATTGCAGGGTATATAGTGCAGTCAGTGTAGTATATATAATACAGTGGAGAATATATAGTGCAGTCAGTGTAGTATATAATACAGTGCAGAGTATATAATAAAATGTATTGAAGTGGTTAAGGGGAACCCTATGACAGAATTAGGAAAAAAAATGGTGTGGGGTACCCCCCAAAATCCATACCAGGCCTTTTAGGGCATGCATCGGAGCGATCAGTGGTTCGGTGTGTCAGTCTGACACGCCGCTACACCGATCTTGGTAAATAGCCTCTGACGGAGGCTCTTTACCACGTGATCAGCCGTGTCCAATCACGGCTGATCACGATGTAAACAGGAAGAGCCATTGATCAGCTTTTCCTCACTCGTGTCTGACGGACGCGAGTAGAGGAGAGCCGATTGGCTGCTCTCCTGACAGGGGGGGGGGTCTGTGCTGATTGTTTATCAGTGCAGCCCCCTCTCGGATGCCTGCCCGGGACCACCAGGATGCCGCCAGGACCACCAGGGATTGCCACCACACTGGACCACCAGGTATGCCACCATAGACCACCAGGGAAATGCCAATCAGTGCCCAGGCAGCTGCCAATCCGTGCCCATCCCCAATGCCTGTCAGTGCCATCAGTGATGCCTATCAGTGCCGCATATCAGTGCCGCATATCAGTGCCCATCAATGACCAGCAGTGCCGCCTATCAGTGCCACCCATAAATACCCATAAGTGCAGCCTATCAGTGCCCATCAGTGTCGCCTATCAGTGCTCAACAGTGCCCACCAGCGCCACCCATGAGTGCCCATCAGTGCCGCCTATCAATGCCCATCAGTGTTGCATATCAGTGCCGCCTATCTGTGCCCGTCAGTGCCACCTCGCTGGTGCCACCTCATTGGTGCCGCCTTATCAGTGCCCATCAGTGAAGGAGAAAAAAATTACTTATTTACAAAATGTTATAACAGAAACAAAATAAAAAAAAATCTTTTTTTTCAAAATTTTTGTTTTTTTTTATTTGTTTAGCAAAAAATAAAAAACGCAGAGGTGATCAAATACCACCAAAAGAAAACTCTATTTATGGGAACAAAATTATAAAAATTCTGTTTGGGTACAGTGAAGCATAGCCATGCAATTGTCATTTAAACAGCGACAGCGCTGAAAGCTGAAAATTGGCTTTGGCGAAGGGGGTGTAAGCGCCTGGTAGTGAAGTGGTTAAAGGAATATTTCATTTTTATTGTTTCACTTTAAGCATTATTAACCACTTCCCACCCGGCCACTGCACATAAACGGCCGGGTGGGAGCTCCCTTTCTTCTGACTGGACGTTCCCGAATGTCCTTCAGAAAGAGCAGGATGTCACTCTGACACGCCGCATCTCGAAGCGGCAGGAGGGCAATGTGATTTGCCCTCCTGATCCGCACGATGGCTGTGTGTAATCACAGCCATCGTATGGTAAACAAGGGGGAGGGGTGGCAGTTGACAGGAGATCGCGCTGACACGTGCCTGCGCAGCGGCGCGATCCCGATCTGCCTGTCCCCCTCAGAAACAGTACAACACAGGAGGGCCCTGTGATTGGCCCTCCTGATCACATGACGACTGTGTCCAATCACAGTCGTCATGTATTGTAAATAGAGAGCGTTGTAACTGCTCTCATCTCTTCCTCTCTTCACACAGAGCCTGCCAGTGAGGAGAGGAAGAGAGATCTGTGCTGCAGCCGGGAGATCAGTGAGTTTTATAGCTGTTTGTCTGCTGTTTACCCACTGATCACCCAGCTAGTGTCCCCAAAACACAGTGTCCCCAAAACAGTGAAAACACCTGTCAGTGAACATCTGCCCGTCAACAACTGGCACATCTGTCCGCCAACAGCAGGCACATCTGTCCGCCAACAGCGGGCACATCAGCCCGTCATCATCAGGCACATCTGCCCGCCAGTCATCAGGCACATCTGCCCGCTAGTCATCAGGCACATCTGCCCGCCAATCATCAGGCACATCTGCCCGCCAGTCATCAGGCACATCTGCCCGCCAATCATCAGGCACATCTGCCCGCCAATCATCAGGCACATCTGCCCGCCAGTCATCAGGCACATCTGCCCGCCAATCATCAGGCACATCTGCCCGCCAATCATCAGGCACATCTGCCCGCCAATCATCAGGCACATCTGCCGCCCACCATCAGGCACATCTGCCGCCCACCATCAGGCACATCTGCCCACCAGTCATCAGGCACATCTGCCCGCCAGTCATCAGGCACATCTGCCCGCCAGTCATCAGGCACATCTGCCGCCCGCCATCAGGCACATCTGCCGCCCGCCATCAGGCACATCTGCCTGCACATCTGCCCGCCAATCATCAGGCACATCTGCCCGCCAACATCAGGCATATCTGCCGCCCACCATCAGGCACATCTGTCGCCCGCCATCAGGCACATCTGCCACCCGCCATCTGCCCACGATCAGGCACATCTGCCCGCCAACATCAGGCACATCTGCCCGCCAACATCAGGCACATCTAGCCACCCACCATCTGGCACAGCCGCCCACCATCTGGCACATCTGCCGCCCGCCATCTGACACATCTGCCGCCTGCCATCTGACACATCTGCCCGCCAACATGACGAAAAGATCTTACAGCGCAGAGGAGGCTCTCCAAATACTCCAGAGTATGTCGGACGAGAGTAGCGGGGAATTCTCTCCGTCAGACTCGGATAGCGACTATGAGCCAGTGGAAAGCAGTGGCTCCAAGTTGGAAACAGAGAAGATAGAATCCTAACAAGGAGAATCAGGAGAAATGAGCAGGAGGAGACATTCACCAGCAGCGCAGCACTCCAGGGCATCCACCAGCAGGCATCCACCAGCAGTGCAGCACTCCAGGATGATATGCAGGCATCCACCAGCAGCCCAGCACTCCAGGATGATATGCAGGCATCCACCAGTAGCGCAGCACTCCAGGGCATCCACCAGCAGGCATCCACCAGCAGCGCAGCACGCCGGGATAGGCAGGCATCCACCAGCAGTTCTGCAACCTTCCTAGAAGATAGGCCAGATGCTAGCAACGGATCCCATCAACGAGGCAGTGCCCATACTAGCCTCCCAGATGTTCTACTGTATCCAATATGGCTGCCCGATACATCAGTAGAACCTGTAATACCCCTTTTTACAGCCCAGCCAGGCCCTCAGATGCAGACGGAAAATGTAACCCCACTTTATTATTTTCATTTATTTTTTACCAATGATCTCCTAACCTACATTGTGGAGCAATGTAATCTATACGCCAGCCAACATATAGCCAACAATCCAAGTTCCTCATATGCCCGTCCTTTTGTTTGGAAACCCCTCACCGTGGAAGAATTTAAAATTTTCCTTGGCCTAACCCTCAACATGGGGCTGACAAAAAAAATGAACTCCATTCCTACTGGTCTACCCAACCTATCCACCACATGCCGGTCTATTCGTCATTGATGCCCAGAACCCATTATGAGATGATCATGAGATTTTTACACTTCAATAACAATGCCCAATGCATCCCTCGAAATCATCCCAGTTACGAAATTATTCAAAATTCGGCCCCTAATCAATTTTTTTTGCGCCAGCTTCAAGGAGATGTTTACCCCTGATAGAAATATATGTGTGGATGAATCCCTGGTACACTTCACCGGAAGGCTCGGAATAAAACAATACCTCCCCAGTAAAAGAGCCAGACGTGGGGTAAAATTTTATAAGGCGTGTGACAGGGCCACTGGTTACACATATGACTTTATAATTTATGAGGGAAAAGACAGACAGCTAAACCCCCCTGGATGCCCTACCTACATGGGAACAAGTGGCAAAATTGTCTGGCAGCTGTTCCAACCATTACTTGGGAAAGGTTACCACCTATATATAGACAATTTCTACACTAGTCTCCCACTTTTCCGCCATTTGTACCTAAAGAACACTGTGGCCTGTGGGACAGCACGGACCAACCACAAAGGCTTCCCACAAAGATTGGTCGCCAAGAAATTGAAGCAGGGTGAAATGGCCAGTATGCGGACTGAAGAAGTACTAGCGGTGAAGTGGCGAGATAAAAAAAAAGAGATGTCTACATCCTTTCAACAATACATGACGACACCTTGGTGGAACTTCAGAGAAGAGGAGGCCCCATACAGAAGCCAAAATGTGTGCATGGGCACAACCTATACATGGGGGGGGGGGTGGATATGAACGACCAGATGATGCAGCCCTACTTGGCCACCAGGAGATCACTATTTTGGTACAAGAAAGTCGCCATTTATTTGATGCAACTTGCCCTATTTAATTCATATATAATTTTTTCTAAGTGCACCCAAAGTTCCCTAACCTAAAATTCCAAGAAGACCTTGTCACAGCCCTTCTCTATCCCCAAGGCCAAGCCCCTCAACTAATTTGCTCCGATTCATTAGCCAGACTCCATGAAAGGCACTTTCCCGAAATCCTCCCTCTTACCCAAACAGGTCGCAAACCCCCCAAAAAATGTTGTGTGTGTGGAAGTAGAGGAATTCACCGTGACACCCGATACTACTGTCCCCAATGTCCCTCCCAACCAGGCCTCTGTATTGGAACGTGCTATCGGAGCTATCATACTTCACTACACTATTAGTACAGTAAAGATGATTTTTTTCCACTATCTACCATTTCTGTGAATGACCCGGACTGTTAACGACTATGCCTCTGCCAAACATGTTTCTGCCTGCAATGTGAATTGACCCGCACTGTTAACGACTATGCCTCTGCCAAACATCTTTCTGCCTTTAACGTGAATTGACCCGGACTATTAAATGACCATGCTTTTTGCCTGCCTCCTGAACTGATCATTTGCCCTGCCACTGTACAGCACAGGGGTCTCACATATGTGAGGGGCTCCAGAAAAGGTTTTCCGAGTGGAGAAAACATTTTTCTCCGGGTTTTTAGTTTTCTTGGATTAGGGTCTGGAGACTCCGAGGCTTCGTAGAGATTTGGGTGGGAAGAAGCCTCTACCCCTGTCCTCAGGTCTTACCTGACCAAGGCCCAATGTACAAAGTGCTGCCTGCTGCCACCTGAACTGGTCATGCCTCTGCCTGCCACCTGAATTGGCCATGCCTTTGCCTGCCACATGACCTTGCCATGCCTTTGCCTGCCACCTGGACTGGCCATGCCTATGCCTGTTACCTGAACTGCCTGCTAAACCTTGGACTGTACTGAACCATGTTCATACTTTTCCATATCTGTCTGCTGCCTGGACAATTCCTGGACATTTCCTTTGGCTGTCTGGACAAATGCTTTGGCTGCTCTGGAATGGTATTCCTGCCTGCTAAAACCACAGGTGAGCTTTTTTTTTTACCTTTTGCTCAGCAGAATGTATTTTGGGGTGTAATTCTTGGTGTGTACATGCTATGTGTTAGAAGCCTGGAGGTGCTACTTGCATGTTGGGCCTTTGTATGTGGCCAGGTAGTGGAAAAGTCACACACATGGGGTATCGCCATACTCAGGACGAGTAGCAGAATGTATTTTGGGGTGTCATTTTGGCTATGCACATGCTATGTGTAAGAAAGATCTTCTAAATTGACAACTTTGTGAGAAAAAAAATAGGTTTTCATTTTCTTTCCACATTTTCCAAAAACTTGTGGAAAGAAATGACATGTTCAAAAGACTCATTATGCCTCACAGAATATACATTGGGTTGTTTTCTTTCCAAAATTGTGTCATTTTGTGGGTAATTCCATTGTCCTGGTGCTCCAGGGCCTTCAAAAATGTGATAGGTACTCAGGAAATGAAATGTGTAATTTATGCCTTTAGAACGCCTGATGGTGCTATATGGATGTTGGGCCTCTGTATGTGGACAGGCTGTGGAAAAGTCTCACATATGGGGTATCGCCATACTCAGGACGAATAGCAGAATGTATTTCGAGGTGTCATTTTGGCTATGTGCATGCTATGTGTTAGAAAGATCTTCTAAATTGACAACTTTGTGAGAAAATAATAGGTTTTCATTTTCTTTCCA